>NW_006921738.1:2918063-2942111 GCF_000298275.1 Orycteropus afer afer | reverse complement strand
AGCAGGGATTGTGGGGCTGGCGCGGGATCGGGCAGTGTTTCGTTCTGTTGTGCATGGGGTCGCTATGAGTCAGAAACGACTCAACAGCACTTAACAACAAGAACAACATTTAAAAAGTTAAAAACAAAAGAATTGCTTTGCTCATTTCTCTTTCCCTGTAATCTAATGATCCTGTTTCTCAATGTATTGTCATGCTTATAAGACAGGTGCTCAATAAAACTTTTCAACAAAAATCACATTTCTGTTGCTGCAGGTGTTTCTCTAGTGTGATTCAAGACTCTCATTCTGTATAAAAAGTGGGTAGAGAAATGAATTGCAGGCTTTGTTTAAGTCAGTTCCTGGGTAACTCCTTGTAGGTGGTCAGTCAAGTGCTTTCAGACTTAAACATCTTATGTTTAAAGTAATAAACAATTCTCCAGTCTTAAAGATACTGGTCTTCTTATCTAGGAGCAATACTTTGAACCACAAGATAAAAATGTTTCTCAACTGATCTCAATGTGGTCTCATGACTGATTAAATCCTCATGTGCAGGAAGACAAAAAAAAAAAACAAAACAAGCTCATTGCTCTGCAGTTGGATCTGACCCATAGCGACCTCTCTTTGGGTTGCCGAGGTGGTATCACTATGGAAGTAGATTCCCCAATCTTCCTTCTGAAGAGTGGCTGGTAGGTTTGAACTGCCAGCCTCTGGATAGCAGTCAAATGCCTTAGACATTACACTACCCTCATCGTCAATTATTTTACCATAAGGCAGTTGAGCTCATGACTATCTCTGTACAGTAAGCATCCATAGATCATTACCAGCAAAACCGATGTCTGGGCATACGGTCTTAAGGCACTATGGAACATTTGCTGATACTCTGTTGGCTTTAATTTGTATTTATCAGGATTATTTTCCATTGTAAAGGAGAGAAAAACAACTTGAACCAAGAAGAGGAATTTACTAGAAATAAGAACACTTCATATCAATTTTCTGTTCCTCTAAATTCCTTTAAATTCAAGTTCTGTGTTTTATTTTCTAATTTTTTTAAAATTTAATTTTTAGTACTGAAATGCATGTTCATAGTTCAAAAATTTAATAGTAAATTATCTGTAATCTGCCTCATTCTTGTTCTTGCCTTATGGAGGGAAACCTTCTAGTTGATATTCACCTTTGTATTGTATATGGTATAATATCATAGGTATATTTCTGTTTTCAGTCCTGTTAATTTCAGGCACTCTACTTGATTTCTCTGTATCTTTATCTCCTACAACAGAGAGGTCATGTAGAGTGCCTGAAATTAACAAGACCTTTTATCTCTTTTGTTACCACCATTATTCTCACTTCTTCCCTTATCTTTTCAATGTATCATAATTTTTGGTTATATCAATATTTACTATTTATATCATTGTTGTTGTTGTTGTTGTTGTGTGCCGTCGAGTCAGCCCCTACTCATAGCGACCCCTCCTTGGGTTTCCGAGGCAGTTATCACTACGGAAGTAGGATTGCCCAACCTTCCTTCCGAGGAGTGGCTGGTGGGTTTGAACCGCCAGCCGTCTGGTTAGCAGGCAAGTGTCTTAGCCACTATGCTACCAGAGCTCCCATTTATATCATTATGACTATGTAAATATTAAGGAACTCTGGTGGCACTGTGGTTAAGGAATTGGGCTGCTAACCAAAAGGTTGGTGGTTTGAACCTTCCAGCTTCTCCACAGAAGAAAGATGAGGCAGTCTACTTCCATAAAGATTTATAGGCTTGGACACCCCATGGAGATAGCTATGAGTCACAATTGACTCGAAGGCAGTGGGTTCTTTAAATATTATCCATAGCTAAGACATATGAATATTTATGAAAAAACTTCCTTTTGATTCATTTTTTTTTGTGTGTCCTAATTTAATAGTTGCTCTTTGCTTACTTTTTTCTGTGTGCCAATGTGGTGCAGTGAATTACTTGGTATGGCTTTCCAAGCCATAGTCTTTGTAACTCCCACCAGATTTTGGGTGGGACCATGTAAATAAGGTGTGTAGAACTCTTAATGTGAGGATTGGTTAGTTTTGCTATGTTGCTGGGCTTAAAATGAGCTTCTGAGAGGCAGAAGGGGGATCTCACTGCCATTAAGATAGAAGAGCTGGAGTTGGAGTGGAGTGCATCCTTGGAACCAAGATCCCTGTGCTGGACCTCCTTGGCAGAGGGATGCCCAGCTGAGAGACCCCTGGCTGAGAGACAGCCACGGAGAGACTCCTGGCTGAGAGACAGAGGCAATGGAACCAAGAGATACAAGACAGAGCAGTGGGCTTACCTGGTCCATTGAGCAAGAAAGCTGCATGCCCTTGGGCAGGAGGTTTACTGGTGGTGGTGGTGCATAAATGTACCCATTGGCAGAGCTAAAAGAGCCTTGTAACACTTGCCTGAGCAGGGCAAGGGCCAGAGAGGCATGCCTGTGGGCAGAGTAGAGGGAAGACTGTTTTGATCAAAGAATTGTATCCTGAGAGTCTTCCCGAATCTGAATTGTAGCCTGTTCTTCTCCGATAAACCACCTAATTATGAGTGTGGTCTGTGAGTTCTGTGTGGCCACTGCAACAAATTATCAAACCCAGCAGAAAAGTAGTAAGTACCTTGGGAAGGACAATTGGTGCCAGAATTAGTAAAAAGGCTGGAGGGTGGCAGCATGTCTGGCCTCATAGGAATAATCTAGTAGTTTATAATATGGTGTGTTGTTCAGATTCTTAGCTTTACTTCATGTCCCAGGAGTCCAGAGCCTCTCAGATTCAGTTTCTTCAGAATTGTTACTCACCTGTCTTGTTCAGGCAAGTTAGAGGAATTCACCCAGTGGTTGGAGGATATTTGGTGGGATCTAAGTGCTGGGCTACTGAACTAAGACCCAACTTGATAGCAGTGGGTTTTTACTGCTCGAATGCTAACCGACAGATGGGAGGTTCAAATCACCAGCCACACCTGGGGAGAAAGATGAGGCATTTTGCTTCAATAAAGATTATAGCCTTGGAAACTCTCTGGGGCAGTTCTACTCTGTCCTATAGGATCATTATGAATTGGAATCGACTCCATGGCTAAGAGTTTTTTTGTTTTGTTTTTAACTCTCACTGAGGAAAAAAAAAAAACAAAAACTCACTGCCATGGAGTCAATCCCTGCTCATAGTGACCCCTCCTTGGGTTTCTGAGGCAGTGTCTCTACAGAAGTAGATTGCCCAGTCTTCATTCCAAGGAGTGGCTGGTGGTTTTGAACCACCAGCCTTCTGGTTAGCAGTCAAATGTCTTAGGCACTACTATACCAGAGCTCCTGGGTAATATCAATTGTTAATGAATGAGCTTGGCTACTAACCAAAAGTTGATGGCTTGTACTCACCAGACATTCCTCCAAAGAAAGGTCTGGTTATCTGTCTGTTGTTCTTGTTGCTACCCACCTACTTCTGAAAAATCAGTCATTAAAAACCCTATGGAGTACAGTTCTACGCTGACACACATGAAGTAACCATGAGTTGAAATCGACTCAAACTGCTTCTTAATCAGATTTTTTCTGTGATTCCTTTCTTCATTCTACCCTTCACCCTCACTTCCAGAGGTGCTTGGAACCTCCCAATCCTAAAGCATTCTGGGATTCTTCTGCATAAATTGCTTTGCTTCCCATTGACATCCCTCTCTGCAGGCTCAAACATTAGTTTTCTTGATTAGATCAGTTACCACTTACCCATCTGCTTTCTTTTTTCTCTCATCTTTGAAAAATACACCTCATTGCTATAATTTCCTCTCCAATTCTTTTTTCTATTTTTGTTTTAAAATGTATGTGTGTATGTGTGGGTTTAATTTCCATTCACATTTTTTAGTAAGATTTCAAAAAAATAAAATAAATATGTAGTTAGCCTACCATATTTAACCAGAATTTCTAGCTTCACATTTTAAAGATATCTCTTTAAATGTAATTATTTTTGACAACAACTTGAGTTCATAAGTATTTATATGCCCCTGGAAAACAAAATGAGAACATTAGTGTTTTTTATTTTAATTTCCTAGTGCTTTGCCACCTCCCAATTTGAGATCATCTGAAATTTTAATTGCAAATTACAACAAAATAATATTTTTATAGTATGTATCCAAAATGATTTAAACTTAAAAAAAAATGTATTGTTGTTATTCTCATCACACTTTCTTATATCCCTTTTCTTCCTTTATCTTGGATTCTTCATTTTGTTGTGTACATATTTTAATAACTTGTTCACATTTTAGTAGACATTGATTCAGATTATAGGAGCTTGTCTCTAGTGGTTGTGGGGAAGGACTGCATATCCTGCTAGTTGGTCTCAAGGATAACACTAGCTGCCTGTGGCAAGGAATTATTCCGTTTTTAATGGACACAGAATCCACACTCAACTGTTTTAGTTTATGGCAATCACAATTCTCTTGCTCCACATTGTCAGAGGTGGGGGACTTGTTGACAAGCCTGGTTGTTTGCGACACATTGCCCCAATGAATCACTGTGGCAATTGCTCCTTGACCTCCTTCAGCTAAAGTACCCTGTAATCATTCCCATCTCCAACCCATTTCTCAGTTCAATCCTATCTTCTCTACATCTTTATGATTATCTTATCATCTTTGGTGCTGGCAGTAGTCTTTCTTGTTTTGCAGTGGTGTTATGAATTCATGTATTTATTCAATCATATGAAAGCAATTGAGGTGGGAGAAAGTATGTATTAAGTGTGACTTTTTGCTCCATTTTTGGAGATATGTATAGAAATATATAGATCTCTCTCTCTCTCTCTCTCTCTCTCTCTCTCTCTCTCTCTCTCTATATATATATATATGTAATTTGTTTTTGAACTTTTGGTGAGAAATTATATATATACTATCCAGCTCAAGAACACTTTGTGTTGGATATGTAATTACATGGATGGTTGAGGATGCACAGGACAGAACCGGGAAACAGAATGTACAAAACCAGAGATACACATAGTCATGGAAGGAATAATGGGTGCCTGCTAAGGTTAAGTCTCAGTTTCCTCATCATTAGGCAGCATGCTGGGGATCCCGTGGCTGACAGGGAAAAGATGTCCGGTCAGTCTCTGGACATTGCTGAGAGCCTGCCAGCACGTGTATCTCCAGCAGCACGTGGTACATCTTCCTCAGAATGTTCTCATAGCTCTAGTATCTGTATCCTTCAGTTTGTCCTTTGTGGACCTCGACCAGACGCAAGGTAGCGGCCGACTCCAGAAGCGCCTTCTACTGCACCTCAGGTATGAATTTGAGCCACAAAATTTAGGTTGAACTTCACAGGGTTGATGAGGACCTCTGTGGCCTGGAGCCTCAGGGGGAAACCATGGGGCCCCACCCCCCACATATGTGAGCTCAGCAAGTTGTGGGTGAGCAGTGTCATGTCACCACTGATACATACATATTTTAACATAATGTCCCTGTTAACTAGTTTGTCTAGAAGCCCTAGTTGCACAGTAGTCAGGTGCTCAGCTAGTGGAAAGGTTGGGTCCTTCATTGGAGAAAGATGAGAAGTCTGCTTCTGTAAAGATTAACAGCTTTGGAAACCATACCGGGGCAATTCTACTCTGTCCTGTAGTATACCAGTGAGTCCAAATCCATTGGAGAGCAGTGAGGTTTAACAAGCTTGTCTACTTTTGCTGTGCTGTTGTAAAAAGAACACTTGATTTTGTCTTTCTTCTTTTGGTCTTGTTTTTCTTTTACCTGATTCTTCTTCTTTTTGTTTAGTATAATACAGCTAGCTCTGATGTCCATTACTGTGTGTATTCTGCAGAATGGCAATACACACATTTCTGATATAGATTCCCCACTGGTATTAAAGGCATATGGAGAGCCAAAAATAAATAAATAAAACAAACCAACTACAATGGAAGCAGTGTTGTCCCAAATATTTCCTTTAACTGTGTGCTTATCTTCAAAGGACTCTGTATATTCCTTTAGGGAGATGAACACTTTCTTTTCCTGTATTTTAAATAGCCAAACACCCCATTTTCTGGAACTACACTACAAAATTTCTTGTTTGATGCTTGAATCAGTGCAAAGAATGATTAATATTTTATTAGAAGGCTGTTTCCTATAAAATATAGGATTTTAAAAAGAGTTTTTCTATGCCATTTAAGGAAAAATTGTCTCATTTGTTGGTGTTAATTATGGCTTTCAGCATGGAAATCTATTTCTGAAATTATAGTGTAAAAGCTTGGACCATAATTTATAAAATTTGATTTTAGGTATTTTCAGAATTAGGATTAAGATTCGGTTTAGGATTATTGTGTTTATAAAATTAATGCACACCATAAAGTGTACTTTACTTGAATTAATGCAATACTCTTAGCTAGAAAAAGCAATGATTTTATTTTCTTCAAAGTTATTATGGATAATCAAGGTATGATCCATCAATGTCATGGATCATCCTGTATAAACTCTGTAACATTGATCAACATATAAACAATGGCATTTTCTTTTTAAAAAAGATATTTACATGATTCATGTTTTCAACAACTTGACCTTTGTGTTCATTGGGAGTATGATTTTACCAACCTCACAAAATATCTCTGACTTCTAGATTATGTTCTCTTATTTTAATACCCATGAGCCTTGGTATTGAACAGACATCTAGATTTTATTTGGAACCTCCTTTCCTATGTGTATTACCCTCATGCCAGATCTCTCTTTTTCTGGGACATATGCTGAGTCTTATTTAGATTTAGGAGTAAATAATAAAAGTAAGAACTAAAAGACACTACCTCTGTTCAGACTCTGTTCAGGGTATCTGTTGTGTGGATTTCAACTCATGGTCATACCCTGCAAGTGACTTACAAAGTACTGTGTTACAAGTTTTCATTAGTGAACTTAAGCCTAGATATGTCTGGTTAAATTGTTAGGACAGCTAGCCTAACAAGCAGCTGTAGAAATGGTGTGCCTCATTGATAGGTGGAGTTAAGTTTCTGGGAAGCTCTCCTTCCTGTCCCTCATTTGAGGCAGATAATTTAAGACAATGCCAAAACTCAGGGGATCTAAAACTGTTCTTAGCTCTAGAACTTGGATAATACATAGCGAATTTGTACCTCGATTTTGAAAAAAAGTTACAGTTTAAGTTCATTTTTCACATTATTTTTTTAAAAAAATAACTATATATAAGCTTATGAAATTTGACTATATAAAATAAATTAAGTTGCTAACAAAAACTTCAAATAATCACTGTAAGGAATGTATATACATGTCCTCTTGGAAAAAAATCGTTTCTTGACAATAACTAAATATAATAATATAACATTTGAGACCTGGGAAGAGTTCTGACCTGTTCAACTTGGGCTTTTATGTTTAAATATTAAACTGTTTTCTAAAAAAATCAAACAAATCTGCAAGTATACAGCAAAATTTCTTGAGTAATTGACTGCTTTTAATAAAAATATCTTTCTTGGGGATTATATTAACAAAACAAAACAAAACAGATGTCTTCCACTAGCCATATAACACCAGTAGAGGAAATCTAGTTTACTGTTACTATTTATTTGATGGGAGTCCCTGTGTGGTACAAAGTACGATTAAGATACTTGGCTGCTAAGTGAAAGGTTGGTGGTCTGCCTTCAGAGGTACCTCGAAAGAAAGACCTTCATAAAAAGTCACCCACTGGACACCCTGTGGGGCACAGTCTACTCTGACACACGAGATGGCCATGAGTTGGAGTCCATGCAACAGAACTTTTTTTTTTTTAAATGTAGTTGATACCTTTTGCCATTAACATACTCTTTACTTTTTTTGTGTGTGTACATTGTGTGTGTGTGTGTGTGTGTGTGTGTGTGTGTGAGGCAGAGAGAATTCGTAAAAGCACAGTTATAAAAAAGGTACTGGATTCATTGTAACTCAGACTGGCCCAGGAGACAGGAAGCTTGAGTTAGACCTCTAGCTCTTACATATCTATTTGTGTGGTGTTGGGCAAGTGACCCTCCCTAGGTCTTGGGTTTCTCTTTCACCTCTGAAGTTTCATAATTTTTGAAATAAAATGACTATTCTTACTTCATGGATCCTCACAAAATAAATAGATAATGTTGCATAGCCATCAGTATCAAAGACTTGTTATATCATTTTCTACTCAGAAAGAAATGCATGAGAAAGTAGTCTAACAGGATACAGTAGACATTTAGAATTTTTTTTTTCCCCTTCATCAGTATAGTAAACTTTATCATTTGGGGAGATTTGGACAGGATTTTTTTTTTAATAGCCAAAATCTCACTTATATCTCTTTATTAAAATTAGCACATTACATAGTAAAGTTTTTATTTTTAAAAATTATTTTTTCAGAGAAATAGAAATATTATCTTACTTCACCAAACATGTAATGTTAGGCTGCCTGTATTTCTATTTTACTCAAAATCAATTATAATTATACTTTTGCTTTAATTTTTTTCAACATAAATTGCCATGTTTTTTTGTATTCATTTTTTATTCATTTCTTATTCACATGCTTAAAACTATACTGACATTTCTATTCAATTCCTATATTTTTATTATATTTTTTAGATTAATAGACTTATTTTTTGTAGCAGTTTTTCTTTTTAAATAAACCCAACCAGTTGCCTTCAAGTCATGGCAACTCCACATATTTCACAGTAGAACTTCCAAGGTGCTCCTGGGTGGATTCTAACTGCCAACCTTTCAGTTAATAGCCTAGCCCTTAACCATTTATGCCACCCTGGTTACAGAAAGACTGAGCCAGAAGTACAAAGATTTCCATATCCTCCCCTACTCACCTACTCTTTCACACAATTTTCCTTATTATTAATATGTTGCATTCCTATGGTTCATTTGTTACAATTCAACAAATACTGATCCATTATCATTAAATTTTACAGTTTATTCAGGGTTACTCTGTGTTGCACAGTTTATATGATATTTGAAAATGTGTAATGTCATGTATCCACTATTACAATATCATACAGAATACTTTCACTGCCCTTAAAGTGCCCCGTGCTTTAACTGTTCATCCCTACTCCAGGTAGGGAACTGGAGGTATTCCTGGCAACCCGTGATATTTTTAATGTCTCTGTGGTGTTCTTAAACCAAAAAACCAAACTCACTGCTGTCAAGTTGGATCTGACTCATAGCGACCCTTTCTTTGGTTTCTGAGGCAGTATCACTATGGAAGTAGATTGCCCAATCTTCCTTCTGAGGAGTGGGTGTTGGGTTTGAACCGCCACCAGAACTCCCAGTGCTGTGAAATTGGTTCGAACTTGTAACAACTTAATGTGCAACAGAATGAAACACTTGCTGGTCCTCCACCATCCTCCAATTGTTGCTGTGTTTGAGCCTATTGTTGCAGCCACTGTGTCAATCCATCTCTTTGAGGGTCTTCCTCATTTTTTGATGGCCCTATACTTTACCAAGCATGATATCCTTCTCCAGGAACTGACTTCCTCTCAATAATATATCCAAAGTAAATGAAATGAAGTCTCACCATCCTTGCTTCTAAGGAGCATTCTGGCTGAACTTCTTCCAAGACAGATTTTTTCATTTCTCTGGCAGTCCATGGTACATTCAATAATCTTCAACAATACCATAATTCAAATGCATCAATTCTCTTTTGGTCTTCTTTATTTACTGTCCAGCTTTTGCATGCATCTGAGGTAATTGAAAATACGTGGCTTGGGTCAGGCCCATCTTAGTCTTAAAGGTTATATCTTTGCTTTTTAACACTTTAAAGAAGTATTTTGAAACAGACTTGTCCAATGCAATATGTGCTTAGATTTCTTGTGATTGTGGGTCCAAGTAAAATGAAATTCTTGACAACTTCAATATTTTCTGTTTATCATAATGTTTTTTTTCATGTTTTTTTTTTTTTTTTGGTCCATTTGTGAAGATTTTTGTTTTCTTTATGTTGAGATGTAATCCACACCGAAGGCTGTAGTCTTGATCTTCAATAGTAAGTGTTTCTAGTTCTGTTCATTTCAGCAAGCATGTTGTGTCATCTGCGTATTGAAGGTTGGTTGTGAGTCTTCCTCCAATCATGATCTTCCTCCTACATTCATGTAGTCTTCCTCCCACATTCTTCTTCATATTGTCCAGATTCTCAGACTATTTGCTTATCACACAAATAGAATAAGTATGGTGAAAGAATACAATCCTCATGCGCACCTTTCCTGATTTTAAACCTGACGTATCACCATGTTCTTTCTGAATGACTGTCTCTTAATCTACAAATTCCACACAAGCATAATGAAGCTGCAGTGTAATAAATTACCTGGTATGGCTTTTCTAGCCCGAAGTCTTTGTAAACTCCATGGTGGAATTTGCTAAGAGAAACTGAGTAACTTCAGATTGTTAAAATCATAAACCTGGGGTATTTCTGTTGGGAGCAGCACAAAGTAACGTTCTGGGAAGTTCGGTCTCTCTCACGTGCTTAGAATTCTGATGTTATGATTGGCTAGTTTGGCCACTCTGCCAGGCTCAAAAAGAGGCCTCCTAGAGGCAGAACTCTCTCTGATTGCTGGCTGAGAAAGACGTGCTCCTGAGAGAAAGTTTGCGCTCCTGAGAAACACGTGCCTGCTGAGAAAGAGACACTGAGAGACACATGCTGCTGGGAGAGAGACTGTGAGAGATTGTTGGCTGAGAGACGACGGGCTGAGAGAGACTGAGCATTTTTCCTGAACTTGAATTGTAGCCTGGTGTTTCCCTAATAAACCCCATAATCTGTGAGTTCTGTGTGATCACTGCAGTTAACTATCGAACCCACAAGAAAGGTGGTGAGTGCAGTGGGAGGAATGGTTGGTGTTAGGGTTGGTAAAAGGGCTGGAGGGAGGCAGCAGGCCAGCCTCTGGTTAGCAATCAGATGCCTTAGGCACTACGCCACCACAGCTCCTGGTGCTCTCACAGGAGTAGGCCTTGGGCTATTGATTGTGATTCTGTTTTCCTTTTGTGTGGTTAGAGGAGGTTGGAAGATGTGGTCTCCTTGCCTTTTGAGCAGAAGTGTTCTGGAATTTCCATTCTCTAAAATGTTATCCAAAATTTGTTATAAAATCTTATGAATAGTAGTGAAACACTGTCTGATATATTACTGGAAAACCAAAAAACACAGGTGAACATTTTTATAGTAGTTTCTGCTTTCAGCTAAGATCCATCTGACATTAGCAATGATATCTCTCCTTCCATGTCTTCTTTTGAATCTGGGTTAAATTTCTGGCAATTCCCTTTCAATGTATTGCTACAATCATTTTTTAAAATTGTCTTCAGCATAATTTTACTTTCATGTGATATTAATGATGTTCAATAATCTACTGGATCACTTTAAAAAAAAAACAAAAAACATGGATCTCTTTTAGTTCATTGCCCTAGTAGCTATATTCCAAATTTCTTGGCCTAGGTTAGTGAGTACTTCCAACACTGCATCTGTTTGTTGATATATCTCAGTTGGTATTCTGCCAATTCCTGGAGTCTTATTTTTCACCAATGCCTTCAGTTTAGCTTGGACTTCTTCCTACAATACCATTAGTTTTTGATCATATGCTACCTCCTGAAATGGATGAATGTCAACCACTTAGTACAGTGGCTGGTATAGTGACTGTGCATTCCTTCCATCTTCTTTTGATGTTTCTTGCATCATTCAATTGTTTGCTCATATTGTTAGGAGCCATTGAGTTGGTTCCAACTCATAGTGACCCTATGCACAACAGAAAGAAACACTGTCCAGTCCTGCACCATCTTCACAATTGTTTCTACAATTGAGTCCATTGTTGCAACCACTGTGTAAATCTATCTTTTTTGAGGGTACTCTGCTTTGTCCCTCTGCTTTACCAAACATGATGTCCTTCTTCAAGGACTGGTCCCTCTTGATAACATATCCAAAGTACATAAGAGGAATTGGCCATTGAAAATCTTATGGAAGAGAGTTCTACTCTAATTTACGCGGGGACACCACCAGTCAGTCAACTCAATGGAAACTGGTTGGTTTTGCCCATAGAATCCTTCAATATTGCAACTCAAGGCTTGAATTTTTTCTTCAGTTCTTTCAGCTTGAGAAATGCCAAGTGTGTTCTTCCCTTTTGGTTTTCTAAACCCAGGTCTTGTACATTTTATTATAATACTTTGCTTTGTCTTCTCAAGCCACCCTTTGAAATCTTCTGTTCAGCTCTTTCACTTTATCATTTTTTTCCTTTGGCTTTAGCTACTCTATGTTCAAGAACAAGTTTCAGACTCGCTTCTGACATCTATTTTGGTCTGTTTTGTTTCTTCTTTTCTGTCTTTTTAATGAGCTTTTCCTTTCTTTAAGTATGATGGCTTCATGTCATCTCTCAACTCATCTGCTTTTTAGTCATTAGTGTTTAATGCATCAAATCTATTCTTCAGATGGTTTCTAAATTCGTGTGGGATATATTAACAGTTGTACTTTGTCTCTCATGTATTTGTTTTCATTTTCTTCAACTTTTGACTTGAACTTGCATATGAGCAATTGATGGTCTGTTTTTCAGTAGGCCTCTAACCTTGTTCTGAATGTCTCTATAGGTTTCTTTTTCCAGAATGTCACATAGTTAAAATCATATGGCATGTAGCTTTTTTAGACTGGCTATTTTCCCTTAGTAATATGCATTTATGTTTTCTCCATATCTTATTATAGCTTGACAGCTCAGGTCTTTATTTTACTCAATAATAATCTATTGTATTGACATACTAAAATTTGTTTATCCCTTCACCTATTGAAACTTATGTTAGTTGCTTCTAATTTTTGAACAATTATGAATAAAGCTGTTATAAACACTCTTGTGCAGGTTTTTAAGTGGATATACATTTTCAACTCATTTGGGCAAATTCCTAGACAAATGACTACTGAATTGTATGATTTATGTTTATCTTTACAGGTGCCAGATAGTCTATCAAAGTGACTGTACCATTTGTATCTATACCCACAATGAATGAGAGTTTTTGTTGCTCCACATCTTTGCCAATCTTTTATCAGTGTTCTGGATTTTAGTTATTCTACTAAGTGTCTAGTTGTGTTGCATTGCTATTTCTTTCCTTTATTAAAAAGAGAAAAGGAGAGAAAGAGAGAGAGAAAGAAAGAAAGAAAGGAAGGAGAAGAATCACATGTCTTCTTTGTTGTCTCTGGGATCCAATCATGTGGCTTTGTCTAAAATTGCAATAGTATATATTGTTATGCAATGTGTATTTTGTGTGTTTGTTTTGTTTTGTTTAGCTTGGGCAGTTCAGAGTTTTGATAATTTGGATGGTTGCTCTGTTATTTAGGATTTTTGGGTAGGGAGAACCTTAATTACCCAGGTTGTTTTAGAAATAGAAAGTTAATTAAAAAATACACAGAGAAATAAGGAGATGACATAGCTCAGTCTCATAAAGGTCCAGGAAAACTCACTTAGAGGCCTTGAGGGAAAAGCAGGAGATAGGTGTAGCTGGGTCTTATAGAAACTGATCCACACTTTGGAATCCTAAGCAATACAGATGACTGTTAAACAAATTCTCATTTTAATGGTCAGCCATTAGCCTCTCATATTTTTCCTCTGCTTCCTATATATATTTTGATCTGTACTTCCTTTACTATCTATGGATATTTCTACATATACTGTTACTTGAAGTTTCTAAGAAAGATGATCTGATTGATCCCATGCTAAAGGGGTAGGGAGGCCACATCTTCTGACCTCCTCTAACCCCACAAGAGGAAGACAGAATCACCATCAGTAGCCCAAGGCCTATACCTGCGAGGCCAGACATGCCACCTCCCTCCACCCCTGACACCAACTGTTCCTCCCAAAACACCTACCACCTCTCTCCTGGGTTAGATAATTTGCTGCAGTGGCTGCATAAAACTCACAGATTATGGAGTTTCTTAGGGAAGCACCAGGCTACAATTCAAGTTCAGGAACAATGCTCAGTGTCTCTCAGCCTGCTGTCTCTCAGCCAATAGTCTCTCTCCTAGCAATGCGTGTCTCTCAGTGTGTCTTTCTCAGCAGCATGTGTCTCTCAGGAGCACATTTCTCAGCAGTACATCTTTCTCAGTCAGCAGTCAGAGAGTGGTACCCCTTCTGCCTCTAGGAGGCCTCCTTTTGAGCCTGGAAGAGTGGCCAAACTAACGAATCCCAACATCAGAATTCCCTACACCTGAGAGAGTGAACTTCCCAGAAAATTACTTCGTGCTGCTCCCAACAGAAATACCCTAGGTGGATAACTAACAATCAGGAGCTACTTGGTTGCTCATGGCCAGTTCCACCATGGAGTTTACAAAGATTTATGGCTAGAAAAGCCATACCAGCTAATTTACTACACTGTATCCCATTAATTACTATCATCCCTGATTGGGAAGAAATTTCTTAAATCTGAGTCTAGCCTTTGGATTAGTACACTTTGGGTTCAATACTCACTCCTAGTCCTAACAGCTGTGGCTAAGAGGGTATGGTCTCACAGAATAGCATGATGATCAATATGAAAATACCTCTCATAAGGAGAGTATGGATAAAATTCTTGTAAGCAGGTTTTGAGTGTGGAAGTCATTCTATGGCTTTGATCATCCACTCTAAAGGGAACTTTGTGTTTGAGCCAAAGAAAAATAAATCTTTTTTATTTTTTAAGTTTATTTTATTAACATCT
Organism: Orycteropus afer afer; assembly: GCF_000298275.1. Lineage (NCBI taxonomy): Eukaryota > Metazoa > Chordata > Mammalia > Tubulidentata > Orycteropodidae > Orycteropus > Orycteropus afer. The sequence continues at coordinate 2,927,542 of NW_006921738.1, read as the reverse complement.
TAACTCTTTCTGTAGCTAAGTTGAAAAATCTTACCAACCTACCATTTTTTTTTTTTTTTTTTTTTTTTGCCTCAACTTTCCTACTGCCTGTCACAATTAAAATCATTCTGACAATGCATGCCTGGTAATGACACCCTTACCCACACCTTTTTTTTTATTGCCCTTTCTCCTTTTATGTCAACTGACTTTGGTTCCTGTGTGCATCAAAACAGCAAGGTAATATGGCTGCCAATTTTCTCAATTTATTCATAAGCTTCCAAGAAGCTTTCTTCTGTTTCCTATTTCCTACACTTAAAATTTGTATTTTATTCACCCTGTACTTATTAACTGAATATTTGTTATATGTTAGGCACTGTGCTAAATGCTTTGCTTTTTATCTTTCCTTTACTCAGTTTTTAAAACAACCTTTTATTGGTTTTCCTTTGTATTTATCCTAAAGACTAAAATTAAGACTTACATGACAATGCATGACCTAGCCTCTGTCAATTTCTCCAACTAAATTTAATTAGCCATTTTACCCTTTGGTCTCTATGCTCCAACCGTAATAGATCTTTTTATTCCTTCAAGCTTGCCAAACTCCTTCCCACCTGACAGCCTTTGTAGCTGCTTTGCCCTTGTTGTAGAAGACTCTTCCACTTGTCTTCATCTACTAAATTCATTCTCAAATTCCATTTCTCAATCCAGAGATGACTTCCTTGGGGAAGCCTTCCACTACTCTTCCCAGGTAGCATCCCTTTCCTATCAGAGATATGCTCAAAGCTTCAATTTGCTTCTTCATGTCACCCATTACATTTTAGACTTATTGTATGAATATAATTACCATAGGTTAATTTCCAAAATAGGAAGATAACTCACATCCTAACTTTACCTTCATCATTCTGACACCTGCCTCATACATGGCACTTTCTCTTTTGGAGTCTAACTACACAGAGCTGGGTCTCCACAAGGTAGGACTCTGTCCTTCTGACCTCTGCCAAATAGGGAAACACCAGCTGGCCTATTTGCTGGCAATTGTTGCTCCCAGTGGGTTCTAAAATTCACAAGAATGACTAATAGAGTTAATGGAAACTACTACCTATCCATACAGTTACCTATTTATTATAACCAGAAAGGATAAAAGCATGTAAATGAATCAGGCAAGATCTGGGAAAGTTCCTGGCAAGAGGCATCCATTGTTCTAAGGGACATGCCACTCTCTCTCTCATGTGATCCAGGTGGCCTCCAATGAGGTCCAGGAACTCAGCAGAAATACTTGACTGGGGCATTAATGCATAGGTATGATTGACTCAATCAATGAATAAGCATGATTGCATTAGCCCCCTACCCCCATCCCTTCCTGAAGTGGGTTGCCTGGGTTCCAACTTACATGTAATTTTGAAAAATAATAGCATCCTGATTGCTTGGATTATTTTCAGAAAACAGACTCAAGGGGCCAAACTAAGTCTTCGTCCCACACTTATCTATGTAATTATATGCTTATTTGACTATCTGTCTTGCACTGACTATGGGGCTGTATGAGGACAGAGATCATTTCTGTTTAGTTCACAATTTAACCCTCCAGCACAGCATAGTGCCTGACATGTAGGGCATGTTCAATGAAGGATGAAATTTGATTGAAGAGATTCTCCATCAGAAGTCACATAGGAATTAACCAAGAAAATGTCCATAAAGAAAATACACAGGTCACTTGCTGTCATTCTGAGTCTTCTGGATTATGTTATTGATAAAATAGTCTTTTCTTAGCTATTGGTTTTCTCTTTTTTGAGATGATGGTGTTAAACTGTCATGGTGAACCATGGTAAATCTTCCATAGCTACAGGTGTGAGAGTGTTTAAATATTGTCTGTTTTGACTATTTGTTATCTGTAGAGAAAGGTTGTTTATAACCAGGTTTAAGCTGTCTCTCGTAACATTTCTGACACTCCATGTAGATCTTTGACCTCAATTTGCTAAAATATTTGGCCAAGCTTTCTCACACATCCCCCTTCCACAACGCTGGTATGATTTAGCTGAAAAAGCTTCAGTGAACAAGCTAAAGGAGGTTAGAATAGGGACATAACTAATAGCGGTAGATGTGCCATTTTAGGCCACTGTGGCAAGAACAGGCAGGGTGGATAGGGCTTCAGTCTCTACATGCTATGCTATCATATCCAAGCAATGTGGCAGCTCAAATGGAGCAGAATTTATGGCTAGTTTTTATAATTTTTCTCCAAAAATTTTCTTGGTGGCATAGTTCCTAAGACATGTGACTGTAACCAGAAGGCTGGCGGTTCAAACCCACCAGCTACTCCTCGGAAGGAAGGTTGAGCAATCTACTTTCATAGTGATGCTGCCTCAGAAACCCAAAGAAGAGTCACTATGAGTCAGATCAGACTCCATCGCAATGAGTTTGGTTTTTTGGTTTATAATAGCTGAAGCATGGATACTATGTGAAAAGCAATGCAATGATACCTGTGTGAAGAAGTTTTTGCAAGGACTGATGTTCCTTAGAAATAACGATGGTGACACTTGGGGTCACTTACTTTGGATATGTCAGCAGGAAATACCAATTGCTAGATAAGAACCTCATGTTTGGTCAAGTAGAGGACCAATGATAATGAGTGTGGTAGTTAAGATTATGTGTCAACTTGGCTGGGCCTGGTTTTGAGTGGCTGGGCAGCTGGATGTAGCATTCCTCGTGATGAGACTGGTAATCAACTCCATGGTGGAATCTACTGGAGCAGCAGAGTAGCTGCCTTAGGGAAGTGGTCTGCTTCCAGTTTATAAGAAGAAGTTTTGAGAAAGGTCTGTGAGCTTTTTGGCATGTCTGGACCCTGCATGTAGCTGAGTCTTTGTCTCAGTGGCCTGCCATGTTATCTGCCTATCTTGGGACTGTTCCCAGGCTTGAACTAGTGACCTGCCCTGTTGCTTAATAATCTTGGGACCGTGCCATTTTGCTTGTTGACCTTGGGTTTTTCAGCCTCAGCAGCTTGAGTCAAGAGAAGCCTCTAGCTCCAGTGGGCTGGTAGCAAGAGGCAGAGCCAAAGCACAAGGTCAAGGGGCCTTCACCCAGCCCCTAGAATTGGCACTTTGAAATTGGACTTCCAGCCTCCTAAACTGTAAGAGAATAAACTCCTATTTGTTCAAGACAACCACTTGTGCTATTTTCTGTTAGAGTGGCCCTGTTGTTGTTGCTGTTTTTATGTGCCATCAAGTAGTCTCCGATTCATAGTGATCACTCCTTGGGTTTCCAAGGCAGTATCTCTAGGGAAGTCGATTGCCCAACCTTCCTTCTGAGGAGTGGCTGGTGGGTTTGAACTCCTTCTGGTTAGCAGTCAAGTGCCTTAGGCACTACACCACCAGAGCTCCCAAGAGTGGCAGTAGAGGACCAAAACAATGAGGAAAACTTCCATGAGATGGATAACACAGTAGCTGCAACAATGGGCTCAGAGACACTAGTGATCATGAAGATGGTGCAGGACTAGGCAACGTTTTGTTCTGTTGTAATAATAAGGCCACCATGAGTCAAATGCAGAGTCGACAGCAACTAACAACAACAAGGTTGAGAGATATAATCTCAATCCCCTTGTCTTCTTTCTTTATTTCCTTCTCCCCTTCCTTTTTTTTTTTTTTTTTTCCTTCTCTCCTTTCTTTCTTGCATTTCTCAGAGTGTTATTGTGAAAGAGCTTGGATTTTAGTGTCAGGAAGATGTTATTTAGAATATTCATTTTGCCATTTTCTGCCAAGGCCAAGTCACTTTAACCTCTCTGAAATTCACTATTCTCCTTCATTAAAAGGGAGATACTAATACCAGCATTGCAGCATTGTAGTGAGTTCTAAGTAAAATAATAATAATATTGTTTTTATATGTAATTGAGTCAATTTCCACTCATAGCAACCCTAGGTGACAGAGTGGAACTGCCCCACAGGCTTTCTTAGGCTGAAATCTTTATGGGAGCCAATCACTACTTCTTTTCTACTATGGAACCACTAGGTGCATTTGATCTGTCAACCTTGCCATTAGGAGCTGAGCACTTAACCATTGCATGACCAGGGCTCCTTAACAATATTAACTATACTATTTATTAAACAGCAAATATGAGCATTATCTAATTTGTTCTTCACAATAACTGTAAGTAAAATGTTTGATGCCTGGTAGGTGACATAGATAACAAGTGGATGGAAATAGCACATGCTGTCCATAAAATGTCTGTTGAGTAAGTGTTTACTTGTTTGTCAGTTCTTCATGCCACTAGCCTCCACAGTCCCAGCCATCAAAGTAAAATTAGTCATTCATTTAATTAATCATTCAACATATATTCTCTGAGTACCTGTGAAGTACCAAGCATAATGTGTGTTACCTGAGGGGGTAGAGAGAATGGGGAGAAAAGCAAAGAATAAGACAGGTTCCTAACTCCATAGATCATAATTTATGAAGGGGGGTATGGACAATTATAACCGAATGAGAAGAGCCTTTTGACAATAGGAAATATAAAGTGGATGCTTTAGGATGGGCCTCTAATGCCAATTTGGGTGGTCAGGGAGGGTTCCTGGAGGAAGTCATATTTTGGCTGATACCTGAGGGATAAATTCATGGGAATTAAAGGTGGGATTGGGTTGAGTGTGTTCTAAGGAACAATATATGTAAAGATCCTAAGATTAGAGGGACTATGAGACATTTAAGAAACTGACAGAAGTTTATTATTCTAGAATTTGAAGAGATTAATGGTAACAATTGAGGCCAGGTAACTGAGGCTGCTAGGTGACTAAAAGGCTTGGTCCCCATCTAGTAGAGGCAACCTAATCTCAGGCTGACTATTAACTCTTCCTGAGTTCTTGGTTTCACCTTCTGAGACTGGCTTTGGAAAAAGGGCCCCTCTATAATGTTGACTTAATGGACTTATGATCTGAGTGGGCATACAATTACATTGCTAATTCCTGGTCCTGTGTAATCTTTTAAGCTGTGTTCTTGGTCCTGAAAAAGAATGGTTTATCTTACAGGTATTAAGACAAGGTATTTCTGGTCTGTTAACTGTATTTAAATATTACCTCTATGGTAATCTGAGGGTATTGGCCTATGGTGCAATGGAACTGTTATCAAGGGTATTTTCTGACCAACACTTTGTGGTCTGGGAGCCTTTCAGTAGGCAGATTCCTCTTTAAGGCTGACTGGGAGTCAACTCACACCACTTGCTCTCTCTGGATATAAATGTCTTCTGGGAAAACTGAGCAGCCAGACGGTGTGACATGATAACCTAATTACCATTTTACTTTCTTGGGAGTGGGAGGTTAAATGACATATAGATCAATAAGTGAGGTGGAGGACTGACTCATTTATTAACTCACAGATAGTTTATCTTTGAGCTTGTGCTGCCGAAGTATAGTCCCTGTAACAAGTTCTGCCACAGAGTGCTGAGAAAAGTCTCAGGTGTGCACTAAGTGCAGAGATAGAAAAGCAAACAGAATGCTCTTATAGAGTCTGTTCTTTGGGAGCTCTGGTGGCGTAGTGCCTAAGGCATTTGTCTGCTAAATAGAAGGATGGCAGTTCAAACCCACCAGCCACTCCTCGGAAGGAAGATTGGGCAATCTACTTCTGTAGTGATACTGCCTCGGAAACCCAAGGAGGGGTCACTATAAGTTGGGTCTGACTTGACGGCACATAACAACAACAACAGTTTGTTCTTTCATGCAGACAGCCAAATGGTAATAACTCTAAGTAAGGGCCCCTAGGTGGTACAAACAGTTAACACATTCAGCTGCTAACCAAAAGGTAGGAGGTCTGAGTCCACCCAGAGATGCTTGGGCAGAAGGGCCTGTCATTCTACTTCTGAAAAATCAGTCATTCATTATCTATGGAGCATGTTCTACTCTGATACTCATGGAGTTACCATGAGTTGGGTTGACTTAATGGCAACTCCATTTTTTTTTTTTTTTAAAGAGAAGTTATACTTCCACATTCAGACCCAGACATTCTGAGAATGAAAGGGTCTGCTGCTAATTATACTGAGACAGAGGCATTGTTTTGGTTATCTTATGCTGCACTAACAGAAAATACCACAAATGAGAATGGCATGAACAAACAGGAGTTTAATCTCTTACAATTTTGAGGGCTAGAAGTCTGAGTTCAAAGTGCCAGGCTCTAGGGTCTGAGTGAAAGCTCCTCAACCTTGGGCTTCAGCTCTGCCTCCTGCTCCCAGCCTACTGAAGCTGGGTGCTTTCTTCACTCAGGTAGCTGCTGGCTGCTGAGGCTGACAAACTCAAGGTTGACAAGTAAAAAGGCACAGTCCCAATATTACCAAACAACATAGCAGCCTATTAATTCAAGTCTAGAAAAAGTTCCAAGATGGGCAGGGCATGGCAGGCTGTTGAACAATGACTTGGTTACATGAAGGGTTCAAGTGTGCCAAAAAGCTAGAGACCATTCCCAAAACTTCTCCTTATATATGGGAAGCAGAGCTATCCCTAAAGCAGCTACTCAGCTGCTTGTGGCAGATTCAAACATGGAACTGATTTTCAAACTCATCATGGGGAATAATTACATCCAGCTGTCTAGCCACTCAAAGCCAGGCTCAGCCAAGTCGATGATCTACTTCTGTAGAGATACCACCTCGGAAACCCAAGGAGGGGTTGCTATGAGTCACACTTGACTCAGTGGTAGTGAGTTTGGTTTTTGGTTTTACCACAGGCATAAACCAAGGTTGCTTTAGACAAACTCAAACACATGGTTGCCCAACACATAGCTTTCTGTTGGTTTGATGTCTCCTCCTTAGTTAGCCTCATCTACATTTAAAGTTCAAGTCCCTGGATGATATAAATGTTGAACAGACTCAGCTGCTAACTGATACGTTGCATGTACAAGTCCACCCAGAGGTGCCTCAGCTCTACTTCTAAAAAATCAGCAGTTGAAACCCTATAAAGCATAGTTCTACTGTGACATACATGGAACCATCATGAGTTAGAGTCACCTTCAAGGCAACTAGGAAATAACATCTCGTGGTGGTTAGGTTTGTGTGTCAACTTGGCTGGGCCTGGTTGAGTGGCTGGGCAGCTGGTGGTAGTTATTTTCCAGGATGAGACTGGCAATCAACTCCATGATGAGACTGGCAATCAACTCCATGATGAGACTGGCAATCAACTCTATGGTGGGATCTACCACACGCAGCTGCGTAGCTGCCTTTAGGATGTGGTCTGCTTCCTGTATATAAGGAGAAGCCTTGGGAATGGTCTCCAGCTTATGGCACACTTGGACTCTGCATATAGTCATGCCACTGTTCAGTAGCCTGCCATGCTCTGCCAGCGTGGGAACTTACAATGGACTTGAATTAATGGTCTGCCGTGTGGTTTGGTAACATCGGGCTTGTGCCTTTTCTTGTCCACCTTGGGCTTGTCAGCCTCAGCAGGCAGGAGCTGTCTGGGTGAAGAAATGCCTCTAGCTCCAGTGGGCAGGGAGCTGGAGGCAGAGCTAAAGCCCAAGGCTGAAGGGCTTTCACCCAGCCCCTAGAGTCTGGCACTTTGGACTCGGACTTAAAGCCTCCAAATTGTAATAATAAACTCCTCTTTGTTAAAGCCATCCCATTTTTGGTATATTCTTGTCAGAGCGGCACTAGGTAACCAGAACACATCTGGAGGGAGAGCAAGGGGCCAAGGTATTCCTGAGCACCTCTTTTTCTGAGCACCTCTTTTTTTTTTTAATGCTCTCAAAAGTAATTTTTGTAAAAGTCTCCATTTTATGAAATTCTCTCATTCTTGGAAGTCATCATTACCAATTTTGATTAAAAAAATTGATTTCTATTCAGAATATTCTATTTTTAAAAGGAAAATCTGAAGTGCAAGATGATCTTGAAGAGGAAAACTTGAGCCATATCTTCTGGCTCCTTATAGTCCTTCATTAATTCAAATGTGGAAACTGAGATATCATTTTCTTTAAGCACCAGCCCATAGATTGTCTATTATACATTATTAGCTTTGATGATGCAAGGCTATATGGATAGGGATAATTATTTTAGTTATTATTATTTGCCCAAAGAGCTGACAAGGAAGTAAATATCTTACATAAAACTACCAGATGAGAGGTTAGGGAGGCACTTTCTTGATTTATGAGCTGTTTTCTTCTAAACATGTTTCTTGGTAAAACAATAAGTAAACTGTCAGTTTTCTGTTAAGCTAGCCCCATCTTAGCTATTACATTTTTTTCTGCCTCAAATTAAGCAGCTTGTGGGGAATGTGGTCACTGTAGTTTACTTTCATTTTTCATTCCTTCCTCTAGTGTAATTGTGTATATATACACACACACACACTTAAAAAAAAAAACAAAAAAACTACCATATTTAGCACTTCCACTGTAGCAGTGGTTTTCAATCCAGGATGATTTTGCACCTGAAGGGACATTTGGCAGTATCTAGATACATTTTGCATGTCAGAGTGGGAGTGGGGTGAAGATAAAAGATTATAGTCTTCAGTATGGTTTATACCCTGACTTAAAGATGATCCTCAAAAGGATCCTCACAACTGATCCAATAAGCAACATCATGATAAACGGAGAAAAGCTTGAAATTCTCAAGGATTTTATTGTACTTGGATCCACAACCAATGCCCACGGACACAGCAGTCAAGAAATCAAATGAAATATTATGTTGGGCAAATATATTATAAAAGACCTTATTAAAATGTTGAAAAGCAAAGACGTCATTTTGATGACTACAGTGCACCTGACCCATGCCATGTTATATTCAATAGCCTCATGTGAATGTTATAGCTGAACAATGAATAAGGAAAACTTAAGAATTGATGCATTTGAATTATGGTACAGGACCTGGTAGTGCTTTGCTGGGTTGTACATGGGGTTGCTATGAGTCAAAGGCAATGTGATGGCACCTAACAACAAAGTAGAGGCCAAGGACAATGTTAAACATCCTACAATGTGCAGGACACCCATCAAGACAAATTTATTATCTGTCTCCAAATGACACTAGTGCCAAAGTTGAGGAACACTTCTCGGCAGCATCATAATCATTCATTTATTCATTCAACAATTACTTACTGAGCACGAAACTGCTGAGGATATAGCAGTGAAAATAGGGAAAAAAAACAAAAACCTGCTCTCTTTGAGTTTGCATCCTAATAGGTAAGACAGATAATAAATAAGATAAATAAGTAAAGTAAGAAAATTATAGGTGCTAGAGAGGAAACATAAATTCAGGAGGGTGATAGGAAATGTCAGTAAGGAGCAATGAAATTGAAAGTCTCACATCATTCATTAAGGTAGGTGCAATTATAACCATTTATGCATAGGAAAACTGTATTACACAGGTGAAGTACTTGTCCAAGGGGACACTGATACTTAGAGATAAGGCTGGCAGTTGACCTTGGATGTATCTGACTACTTAGAGTCTAAAGGGCTAGCTCCACTTGTGCTGTATAGTATTAGAAGATGCCGGGTTTGTCCTTCCTGATGTGGATTCCATGTCAGTGAGGTTTTTTTTCTTTTTTTTTTTTTTTTTT
>NW_006921738.1:2915389-2916887 GCF_000298275.1 Orycteropus afer afer | reverse complement strand
GGGCTGGCGCGGGATCGGGCAGTGTTTCGTTCTGCTGTGCATGGGGTCGCTATGAGTCGGAAACGACTCGACAGCACTTAACAACAACAACAAATCATCTGTTGATCAGACCATTCCCAGACTACTTCCCTTTCTCAGGCTCATTATTAAATGTGTTCAAACCTGTGCCTTGTTTTAAAAAGAATATGAAAATGCCCCTACCTTAACTTTACAGGCCCATCAAGCTATACCACCACCTCTTTCTTTCCATAGTTACGCTTCTTAGAAGATATTCTATATATGCTATCTCTGGCTTTAAAGCCAATTGCCATGGAGTTGATTCTGATTCATGGTGACCCAATGTGTGCAAAGAACTGTATCCCATAGGATTTTCAATAGCTACCCCCACCCCACCCCAAGGCATAGGTGATCTGGCACCTCTAATCTTTCAGTTAGCAGTTGGGTGCATTAACCATTTGTACCACCTAGGGACTCCTTGCTGCTTTACAGCCCCCAAATTCTTTGTAATAATACCTCTGGAATCTTACTCCATATCAACTCTTCGGTCAAGCTCCACCAATTATCTCATGATTTCCATCGTTGATAGACATTTTTCTGTTTGTCTCCCCTATCTCACTTTGCTTCCTCCAAGCATTTGTTGCTAATGAACTTTCTTCCCTTCTGACATATTTCTCTCTTGGCTACAACTTTCTACTCTGTAGGATTACTGTCTCCCTTTTGTCTTCTTTCCGAGTATCCTTCATGGTTGCCTATTCATGGCTTTCCCTTTATAAACTAGTGTCTTCCAGGATCCTGAGTTCACCTTTCTTTTCTTTTCAACTATGTCTTTTGCAGATTTATCATTTAGAATAACCTGAAAGATATACAGTATAAGATGTGACTGTGATTTAAATGTGATGTCATGTTCAGAAGTGAGGGCCATGTTTGATGAGGGATCCTGGAGAGCCACCCAATGTTCAGGTTGCTTGATTCAATTTAATGGCTGAGCATTACAGCATGGACTTTTTGCCTACCTTGATCATAAGTGCTCCTTATCTGGTCTTTCTGTCCAATTTCAGCTCCATCCTTTACTTTTGCTGTATTCATCTTTTCCAAAAGGCAAACTTAATCGTGGTCCAGCTTTTGCTCCTCTCATCTTTCACAGAAAAACTCATCTAGACTCATGGTTCTGTGATGTTACACAGCTCTTCCCCTCTGCCTGGAATACTGCCCCTCCTAACCCTCAGCACACACAGTGGCGGCCATTGGATATCCTATTATTTTTGTACAGTTCATCTTAAGTATCAGTTTTGCTCCTTTTCCCAGATTTCTAAACAGAGATCTTATAAACATCCATCTCATACATGCCTCACGCCACCCCAATTAAGTACTAGAGCATGGAGAGGAAGACTCAACACAAAGTTCTCTGCCCTCAAGCAAACTAACTATTGTTATCCTGTTGCTATGAGTTGGATCTGACTTGATGGCAATGAATTTTTTTTTTTCTTGCTATTCTTTT
>NW_006921738.1:2904359-2912729 GCF_000298275.1 Orycteropus afer afer | reverse complement strand
ATTGAACCAATACCAGGCAGTTTTGACTACTGTGGCTGTATAGTAGGTTTTGAGATCCAGCAGTGTGAGACCTCCTACTTTGTTTTTCTTCAATGATTTTTTTTTTTTTGTGTGTGTGTGTGTGTGTCTTTATGGTTGGTGCAAATAGTTAAGGCACTCAATTGCTAAATGAAAATTTCGAGGTTTGAGTTCACCCAGAGGCATCTCAGAAGAAAGATCTGACCATCTACTCCTGAAAAGTCAGCCACTGAAAACCCTAGGGAGCATCGTTCTACTCTGCTACACATGGGTTGCCATGAATCTGAGTCAACATGATGGGGACTTGTATCCCTTCCCCATTCTTAATTCCAAATAATTTCTGTCATGAATTTGCTGTGTGACTCTATTTTACCTAACCTCTCTGAGCTGCCACTTTCTCAACAGAAATTCAATTAAATAGCATGCTCTCTTTCTCTCAAAAACATAGCATGTATACAATTTTTGAGTTCTTCAAGGGATAGCTGTCATAAACTAAAGATGAAATAGTCACTCATGAAAATAGAGACAGGACCCACCGCAGAGTCAAGAAAGAGAGGGAATGATGGGATGACAAAGCAGCAGGATCCAGGTAATATCCAGGTAAGGGGAGGGTGGAGAGTTTTCAAACAGCTAAGGGAGACAAACTTGTCTGTCAGTTTGTCATACTGTGGTGGCTTGCATGTTGCTGTGAGGCTGGAGGCTATGCTACTGGTGTTTCAAATGCCAGCAGGGTTGCACATGGTGCACTGGTTTCAATGCAGCTTATAGACTGAGACAGACTAGGAAGAAGGAAGAGGCCATCCACTTTTCAAAGAATTGTCCATGGAAAACCTTATGAATAACAGAGAAACACTGTCTGATACATTACTGGGAAACTTTATGAATAGCCCTGAAACATTGTCTTATACAGTGCAGGAAGATGAGCCCCTTAGTTCAGAAGGCACTCAAAAAACGACTGGGAAAGAGCTGCCTCATCAAAGTAGAAGCAACCTTAATGATATGGATGAAGTAAAGCTTTCAGGACCTCTGTTTGCTGACATGGCATGCCTCAAATTGAGGAGAAACAACTGCAAACATCCAATAATAATCAGAACATGGAATGTACAAAGTATGAATCTAGGAAAATTGGAAGTTGTCCAAAGAGAAATGGAATCCATAAAGATTGATATCCTAGTCATTAATGACCTGAAATGGACTGGTTTTGGCCATTTCAAATCAGACAACCATATGATGTATTATACTGGGAATGACAGTTTGAAGAAGAATGGTGTGGCATTCATCACTGCAAAGGATATTTCAAGATCTGTCCTGAAGTACAATGCTGTCAATGATAAGATAATATCCATATGTCTATAAGGAAGACCAGTTAATACTACTATTATTCAAATTTATGCACCAACCAACAAAGCCAAAGGTGAGGAAATTGAAGATTTTTATCAACTTCTGCAGTCTGAAATTGACAAAACATGCAACCAAGATATGATACAAAAGTTGGAAACACAAAAGGATCAATGGTAGTTGGAAAATTTCTCTTTGGTGACAGAAATAATGCGGGAGGTCACATGATAGAATTTTGCAAGACCAATGACTTATTCATTGCAAATAACTTTTTCAACAACACAACTAGTGGCTATACACATGGACTTTGCCAGATGGAGTACACAGGAATCAGATTGACTACATCTATGGTAAGAGACAATGGAAAAGCTCAGTATCTTCAGCCAAAACAAAGCCAGCAGCTGATGGTGGAACAGACCATCAACTGCTCATATGCAAGTAAAACTTGAAGTTGAAGACAATTAAAACAAGTCCACAAGAGCCAAAATATGACCTTGAATATATCCCTCCTGAATTTAGAGACCATCTAAGAAAAGATTTGACACACTGAACACCAATCACCAAAAACCAGAAGAATTGTGGGATGACCTCAAGATCATAATTCATGAAGAAAACAAGAGGTCATTAAAAATATGAGAATGGAAGAAAAGACCAAAATGGATGTCAGAAGAGATTCTGAAATTTTCCCTTGAGTGAAGAGTAGCTAAAGCAAATGGAAGAAAGAGCTGAAGAGAAGATTTCAAAGAACAGCTCAAGAACACAAAGCCAATTACTATAATGAAATGTGCAAAGACCTGGAGTTAGAAAACCAAAAGTAAAGAACATGCTTGGCATTTCTCAAGCTGAAAGAACTGAGGAAAAAAATTTAAGCCTTGAGTAGCAATATTGAAAGATTCTATGGACAAAATATCAAATAATGCAGGAAGCATCAAAAGAACATGGAAGGAATACACAGAGTCACTGTACCAAAAAGAACAGGTCAATCTTCATCCATTTCAGGAGGTGGCATATGTTCAAGAACCAGTGGAATCGAAGGAAGAAGTCGAAGCTGCACTGAAGGAATTAGTGAAGAGCAAGGCTCCAGGAATTGACGGAAAATCCATTGAGATGTTTCAACAAATGGATGGCCCACTGGAAGCACTCACTTGGCTATGCCAAGAGATTTGGAAGACAGCTACCTGGCCAACTGACTGGAAGAGATCCATATTTGTACCCATTCCAAAGAAAGGTGATCCCACAGAATGTGGAAATTATTAAACATATCATTAATATCACATGCAAGTAAAATCTTACTGAAGATAATTCAAAAACAGTTGCAGCAATATATTGACAGAGAACTTTCATAAATGCAAGCTGGATTCAGAAGAGGATGTAGAATGAGAAATATCATTGCTGATGTGAGATGGATATTGGCTCAAAGCAAAGAATACCAGAAAGATGTTTACTTGTGTTTTATTGACTATACAAAAGCATTTGATTTTGCGAATCATAACAAATTATGGACAACATTGAGAAGAATGAGAATGCCAGAATACTTAATTGTACTCACGAAGAATCTATACATAGACCAGGAGGCTGTCGTTCAAACAGAACAAGGGAACACTGCATGGTTTAACATCAGGAAGGGAGTGCATCAGGGTTCTATTCTTTTATCATATTGATTCAATCTGTCTGGTGAGCAAATAATCAGAGAAGCTGGAATATGTGAAGAAGAATGTGGCATCCTGATTGGAGGAAGACTCACTAACAACCTGTGATACAACGGCAACACAATTTTGCTTGCTGAAAGTGAGGATGACTTGAAGCACTTACTGATGAAGAGTGAAGAATACAGTCTGCACTATGGATTATCTCAATATAAGGAAAACAAAAATCTTCACAACTGGACCTATAAGCAGCATCACGATAAATGGAGAAAAGATTGAAGTTGTCAAAGACTTCACATTGCTTGGTTCTACAATCAACACCAATGGAAGCAGCAGTCAGGACATCAGATGATGCATGGCTCTGGGAAATTCAGCTGCAAAGTACCTCTTTTAAGTGCTGAAGATCAAAGATGTCTCCCTGAGGACTAAGGTGCTCCTGACACAAGCCACGGTATTTTCAATTGCCTCATATGCATGTGAGAGCAGATAATGAATAAGGAAGACCAAAGAAGAATTGATATACTTTTGAGTTGTGGTGCTGGCAAAGAATCCTGAGAGTACCGTGGACTGCTAAAAGAACTAACAAATCTGTCTTGGAGGAAGTGCAGCCAGAATGCTACTTGGAAGCAGGAAGGACCAGACTTTGTCTCACTTACTTTGGTAATGTTATCAGAATGGACCATTCACTGGAAAAAGATGTCTTGCTTGGTAAAGTGAAGGGTCAATGAAAGAGGAGAAGGCCCTCAACGAGATGGATAGACAAGAAAGATGGATTGACCTTACCAAGATGCTTGGTAAGGTGAAGTATCGACGGAAGAGGGGAAGGCCCTCAACGAGGTGGATTGACACAGTGGCTGCGGTGATGGGTTAAAGTATAGCAAGAATGGTGGAGCTGGTGCAGGACGGGGTGGCAGTTGATTCTGCCGTGCATAGGGCCACTATGAGTTGGAGACAACTCCACGGCACCTAACAACAATGACAAAATAGAATGTACATAGTATTTCTTGTGATTAACATTTCTTTCAAACCCCAACAAAGTGAAACTATTTCTAAGGAAATATGTTCCCTTTATATTTCTTGAAACCTGAAGTCACTTATAACCAAGTTTTGCAATGTAACTTTTTTCCCTCATGCAGAAGATCCCAATTTGCTTTTTTCTCCATGGATTTTCTAAAAAGTTAGGATTGGCCTTTTGCTGTTTTTCTTAGCTTGTTTTGTCTTCCCCACAAACAAAAGAAAATCTTCATGTCAGAGGTGTGAGGAGATAAAAGTTTAAAATTATATATCTTTGATCTTGATCTGAAGTTTTTACTATTATCAGCAGCACTTGTTGTCACAAACTGGAGAGAAGAAGTGAAGCAATAAGGAAGGGAACCTTAGAAGAGAAGAGATAGATTCTGGGTACCTTTATTCATTTGATGACTCCAGGATTTAGAATTAAAATACTGTTTTTAAAACCTCCTTTTGATAAGATGTTTAAATATATGGCAACAAATTATTGTAGGAGAAAATAATGCAAGAGGAAGAATTTTAATCAGGAAATCTTTCAGTCACAACACATTTGTGTCCTATCAAGCTTTCCAAGGCATATCTTCATCTTTGGAATTGGTAGGGTAGACACTAGAATTGATTGTTTACTTTCTCTGTGTTTTGTGTTTATATTTCTCTCCTTCAATTATTCCAACACCGAATTCTATTCGCCAAATTTTTCAGCTGTGCAACCTGGAGCTCAAGAGGTTTACTCACTTACCTGGCAGCCCCTCCAATACCCCATTCCCCCCAAAGCCTATTGCCATTGAATTGATTCTGCATGATGGTGACCCCATGTGTTGCAGAGCAAAACTGCATCCCTTAGGGTTTTCTTGGGAGCTCTGGTAGCACAGAACCTAAGGCACTTGACTGCTAACCAGAAGGCTGGCAGTTCAAATCTACCAGCCACTCCTTGGAAGCAAGGTTAGGCAATCTACTTCCATAGTGATACTGCCTCGGAAACCCAAGGAGGGGTGGCTATGAGTCAGGTCTGACTCGATGGCAAATAACAACAACAGGGTTTCCTTGGCTGTAATTGTTCTAGATGCAGATCATTGGGCCTTTCTTTGGGATACCACTGTGTTCGTTCGTATTGGTAGCCTTTATGTTAGTAGTGTGTGAAAACGTTTTCCATCACCCAAAGACCTTGGGGATATACAGTTAGTGGTAAATAGAACCAAAGCTGGAACCTAGGGTTTTCTGAGAGAAATGCCATGCCACACTGATGTTCTGTTATGTACAAAACAAATGTCCTGATCTCAATGAATTTATACTCCAGAAAAGAAATGCAAATTTCTCTGTTAACGAAGAATCGGTAGGCTGCCTGGCACAGTGAAGAGAACCCCCATCTATGTGATTACTAGTGCAGCACCCACTTTGAGTATTTCCCTTGACAATAATGCTGACAATGTTTTCAGGAAATAATGTAATGAAGCACATAGAATTTGAGGTTAAGGAGATCTGGATTTTAATTCTGATTCAGCCACTTCCCTTGCTATGCAACTTCAGCAAGGTATTTAATTTCTCTGAGCCTCAGTTTCTGCTCATCACATTAGAATGATGATCCCTACCTTATAGGGTTGTTATTCAGATTAAAGAGGTGCTTGATTCATGGTTCTCAAAAACAATAAATGTATGATTTACAGCAGCCATTTTTGATGGATTTTCTAAAAAGACATTTGGAGGAAGGTGTGACTATGCTCTTAGAATGCGGCCTCATGAGCTCTGCACACATTGACCAATGGTTCTGGTCAGTCTGATAAATGCACCAAAGTGCTAAGTAACTGGGTGTGGGGAGGAGAGAGGCCAAGGTTGGGGAGATACTGCAGGGGAGGAACTGGTACCTCCTCCCCTCCTTTGAATGACATAAAATTCCAGGGGAAAAAAAAAAATCTCAAGGTTTATAGCTGCCATGCTTCTAAAGCTCTAGTACCAACATGGTACAATGCTGTCAGTAGTATTTCTCATATTCCCAGAGGAGTACTGAGTTCAAATAAGTCAGGAGACACAAATCAGAAAATCAGAGTGAAAATCAGAATCAGTGAGCTGTACTTTAAAGTTATCAACAAGACGAGGGTAATAACATCAAGAATTTCACTAAAGATGCTTTGCAAAATTAAAACAGGGAAATGGCAGGAATCTATGTGAAGAAAGTAGGAAAGGGGCTAGAGTGGTGATGAACACTTGTTCCTGCCAAATTAACTATAAGACAGTGGAATACCTGGGTAGTGCAAGCAGCTAACACGTTTGGCTGCAAACTGAAAGATTAGGAGTTAAATCAATCTAGAAGTGCCTTAAAAGAATAGCCTGACAATCAGCTTCTGAAAAATCAGTCATTGAACACACCGTTGGGCATAGTTCTACCCTGGCCCTCAAGGGGTTGCCATGAGTCAGAATCAACTTGATAGAAACTGGTTTCACAATTCCTTATCCAATGGTCACAAGAAATTTTCTTCTTAATGAGGAAGTCACTTCTGAAGGATGAGATTTGGCAAATACAAAACCACAAAATGATGCAACGTTTTCTTCTCCCTTATTTTCATTTAATACACTTAAAAAACAAAAGTTGTTTCTAGTAAACTTGATTAACTTTGCAGAAAGTCACAATCCATCCAAAGCAATCAAAATGAAGGTAAAAGGAATAATCAAACTCTTGTTATGCAAAATGGTGCTCAGCTAATTTATTGGACTGCACTGAATAATAAGCTATAGGCTCAGCATTACTTTGTTCATGTTACATCAAATAGCGTATTGCTGTTGGAGCTTATTTCATATCACATAAAATTTGGATATATTACAGTGGAGTAGATACTCCATTATAAGAGACATCTTAAGTACTTCATTTATAGGATTTTTCCAGTTGGAAAATGGCAAGGTTGAAGAAGAAACACAAATAAGGAAATGGGCAGAGGGGGACTTATGTGCATCACCTGATCAGCCGGCCGTCTGTGGGTGACACTGGTGGCTGTGCCCAGGGCCCCATGGCTGTGCCCAGGGCCTGGTGCTACGGAGAAAAGCAACATTTCCAGTGAGAAGAAAAGCTAAAGAGAGTTTATGCTCCTTTTCAGGGAAGTGTTGACATTTTAATTACTTTCTGTTTTCTTTGGCATTGCATTTGAGAATTGGAAGCAAGTTAGAAAAATAGGAATTGGCTTTATTAGAAATAAGATTAATTGACATGCAGGCATGAGCTGGAGAAAGTCCAAAGACAGCTCTATACACGCTGAAGTCTCTAGTAGGACCCAGAGAGTCAAACAATAGCACAACCCCCACCCTCCCAAATCAGCCATTGGAAAACTGAACAGAAGAATTCCTGCTCAAGGCTTATCATCGTCTCTGAGAACAGACTGTGCCTCCCTGCAATCTAATCTTTTCCTGCCTTGGTCCCCTGTGCTGCACTTGGAACTTTTTTCAATGACTTTGGTCTTTTGTAAACAGGGATTTTTCAGGGTAAGTTGTAGGACAGGAATAGTGAAGCAAAAAGAAAATGCTTATGGAGAATTGGAATGCATTGGGGAAATTGGCGGATTTAGAATTAACCGCTTTTGAAGATAATCTGACATTTTTTGTAGGTATTTTATGAAAGAAAAATACCTGTGGAAATGAGGGTGGAGCCCAGGTAAATAGCTTTGGGAGATGTGATATATTTGCACCCTCTCTTCCTGCACCTGGAGTTGCCTGGAATTGAATAACCATTGAG
Source organism: Orycteropus afer afer (assembly GCF_000298275.1). Taxonomy (NCBI): domain Eukaryota; kingdom Metazoa; phylum Chordata; class Mammalia; order Tubulidentata; family Orycteropodidae; genus Orycteropus; species Orycteropus afer. Next base: position 2,904,998 of record NW_006921738.1, on the reverse strand, counting down.
CAAAACTAGGGTGACTTCTTGTGTTCCAGGCTCAACAAATCTGAACATAATAATTCTATATAAGATTGAAATAATAAAACAAAATCTTCAGTTAGCATCTTTGTGGTGGCTGGGTGGTGCAAATGGTTAAATGCTGGGCCATAAACTGAAAAGTTGGTGGTTCAAAACCACCCAGACACACCTTGGAAAATAGGCCTGGAGATCTGCTTCCAAAAGGTTACAGCCGTGAAAATCCTGTGGAGCAGTTCTACTCTGCACATGTTGGGTCACCCCGCACTGGATTCACCTCGACAGCCACTAACAACAACAACAACAAGAGCATCCTTGCAGTGCCCAAAGGGGGTATGTGAGAGCATAGGCCCTCTCCGGCCCTGATCCTCCATCCTCAGCTTTGCTATGCTCCAGGGGCACTGTGGAAACCCCACACACTAAGATCAGACCAATGAATCCAGTCATAAATGGTTCAAACTGAGTCCCTAAGAAAGTAACACCTAATACATACCAGGTGCTTTAAATATACCATTGCTATTTAATTTTTTAGAAAGAAGAGTTTCTCATACTCTGAATTTTCTTTATTCTATTCCCTTGGGTGTAGTCAAACATCTTCATCAACTTATACTTTCTGCTTCCCCTAAATTT
>NW_006921738.1:2864368-2904259 GCF_000298275.1 Orycteropus afer afer | reverse complement strand
ACTTCCGCAGTGATACTGCCTTGGAAACCCAAGGAGGGGTCACTATGAGTCGGGTCCGACTCGACGGCACATAACAACAACAACATGAAGAGGTCTTATTGTTCTCACCTAGATATTGTTATTTCTGTTTTACTAATGAGGAAACTGAAACTCTAAGATCTTACTGCAGTTTCCAAGTTATATAAACACTTATTATAAAATATCCAGAACATATGCAGAAGGTAAATTAGTCTAATGAGTTTTACTGCTTATTTTGTTTCACACACCTTCAGCAATTATCCAGTCAGTGTCAATCTCGTTCATCTACACTTACCCAAAAAACAGGTGCCACGGAGTTGATTCCGATTTACGGTAACTCCATCTTCATCAGAACAGAACTGTGCCAAGGTTTTCATGGCTGACTTTTCAGAAGTAGATCACCAGGCCTTTCTACTTAGGTGCCTTTTGATGGACTTGAACCTCCAACCTTTTGGTTACCAGCAGAATGTATAAGTCATTTGCACCACCATGGACTACTCCACACCTATACCACCCATTATTTTGAAGCAAATCTCAGGTATCATATTATTTCATCTCCATATCTTTCAGTATATATTTCTGTGAGATAGAAGTAACCACAACACTTAAACACCTAAAAGCATTAATAATAATTCTTAATAGCAACAAATATGCAGTACTCACATATGGTTGACTTACAATCTATGTTTTAAATATTTTATTTGAATCTGGATCCAAATAAGGCCAACACATTATGATGTATCTCTGACATTTCTTTTAATTGGTAGTTTCTCCATCCATCTCTAATTTTTTCTTCTCGGAAATTTTTTGGCTGAAAAAAAAAAAAAGGGATGGTTTTCCCTGAAGAGTTTCTCATACTCTGAATTTTCTTTATTCTATTCCCTTGGGTGTAGTCAAACATCTTCATCAACTTATACTTTCTGCTTCCCCTAAATTTATAGTTAAATCTATTTTATCAGGTCCCATTTATTTAGCAAGATTAATTATAAGGAGTAGTATATATATTTCCATCAGGAGAAATGTGTCTGTGTGTTATATCTACTACTCAGGATTTTTGCCTATTGTTGCTGTTAGGTGATGACCAGTTGGTTCCAACTTACAGTGACCCTCTGTACAATAGAATAAAACACTGTCTGGTCCTGTGCCATTCTTACAATCTTTGCTATGTTTGAGCTCATTGTTGCAGGCATTGTGTCAATCCATGTCATTGAAAGTCTCTCTCTTTTTCACTGACCCTCTGCTATACCAAGCATGGTGTCCTTCTCCAGGGACTGGTCCCTCCTGATAACACGACCAAAGTACGAGAGATAAAGTCTCGCCATCTTTGCTTCTAAAGAACACTCTGGCTATACTTTTGCCTGGACCCATTAATTAATTAGTTATTGCAAAGTGGTGATATCTTTGTTCTTTGATTTCTTTTTCTGTTTATGCATTGTGATACTTCTGTAGAGACAAACTTCCCCTTTTACTCAGTTGTTACCTAAAATAAAGTTCATTTAAGAAATCCAGGGTAAATCCTTGTTCTTTTCCTTTATCTACCAGTTTGTGGAATGATGAGTTACTTCCCTGGAATTCTTTTTTTTTTACTTTTGCCGTGTTCCCTCCCTCCCCTCCCACCCCTGATATTCTCTGGTATTCTTGAAAGTGAACCGGGAGCTGTTGTTTTGTTGTTATTGTCAATATCATTCAGAAGTCATATATTTGATGTACTTTGATCCTCTATTATCTGTATTATATATAACTGTGTTATATGTATGTGTGTGCGTATACATACATACATATATATATAACATCGAGCTAATAACTTGATGTTGGATGATGAATTTCTGCATCATCAATGTCTACAAATAACAAAAATTATTTTGCTGTCTTTAATTTAGGAAAGTAATTCTTATGGCATTTTAAGGTATTATCTTGAAACAGCCTTTCCATTCAATGACTCACAAAGATTCTCCTGAGTCTCTGAGGAGGTAGAAAATCTTTCTTTGTCGCTAGAGAAACAGAAGCAAGAAACGGGGAGGAATTGAATGACACAAAGAAGGAGGAGGGAAGGAGAAAGAAAAAACAAATAACTATCAAAAGACATGCCACTTGATGAATGGACTATTGTGCCATCTGGGAAAATTATTTCAGTTCATTTATATGACCTCATGAAATGGTTAAAATAGACGGCTTGAGGCTCAGAGTGTTTGAGTCAGAAGGCTGGTGCTGGAACTTGCTAGTTGTGTCCACTGGTCCAAGTTTCTTCTCTGTGCCTTGGCTTCCTCATCTGTACGCTACGGATACAACAGCATAGATTTGTAAGGATAAAATTAATGAATACACAAGGAGTTCTGGTGGCCTAGTGGATAAAGCATTTGGATGCTAACCAGAAGATCAGCAGTTCAAACCCAAATAACATACATATCTAACGCTTAGATTGCTCGCAGGAATGTCCTTGTTTTTGTTGTCATTGTTATTATGATGACGTGTGTCCATATGCACATGGCTAAGCAATGTCTCAGAAACAAGAGAAGAACAACAAAACTGATATTTGTTGGGTAATTACTAGGTGGAAGGTACTGAGCTAGAGGTTATATTATATAATTTATTATCAGTTTTGGAATCGTTTATTTTGTTAGGTATCATCATTATTTATTATTTATTGTAGCACAGTAGCTGGAATAGGGAAGGGATTTATTGTACATTTTTTGTGAATTGAGTGATACTATTAGGTATGTTTGACTCATACTCAGTGTTGCTCTATCTGCAAAGATATTTTGTAATCCAATGGAAGATACAGCAACTTAAGAAATCTATAAAGAAGCTTAGTAAATAAAACCCAGTCAAGGGGTTTTATTTCTAAAAAGGCCAATAAGGCAGTAATGGATCACATAATTCTAGTCTTACACATGTCAATACTCACAAAAGTTTTTTTTTTTTTCCCCTTCCCCACACACAAAGAAAGAAAGAAAAGAGGCACAATTGCCGAATCACTCCCTGCAACCACAGAAATGATTTTAATTACCAATTCATCCATTGGCACACTCTTCTGGCAGATGTACCTGCAACTTGGAAAGAGCACAAATGAAGCAATTCCTTACTCTAGAGTTGACACTGATAGTGCTTCCCGAATTGCCCTCAGAAAAGAATCCCTGGCAACAATGCATCTGGCACTCTGCTCGAGGAATTTGTCATGTCGCTGACATGTTCAGCCTCCATTGTCCACACCACCCCGACAGCAGGTCCTTTATATTTCAAAGAAATTGCAGTCTGAATTAATATAATTAGAATGTAACTGCTATTCACTGCACAAACTCCTCATTTTCAGGAGTACAGATCTGATAGCGTGACTCTGCTCAGAAACTTCCAGGTGCTGACCGCAAGGGAACGAGCAGATAATAACGTGATGGAGCATACGCTGTTTCTTCACTCTTCTAAAATATCAACTAAAGGAAATATAGGAGGAGAAGAAAACATCTTCCAAGTTTATCAGCCTTTTATAAAACACTTATAAAATATATGATGTTTGAAGTGAGTTAAAGAAATGAAATAGGAAAGATTACATATTTTCCAAAATTCAGATCCATGTAGTAGAGTGGAAAATACATAGAGAAAACTACAGAATGACCTGGAGGTTAGATAACTTTATTCATTCTGTAGTACTTAGCTTGTTGTTGTTGTTGTTATGTGCCGTCGAGTCGGACCCGACTCATAGTGACCCCTCCTTGGGTTTCCAAGGCAGTATCACTACAGAAGTAGATTGCCCCATCTTCCTTCCAAAGAGTGGCTGGTGGGTTTGAACCACCAGCCTTCTGGTTAGCAGTCAAGTGCCTTATGCACTACGCTACCAGTGCTTTGCTTAGAACAGTGGATATCACTAACCAAGTAATTGTCACCAAGTGAGCAATAATTTGGTGCTGGATTCTTCAGTTCCATTTCCAATTATGTTCTTACAAATATTTGATTATTGATATGGTAGAAAGTGACCTCAACATCTTATAGTTTGAAAATAAGACTGATCCACATCCTCTCAAATAAGTTGATGTTTTCATCTTGAATGACTCATCATATCATGGGACAATGATCTGACATATCAATGTGTAGTCTGATGCTTATAGTCTGTCCCTTGATGAATATCAAATTTATCATCGTGTTCATGAACACATTGGGTTAATGAGCATTGAGAAGGAATAATGCTTTCCATTTTCTTGTTTTCCATAAATGACCCTATTCATCCTCACCTGAGGTTCTGAGTTAGGAACTGCGATGATAGAAATATGGGGAATGGATGTGACAGTGACACAACAGGGGCAAGGTTATGTAAATGAGAGAGGGTTTCAAGAGGTGAATGCCAGCGTCTCTTTTCATTTTAAATCAAATGCATTTTATAAACAAAGTACATCACGTTAATGAACTATAACCTTCAGTTTTTCTGTATAAAGTTTGGATATATTCTTTCAATTGGCATCCTGGAAGAGTCTGGAATGGTTCCTTGCATCCATTTTGACCTGTGGAGTGTCTTTCTCTCCTTCTCCAGCCTAGAGAGACTGACTACCATTTTGCATTAACTAGTGCCTTGGTTCTCAGAATTAGATGTGTTTCAGAATCATGTGTACACCTGTGAGGACTTGCTAAAAGGCAGATGATGGGGTCCCACCTCCAAAACCCTGAATCAGAATTTTCAGCTGTGTTATTTGTGGTAGTTATGTTTGTGTGTCCACTTGGCTGGGCCTGGCTGAGTGGCTGGGCAGCTGGTAGTAGTTATTCCCCATGATGAAACTGGCAATCAACTCCATGGTGGGATCTACCACAAGCAGCTGAGTAGCTGCTTTGGCTATGTGGTCTGCTTCCTGTATATAAAAAGCACCTTTGGGAACAGTCTCTAGTTTTATGGCACGCTCGGGCTCTGCATGTAGCCATGTCATTGTTCAGCAGCCTGCCATGCTCTGCCGACCTTAGGACTTAAAATGGACTTAAATTAATGGTCTGCCATGTTTTTGGGTAACATTGGGACAGTGCCTTTTTATTTGTCAACCTTGGGTTTGTCAGCTTCAGCAGCCAGTAGCTGTCTGAGTAAAGAAACACATCTACCTCCAGTGGGCCAAGCGGGAGGCAGAGCTGGACCCCAAGGTTGAGGGGCTTTCACTCAGCTGCTAGAGCCTGGCACTTTTTACTTGAACTTAAAGCCTCCAAACTGCAAGAGAATAAACTCCTGTTGTTAAGGCCATCCCATTTGTGGTGCATTCTTGTCAGAGCAGCACTAGGTAACCAGAACAGTATTCAAATCATATTTGTTGAAAACCACCCCAGACGCATCTGAGGCACACAAAATATGATACTTCTGGACCAGTGTTTCCTTTCACGATGGAAATATTCCACTTTACAACCTAGACAAATCTTTCTATAAAGGATTTGTGTGATTTTTAAAATGAATACATTTATTTTATAGAAATGAAAATCTATTTAAGATGTTTTAAGCCAGTAATTTTTAGAGGTTCCCATCAGAACAACTATTAGGTTTCTCCCCAAGTATACACATTCCCCTTCACCTTTGTCCTAGTTAATCATGTTTAGTGATCCAGACTGTCCTGTCTGGGTTAGAAAAAAAGGTTGTCATCTCACAGTTACAGGCTATTTTCTTAGCAAACAAATACACTAGTGATTTTTTGTTTTTAATGTAAAAAGTTCTATAATAAATAATTGCCCCTTTCTCCAATATATTTGTCTCCTTACCCTGGATGTTTAACAATAGGATTGTGTATTATAAACATATGTTTAGACAATCAAATATATCCACATATGGAAAATATTAAGCTTGCAGGCAAGGCCTATCTACCTAACATGGAAACATGTGGCACTTCACCTCTGTTTTCCTCTAAGGAGTAAAATAGTCATACTAGAGTGGGGCAGTCTAGGAATTCTTGCCCCTAGTCCCCTACTTTTCACCAGCTGCTGGCTCTGGCATTGTATTTCTGTTTTTTAGTGGCCTTAAAAGAATTTTCAGGCGGAAGGAGATGGGTAGAAAGTGGATGGAATGGGGGAGGAGGAGTCTTAGTTCCTGTGTGACCAATAAATTGTGGAATAGAATTTTCATGTGCAACATAGCTTGACTTCTCCAAGGGATGTTATAGTGACCCCGGGACCCACCCTGTCCCACTGACACACCAGAGGACTTTCTTTTGAGTTTTTTAGAAGAAGTTGCTTGCTGGTTGGAGAATTAATGAAATATTCATGACACAAATTGTCAAGCTGGATAATATTAGTCAAAAGTCTGGCTGTTCAAACCTACCCAGAGGCACCGCAGAAAACAACCCTGGCAATCTGCTTCTGAAAGATGAAGGCCTTGAAAACCCTATGGAGTAGTTCTATTCTACACATGGGGTCACCATGAGTTGGAATTAACTTGAAGGCAACTAATAACAACAATAACCATTAATATATCACATGTTTTTCCCCAAAAATAATTTTAGTTTATTATAAAAGAAGTACATACTCATGCAAGAGAATCTGGGAAAATGAAATGTGGGAAGAATAAGAAGGGAGAAAGAATGGGCTACAGCGTTGATTTTGGAATCAGAGAAATGTGGGTTAGGATCCAGCTTCACTATCTGTGTACCCTTGAGCAAGTTACTTAACACCACTGAGACATTCTTCTCCTCTGTACAATAGGAATACAATCTCTCTGATATAGTTGTGGTAAGGATTTATTAAGGTACCTTTTGTAAAGGCACTTAGCAAAACGCCTGGTGAGGGTAGCCATTAAGGCAATACAACCAAGCAGCAACAACAGTATTATCCGTGACAGTAGAACAGTGTGGTGGTTACAAGCATACATGCTTCCTAGGCAAGCAGACTTGAATTTGAATCCCTTTTAATGCAGGCAAAATTACTGCTATTGGCATTCCTAGCACTAAGGCTATATAACATTTTTGAGAATTTGTTGGCATCTCTTAATACTACTACTATCAAGAAATATGTTTCAGTTATGTCTATTATCACAATTTATTAGCTGAAATCCCCTAATCTTTTCCTTAAACCTACAAGGTTATCTTTTAAGTGCATAAAAAGCATGTGTATGTTAGAAAACACCCTCAGAAACAATTAAGAAATTGAGGACTCTCTGAAGCAATGCTTCCTTTTATCCTTGTATTTTTCCATTTCCTGAAAAACTGATGAAGAATGGCAGTTACATATGTAATTCAGTAGTTAGCCTTTATATGGGTGACATCTTCTTAAAAGCTGAGAAATATTTCACTTTGCAGAAAAACACCCTGTTCCCAAGTTGGATCTGATTAAGATTCAAATCCCTATTAACATCTCATGACTTTTTTAAAAAAGCAAAAATGCCACGCTTAATGGAGAATACTCCTTGCCTTCCGGCTCTGCTCCTGTGAGCTCCTTAGCAAGGCCATCTGGGACCCAGGAGGGCTGGGCCACAGTTACATCCTTGTTAAACAATTGCCCGGTATGAATGCTGGCCTTCAGTTTTTCCTTCCTTTCCCCTCTCCCATCCCTACATTGTTTTAGCTGCCAGTCCTCGGAATTCTCTCTAAAGCAAGGGAAAGGGAAGGGCAAAAATGATTTTGAAAGAATAACATTCCTTTCTATGGATTTAAATAGAACACTCAACACAAAACATCCTGTATTTTCTTTTAATTGATAACATGGTGATTGTAGCAATGAGTGAACTAAAAACCAGGTATTATTTCAATTACATACTACTCGAAAGAGGGAAAGTTCTTGGACTGTTCACAGTTACATCTCTTACACATTCCCATCTCCTAACTCTGCTGTGCCCTTGTTTTCCTCCACTGCTTCTTACTTTCTAATATGTGTTTATGTTTATTATTTACTAGCTGATAACCTTGGTCATAATGGAAGTTGTTGAGAGCTAGAATCTTTGCTTACTTTGCTTACTGTTGGATTCTAATTCCTCTGTTCTAAGAGCAGAGCCTGGCACAAAACATTGCTGTTGGTAGGCGCCTTTGAGGCAGCTCCAATTCATGGTGACCCTGGAAATAACAGAAGGAAACATGACTCAGTGCTGTGCCAGCTTCAGGATCACTGGTATGTTTGAGTCCATTCCTGTGGCTGTTGTATCAGTCCATCTCATTGACAGTTGCCCTCATTTTTGCTGATTCTCTGCTTCACCATTCAGGATGTCCTCTTCTAGTTATTGTTCTTTCTTGATGATGTGTCCAAAGTTAGCCAGAGGGGTTCACCATCATGATGTCTAAGGGGAATTCTGGTTATATTTCTTCCAAGACTGATTTGTTCATTCTTCTGGCAGTCCATGGAATAGTAAATATTCATTATTGATACCACAGTTCAAATGCATCAACTCTTATTATGTTTTCCTTTTTCATTTCTAGCCTTTGTATGCCTATAAGGCTATTGAAAAGTCCATGGCTTGGATCAAGTGCACACATGTTAGGCACCAAGGTAGGCAAAGAAGGGAAAGTAGGCATTTAGTAAATATTTGCAGCTTGAATGAATGAACTAGTTTCTTCCTCACTGTCCTTTTCTTTACAAGAAAGGGAGGAAAAAATGGTAAAAAAAAAAGTGGTACAAAGCCATTGTATAAATACAGTGGTTTTATACCTAGTAGATATATTTGAAAGTATAGCTCTATTTGGGGTTTATATATCTTATTTGGTGAGGAAGAAATATAGAGCTGGGTGAAAGAGAAACACCTGCTTGTCACTCTCTATCCTCTTATCCTTCAAAGTACTGACTATTCTCCCTCCCCAACAAAATGTTTATTTCTTGGTTTATTGACTACCTTCTCTTACTAGAATGTAAGCATTTTAAGGGCAGGGTCTTATGTGCTGTTTTGATTGTTGTAGTCCCATAGCTAACACATAATAAACACTTAGCATATATTTGTTGAATAAATGTATGTTTGAATGAATATTTTGTTGTAGGCTGTATCCATACCTGGTCCTGATTCCATATGGGCTCTACAATGTGATGTTGTTTCACTACCAGACTTTTCAGAAGTGGACTGTCACCCCCTTCTTCTGAGTCTGTCTTAGTCTGGAAGCTCCACTGAAACCTGTCCAATGGGTGATCTTGCTGATATTGGAAATACTGGTGGCCTAGCTTCCAAAGTTGTGTACCGTCAAGTCGGACCCAACACATAGTGACCCCTCCTCGGGTGTCCAAGGCAGTATCACTACGGAAGTAGATTGCCCCATCTTCCTTCCGAGGAGTGGCTGGTGGGTTTGAACCACCAGCCTCTTGGTTAGCAGTCAAGTGCCTTATGCACTATGCTACCACCAGCCACTCCTCAGAAAGAAGGTTGGGCAATCTACTTCTGTAGTGATATTGCCTCGGAAACCCAAGGAGGGGTCGCTATGAGTCGGATCTGACTCGACGGCACATAACAACAACACAACAACAACAGCTTCCAAACTCACAGCAGCATATAATCCACCACAGCACAAAAAACTGACAGATGAGTCATAGTACAACATGATAGGACTCTAAAACCTTTGGTATATTGTTGACATGGACAATAAGTGGAGAGATGAGAAAGGGAAGAAGATGACCAAGATCACACTAATGTTTTAAGTTTTCTGTTGAGAGTGAAAAAGAAACCACTCATATATGGTATAGTAAAGAAGAGCCTAGAGACTATAGTTTGGATCCTGGCCCATTCACCTATTTTCAGAATAAAGTTATATACTTTTAAAACTTTTTCATGTCACATTTTTATTATCTGTAACATTAAAACAAGTTACATAACATGAGGAGTCTGTGGGTGATGGAAATAGATAACTGCTGGATTACTAACTGAAAGATTAACAGTTCAAATCCAGCCAGAGACACTTCAGAAAACAGTTCTGGTGATCTGTAAAAAGATCACAGTCTTAAAAATCCTATGGAGTGCAATTCTACTCTGGGTAATCAGGGTTGCCATAGGTTGGAGTGGACTCAACAGCAACTAAAAACATCAACCTAACCTACAAGTGTAGTGGAAGGATAGAAGGTGCCTAACACATAGTAGCTGGTCAGTAAATGTTAAGCATTATCATCATCACCATCCAGGGGTTGGCAGACTACAGCTTGTGGGCTAAACCTGGGCTGTGGCCAGGTTTTTTGTAAATTGAGTTTTATGGGAACACAGTCATGTTCATTCCTTTCCTTACTGTCTATGGCTGCTGTCACACTACAACAGCAACACTGAGTTGTTACAAGAGATCATATGGTTCAAAAAGACTTAAATATGTACTAGCTGGCCTTTTACAGAGAAAATTTGTGAACTCTGATCATGAATATGGGCAATCAGCTGTATAACGAAGCCCATGGTTTAGCAATGCTACTCACGAACCGTTTGTTACTGGTTCAGGATAAGATAAGCATAGAAACTCAGGGTAAGTGTTTAGAAGCTTTGATAACATTTTGATGTGCTGTGACAGTCAAGTGTATGATTTTAGGATTTACAAATGTGTTGACGCACAACAGATTGGGGGAAAAAAAAAAAAGAACAGTCTTTCCTACTTGAATAGAATGTGGTGTTTTGCCATGGGATTTTCTATTGGTAACTTAGTAAGACATGTTCATGTAGCTTCAGATGGGAACATCTGGGGGACCATCAGGTGGGAGTGATGAACAAGTCCTGAGACTGCAAGTGACCTGGGAAGGTTGATAAGTGAGCACATTAATAATGTCATGCAAATGGATTTTATATGTAGATGGATGAGCCAGCCATAGTTCAGTTATCAGCTAATACAGCTGTAACATGGTGCTTCCCATCTGAGAGAGGGCAGCCACATTAGTATATTGTGTATGTCTCACATACATATATGAATGAATTCCTTTTTGACATAAATGTAGTTTAAGTCAGTAAGTCATCTTCTTGAAGAGTGAGCCAACAACTTTCCTGGAAATATATCAGAACAACAGTTCTATGACCAGCCTTATGCTTTGTTGTATGTACGAATAAGGAAAAAAATAAATAAATGAAACTGCAGACCGACTTTTTCCTTTTCTGGTTTGGAATTGGTTCCAAATAGTAAAGCCTGCCAGAAAAAACAGACAAAATCTCAGGGACAACAATGCCCATTATGTGTGGGGTAGTTGCTGCCAGAATGTGATTACTGACCAGTTATTAACCCTTTTGGTGTCTTATGGAGGGAACTCCACATCTGAATGCAGACACTCCCAGGATGTTATAGTCACTTGTGGTGTGAGACCAGGGGATTTGTTATTACTCTTGCTATAACAGGACTATTGTCAGAAGGAAGCTTGAGTTAAAAGCCACATCTCTATGTTTCCTGAATTCTGCCATGGCTCATTCTGGCAAGGGGACATCACCATGATCTTCTGAGCTTTTCTCTTTGTGGGCTTGCTGGTCCTGGGTGAGAAGCACCTGCCCAGCTGTGTTTCCCTTCAGTGTCAGAAGGAGAGTGGTAAGTTCCATCACTCTTGCAGCAGAGGTCCTCCCAGAGAAAAATGTGTGAGCTTCTAGAGACTGCTAACTCTAGTAAAGCTTCCAGAAAGGAGAATCATTGCTAACTCCCTTCTAATAATCACCTTCTTCTTCTCTGATATACCTCCTGTAGGAAGATCATGTGTACCCACCCCATTTGGAGTGCTCATATAAGCAGAGAGCAAAGCAATTTATAGTGGGAGGATGACAGTATGTGTGTGTATATATGTATGTATATATATATACAAAAAACCAAACTCACTGTCATCAAGTTGGTTCTGACTCATAGCGACCTGCACTGGGTTTCTGAGGCTGTAAATCTTTACAGAAGTCGATGATCCTGTCTTCCTTCCATGGAATGGCTGGTGGGTTTGAACTGCTATCTTCTGGTTAGCAGCCAAATGCCTTACCCACTATATCACCAGGGCTCCTTGTGTATTGTTCTGGTTACCTAGTGCTGCTCTGAAAAGAATATACCACAAATGGAATGGCTTTAACAAATAGGAGTTCATTCTTATAATCTGGAGGCTTTAAGTCCCAGTTCAAAGTGCCAGGCTCTAGGGGCTGGGTGAAAGCCCCTCAACCTTGGGGTCCAGCTCTGCCTCCTGCTCCCGTCCCACTGAAGCTAGAAGCCTTTCTTCACTCAGCTGCTGGCTGCTGAGACTGACAAACTCAAGGCTGATAAGTAAAAAGGCACAGTCCCGATGTTACCAAATCATACATCAGGCCATTAATTTAAGTCCATTGAAAGTTCCAAGGTGGGAAGAGCATGGCAGGCTACTGAACAATGACACAGTTACATGCAGGGTTCAAGGTGCCATAAGCTAGAGACCATTCCCAAAGCTGTTTTTTATATACAGGAAGCAGACCACATCCCTAAAGCAGTTACTCATCTGCTTGTGGTAGATTCTATCACTAAGGTGATTGCCAGTTTCATCATGGGGAATAACTACCACCAGCTGCCCCACCACTCAAGCAGGCCCAACCAAGTTGACGCACAAACATAATCACCATATGTATATGTGTGTGTGTGTGTGTGTGTGTATTTTTTTGTCAGTGTTCCTTCCTCTCCCCTCTCACCCCTGGTAAGCAAGAAGTTTCCTTCCATATATAAACCTTTCCTTGACTTTCTCCTTTTCTTGACTTTCTATAATAATGAACTAACATGTGTGTATATCACATTTGTTCTTTAACTTCACTCTTCAATATAAATTTATTGATTGTGCACTATAACACCAAGTTAATTACAATTATAATTTTGTTTTTTTCTTGGGTGCTGTGGAGTTGATTTTTGATGCACAGCCACCCTTATGTGCATAGTTCCCATAAGTTTCCTAGGCTGAAATCTTTACAAAAGGTGCCCTGTTGATGTGAAGGTTAAACACTCAACTGCTAACTGAAAGGTCAGTGGTTCAAACTCATCCAGTGGCTCTGTAGGGGAAAAGACCAAGTGATCTGCTTCCATGAAGATTATAGCCTAGGAAACACTATGAAGCAGTTTCACTTTTTCTTATAGGATCACTATAGGGAGCTCTGGTAGCATAGTGGCTAAGACACTTGACTGCTAACCAGAAGGCTGACAGTTCAAACCCACCAGCCACTCCTCGGAAGGAAGATGGGGCAATCTACTTCCATAGTGATACTGCCTCAGAAACCCAAGGAGGGGTCGCTATGAGTCAGGTTCGACTTGACAGCACATAACAACAACAACAACATAGGGTTGCTAGGAGATCTGGTGGCATAGTGCCTAAGGCATTTGACTGCTAACCAGAAGACTGGCAGTTCAAACCCACAAGCCACTCCTCAGAAGGAAGGTGGGGCAATCTACTTCCATAGTGATATTGCCTCAGAAACCCAAGGAGGGGTTGTTATGAGTCCTGTCTGACTCCACAGCAGTGTGTTGCATTGTTGCATTATAGGGTTGCGACGAGTCAGAATCAATCATCAGTACACAACAACAACAATCTCTACAGAGAGAGATTGTCAAGTCTTTCTCCCATGGAGCTGGAGGATGGGTTTGAACTGCCAACCTTTCTGTTAGCAGCCAAGTGCTTTACTTTGGACCACCAGGGTTCTTTAATTATAACAACAGCTACCATGTATTGAGAGTGTATTGTATGTCAGCATTCTGCTAAATAAGTTACACATGCATACTTGAATTCATTTAACCTTTTTAAAAGCCTTATGAAGTAGCCTCATTCTACCTATTAATAAACTGAGTCACAGAGAGCTCAAGGATACACAGCTAGTTAATGTCAGAGCTAGGATTCAAATCCAGGTTTGTATCATACAAAACACATTCCCTTATTCACTTTGTTAAATTACCTTCCCAAAGATGAATTGAAAAAAAATAATAATAATGATAAGACATTATACCTACCATCTTGAGATTCATATTCTGGTTGGTGAAGAAGGCATGTAAGGCAGAATGAAAAAAGCTATAATGTGGATTTATATAAAATATTATGATTGACTAATTCTGGTGGAGGATGGAGAAGATGGGAGAAAGTAGATGATGGCCTCACGGAGAAAGCAGTGCTTGAGCTATGCCTTTGTTAAGTGGCACAGACACTTGGCACACAGAGAAAAGGGAGAAGGGAGAGGGCAGAGTGAGGGGAGAGGGGAGGGGAGAGGAGAGAAAAGGAGAAGGATCAGCTGGGCATCCTTGGTTGTGCAGAAGAGACCTGGACTGATTCAGAGGTAAGGAGACATCAGAGCTCCTGGGTGGTGCAAATGGTTAATGCACTCAGGTGCTAATGGAAAAGCTAAAGGTTTGAGTCCAACAAGAAGGCCTTGGTGACCTTCCAAAATATTAGCCACTGAAACCCTACTAAGTTGTTGTACTGATGAATGTGTTGGTGTGTATCTTTTCACAACAATTAAAAAAACCCACCACCCTGTAGAGCACAGTTCTACTCTGACACACATGGGCTCACCATGAGTTGGAGTTGATTAGACAGCAACTGGTGAGGTAGCATAAAGGATGTATCTGATTTGTGGAGTAATCCAATCATACAAATCCAAGGATTGCATCAGTGGGAGACTTTTCCATGTTGCTTCCTCACCTATCATGTCCATATCTTTCTTCTCTTTGTTCTTCTGTGACCATTGCCAGGCTTCAGTAAAAGGGAGACACCTGAAGAAAGTGAGCCCAGTTTGGATAAATTGAAGGTGATAACACCTGCTCTGGAGACCCCAGGAGAAAGAGACAAAGGCAACCCTTTCCCTTTGCTTAGTATAATGGGGCACACTCATGGCATCACCTTATTACAGGGGTAGTGGTATCTA
The DNA here is from genome assembly GCF_000298275.1 of Orycteropus afer afer. NCBI lineage: Eukaryota > Metazoa > Chordata > Mammalia > Tubulidentata > Orycteropodidae > Orycteropus > Orycteropus afer. The sequence goes on along the minus strand of NW_006921738.1, from coordinate 2,889,537 downwards.
TCAGCCCCAGAAGTGAAAATTCAGGCTTTGACAGTGTCCCGATGCTGTCTGGAGGGAAGAAGGAACTGATACATTCAGTTGTCTTCTATTGTACTGTTTCACCCTGAAGGGCAAGGCTTCCTGGTTCTTTCACTGAAGATGGATGGGCAGATGAAGAGAGGAAGTGTAGCATCCACTGACAAGCCTAGTGAAGATGACAATGACAAAGGCAATGGTCTATCTGAACACTGTTAAATAAAGTGACCACATATTCAGTCAAGGGAGACATTCCCCAAGCCAGGGGAACAATTTGATTCCAAGGGAAGGTGAACAATGATATCACACAGCTAGATTGTTCTGAGCCTTTGGCTGTTCTATTAAGAAAATGAAAAGGAATGAATATAAATGTGACCTGCCTTGTTACCACTCAGAGTATTAGAGTTCTTTGAGGTTTCACTTTGAAAAAACTGAGATCTACCTTTGAAACTCTTGATGTTAAAATTCCAGGCTGGAACAATCACTGGGTTGTTCATTTACAGTAATTCTACCTTTTTGTTTATACAGGCAGTTCTCAGGTTATGAATGAGATTGTTCCTAAGTGTGTCTTTAGTGGAATTTGTAGGTCAGTCAGAACAGGTGCATACGGTTCTTATTTAGCCTTACTTTACTGAAAAAAAAGGCTTGAAGCCTTTTCAAACATTTAAACCTGCATGTGCAGCAAGGGAAGACAATTGTGATGAAGAATTTGTTGCCATTAGGGGTTAGTTCCGTCATTTCAAAGTGAAGGCAAATTTATGTAACATTAAAGGGCAAGTACAAGTTGTCCGCAAGGCAGATGTTCGTAACCTGAGGACTCACCATATTTTGAAAAGGGATACTGGAATGATTTCCTATATTCATTACAAAGTCCTCCCAGGCTTCAAATATTCCTGTAAAATGCCTCTGACATGTAACTTCTTACAGATTTCAAAAATGATGTCTGGTCTCTAGGCTTTAAAGTTCATCCTTTGACTGAATATGATTATGGGGTATTTACATAAATCCTTGTCTATTGTATCCAAAAAACATGAAAGAAAATGCCCATCATTAAAGCTCTAATGTGATTGGCTTGGCATAGGGGAAGAGGTTGGGGCTGGCATGGGAGAGTGGATCTGATTCTGGGATATTGTGACATCCAAAACAATGGGACAGCTGCTTTTCCATAAACAGATTATTATTATTATTTCTACCTAGACAGCTTGATAGTAGCCATTATCTTCTTTCTGGGTGTCTTATCAAGTTCTGGCTGTGTGCAGCATGGGTGATAAGGAATGAGAAATGTCACCGATGGGATTTCCAAGGATTATTTCCACACACTGCTGTTCAGCAACAGCCAATCCCTTAGAACTGAGTAGTCCTATTGTTCACGCTGGGCCGTTGCTGCTCTGACTAGACCAAGAGACCAGAAAGAGGATGCTGTTGTCATTGTGCAAAAGATTGAAATTTCGTTAATCTCAGCAAAAGTTCAAGCACTCTTGATTTTGAAAAGCAGAGCCATCTTGGAATATCTTTAAATGGAGAGAAGGCAAGTGAAGGAAAGAAGAATGAAATGACTTCAGAGCATTTCAGGACTGTGAGGGCATATTAAAAGAAGGAAAGGCATAAACACTAGAACTTAAAAGAAAAGTGTAAACACTTTCAAACACTAGAACTTAAAATGCAAGGTTTGTAAGGCTCCAGAGAGTTGAGTAGCATCACATAAGCCATTATTTGAGGTGATCCAATGCTTTAATGTGAAGACTCCCTTCCCATAGTGACTCTATAGGACTGAGTAGCACTGCCCTATAGGGTTTCCAAAGCTGTAAATCTTTATGGAAGCAGACTGTCTCATCTTTCTTCTTTAGAGTAGCTGGTGAGTTCAAACTGCCAACCTTCTGGCTAGCAGCCAACTGCCATAAACACTGTGTCACTAGAGCTCCGTTTTCACATAATACTCATCAGAAAATAGTTAATTCACTGATTTTTTTTAAATCAATGATCTGTTTCATATTAAGTCCTTGAAAAAACTTAACCTGTTGATATTGACAGATCCTTTGTGTCCTCAATGAAAAATAAATCTTTTTATTTGTTGGGGTAGATGTCCTGGCTCTAAATACTTGAGGGGAAAAAAAAAAAAAAAAAACCTTATCTTACTTTTGTTCTGGTAACTCAGTTTCTCCTAGAGAAAAGATTGAATTAGGAAAAACAAAACTAAAGGGTCTCACTAACCAACACTGCATTCATATAGAATTCCCAATAAAGTGTTCAGTCTTAAGTCTTCTTTAAACACAAGTTTAGGGTCATGTTGATATTGTAAGTTGCTTGAAAGTGAGTCAGATCAAGTTTCTCCAAAATTTTAAATCATGTACTGTTCTGAAATTGGCATTTCAAATGAGTAAGATATTTTCCTCTTAATCCAACAGCTTCGGAAATTAGCTGCTAGCCATTAAGATGAAGAGAGGGCACAGAAGAAGGAAGGGGGTTTGACTCGCTTTTGGAGTGTCAGCTCCTGGAGGGAAAGGCCTGCTTCTGGTGTTTCTAAGAAATCTAGTACAGAGCAAGTAATTAGGAGATAGTTGTTAAATGAATTAGTGGGAGGGTGAGACAAAGAAGAGGAATATATGTAGAATAGTTTCAGTGTTAAGATATCCAAAGGAACAGGCTCTTAACTAACAAGTTATTTGAAGCTTTTTGGCCCTTAAGTATTTATTAGGAAACCTAGAGCCACTCCAACTTCAATGTATATATGAATTATCTGGGAATCTGGTTAAATCCAGATCCTGACTCAGTAGCATTTTCAATCAAGCTCCCAGGGAATGTTGAAGCTACTGTTCCATGGATTACATTTTGAGTAGCTATATAATGTTGTTGTTGTTGTTGTTATGTGCCGTCGAGTCAAACCCGACTCATAGCAACCTCTCCTTGGGTTTCCGAGGCAGTATCACTACGGAAGTAGGATTGCCCAACCTTCCTTCTGAGGAGTGGCTGGTGGGTTTGAACTGCCAGGCGACTGGTTAGCAGGCAAGGGTCTTAGCCACTATGCTACCAGAGCTCCTAGCTATATAATAGAGTAATACAAAAGGGTTGGACTAAGAGTCATGAGCTTTGAGTTCTAGTCTCTGACATTAACCAACTATACTTTTTAGTCAGGTGATTAGTTTTCCTAGCCTCACTCTCTCTATATGTATAATGAGTACATTGGATCTACATAATTTATAGGGTTCTTCCAGCACTAATACTTTAAAATTAAAGAAAAAAGACTTTATGTAGAGAATGTCCAGTCTAACTCTATCTTTAGAATGCCAATCAAGGAGAGGGTGGGCAGGAATAGGTAGGGGGAAGCCCAGGAAGTGAGTAGAATGGTTGGACCACGTAAGGGAGATGAACTTGTCTGTTAGTTTGTTGTACTGTGGTGGTTTGCATGTTGCTGTGAGGCTGTAGGCTGTGCCAGCAGGGATGCCCATGGTGGACTGGTTTTGGTAGAGCTTCTAGACTGAGACAGACTCGGAAGAGGGAAGAGGCCATCCATTTCTCTAAGAATGACCCAGTGAAAACCTTATAAGTAGTAGTGAAACACTGTCTAATATGTTACTGGAAATTTTTACAGGTGGCCCTGAAACATTGTCTGATACAGTGCCAGAAGATGAGCTTCTCAGGTCAGAAGGCACTCAAAATACAACTTGGAAAGAGCTACCTCATCAGAGTAGAGCCTACCTTAATGATACGGATAAAGTAGAGCTTTTGGTGCTTCCAATTGCTGAAGTGGCACCACTCAATATGAGAAGAAATAGCTGCAAACATCCACTGATACTTAGAACATGGAATGTATGAAGTATGAATCTAGGAAAATTGGAAGTTGTCAAAAATGAAATGGAACACATAATGATTACTATCCTAGGTCTTGGTGAGCTGAAATGGACCAGTTTTGGCCATTTTGAACCAGATAACCATATAATCTACTATGCCGGAAATGACAAATTGAAGAGGTATGGCATGGTATTCATCATCACAAAGAATGTTTCAAGACCTATCCTGAAGTACATTGCTGTCACTGATAGAATAATATCCAATGCCTACAAGGGAAGCCAGTTACTACTACTATTATTCAAATTTATGTGCAAATCACCAAAGCCAAAGATAGGAAAATTGAAGATTTTTATCAACTTCTGCAATCTGAAATAAACTAAACATACAATCAAGATGTGCTGATTATCACAGGTGATTAGAATGCAAAAGTTAGAAACAAAGAAGGATCACTTGTAGTTGGAAAATTTGCCCTTGGAAATAGAAATAATGCTGAAGATCGTGTGATAGAATTTTGCAAGACCAATGACTTATTCATTGCAAATACCTTTCTCAACAACATGAATGGTGGCTATACACATAGACTTTGCCAGATGGAGTACACAGGAATCAGATTGACTACATCTGTGGCAAGAGGCAATGAAAAAATTCAATATCTTCAGCCAAAACAAGGCCAGGAGCTTATTGTGCAACAGACCATCAACTGCTCATTTGCAAGTTCAAGTTGAAGTTGAAGACAATTAAAACAAGTCTATGAGAGCCAAAATATGATCTTTATTATATCCCTCCTGAATTTAGAGACCATTTAAAGAATAGATTTGATGCATTGAACACCAATGACTGAAAACCAGAGGAATAGTGGGATGACATCAAGAACATCATCCATGAAGCAAGAGGTCATTAAAAAGACAGACAGAAAGAAAATACCAAAATGGATGTCAGAAGAGCTCTGAAACTTGCCCTTGAAAGGAGAGTAGCTAAAACAAAGGGAAGAAATGACAACATAAAAGAGCCAAGCAGAAGATTTCAATGAGCAGTTTGAGAAGACAAAGTTAATTATTATAATGAAATGTGCCAACACATGGAGTTGAAAAGCAAAAAGGGAAGAACACACTCAGCATTTCTCAAGATGAAAGAACTGAAGAGGAAATTTAAGTCTCAAGTTGCAATATTGAAAGATTCTATGGGCAAAATATTGTATGATGCAGGAAACATCAAGTGAAGATGGAAGGAATACACAGAGTCACTATACCAAAAAGAATTGGTTGATGTCCATCCATTTCAGGAGGTGGCATATGATCAAGAACCAATAGTATTGAAGGAAGAAATCGAAGCTGCACTGATGGAAGTGGCAAAAAACAAGGCTCCAGGAATTGACAGGACACTCATTGAGATGTTTCAAGAAATAGAAGCCACACTAGAGGCACTCACTCAGCTATGCCAGGAGATTTGGAAGACAACTACATGGCCAACTGACTGGAAATGATCCATATTTGTACCCATTCCAAAGAAAGGTGATCCCATAGAATGTGGAAATTATCAAACAATTATCATTAATATCACATGCAAGTAAAATCTTACTAAAGATAATTCAAAAAAGGTCACAGAAGTATATTAACACAGAACTTCCAGAAATGTAAGCTGGATTCAGTAGAGGATGTAGAATGAGGGATATCATTGTTGATGTGAGATGAATATTGGCTTAAAGTAAAGGATACCAGAAAGATTTTTACTTGTGTTTTATTGACTATGAAAAAGCATTTGATTATGTGGATCATAACAAATTGTGCATAACGTTGAGGAGAATGGGAATTCCAGAACACTTAATTGTGCTCATGAGGAACTTGTACATAGACTGGGAGGCTGTTGTTCAAACAGAACAAGGGGATACTGCATAGTTTAAAATCAAGAAGGGAGTGCATCATGGTTGTATCCTTTCACCATACTCATTCAATCTGTATGCTGAACAAATAATCCAAGAAGATGGACTGTATGAAAAAGAATGTAACATCCAGATTGGAGGAAGACTCATTAATAACCTACATTATACAGTCAACACAACTTTGCTCACTAAAAATGAGGATGACTTGAAACACTTACTGATGAAGATTGAAGACTACAGTCTACAGCATGCCTTACACCTCAATATAAAGAAAACAAAAATCCTCAGAGTGGTATCAGTGAGCAGCATCATGATAAATGGGGAAAAGATTGACGTTGTCAAAGATTTCATGTTACTTGGTTCTACGATCAACACCAATGGAAGCAGCAGTCAAGATATCAGACGTCATATAGCGTTGGGGAAATCTGCTGCAAGTGACCTCTTTCAAGTGTTGAAGAGCAAAGATGTTTCCTAGAAGACTAAGGTGCACTTGACAGAAGCCATGGTATTTTCTGGTGTAGTGTCTAAGGCATTTGACTGCTAACCAGAAGGGTGGCGGTTCAAGCCCACCAACCACTCCTTGGAAGGAAGGTTGGGCAATCTACTGTGTAGTGATACTGCCTCAGAAACCCAGTGAGGGGTCGCTATGAGTCAGGTCCGACTTGATGGCAGTGTATTTTGTCATATGCATGTGAGAGCTGGACAATGAATAAGGAAGATGGAAGAAGAGTCGATGCTTTTGAGTTGTGGTGTTAGCAAAGAATGCTGAAAGTACCGTGGACTGCTAAAATAACTAACAAATCTGTCCTGGAGGAAGTGCAGCCAGAATGCTCCTTGGAAGCAAGAATGGCCAGACTTCATCTCATCTACTTTGGTCATGTTATAAGAAGGGACTCTTCCCTGGAGAAGGATATCATGCTTGGCAAAGGGAAGGGACAATGGAAAAGGGGACGGCCTTCAACGAGATGGATTGACATAGTGGCTGCAATGATGGCCTCGGGTATAGCAAAGATCATGGGGATGGCACAGGACCAGGCAGTGTTTTGTTCTGCTGTCCATGAGGTCTCTGTGAGTCAGAGATGACTCTATGGCACCTAACATCGAGGATCAGTTATTTCCTTCCAAAGTTGCACAGGTAGGTCAGTAAAGCTGAGCTGTGAACCAGATTCTCTGTTTCCTACTATAGTAATTTTCCTGCTATTCATTTATTTTATCACTTTTTTTTTTTTTAATAGAATGGCTACATTTGCCTGATGCAGGTATTAAGTACTGGGAATATAAATATTAGGAAGTTAAGAATGTTTTATTACTAAATTTCTTTCCTTATTGCCTAACACCTTTCCATGTTGCAAGGTGATAATCAACTAACCTAAATGAAAGTGTTTATAGGTATCAATATGCAAGACCTCTCTCCTCTGTGATGTAACATACTAATGGCCACAGTAGTATGTCTGTAAAGATGGCTGCAATTCTTCAACACTTTCCATGTTCATTCCCTTTGCTGTGTGATTTTGTAGCTTGTTTTATAAAGAGTTAGAATTTATTTCCCACTTTTGACTCTGAGCTGGTCTGGTGACTTGTTTTGTCCAATAGAAGGAAGTAGAAGGAACAACATGCCAGTTCTGAGCCTAGGCCTTAAGAGACCTTGCTGGTTTTTGCTTCCTCCTTTGGACCCAAATAGTTGCCATAAGAACACATCTGGGATAGCCTCCTAGAGGATTAAAGATCCCAAGGAGGAATCATTTGTCTCAGCTGAAGCCTACAACTAGCTAACCAAACTGCAAATATGCAGGAAAGCAAGAGTAAGAGTTTCTTACCCAACTCGCAACTGACCACAGAAGCATAACTGCACTCAGTTTGCCCAGATGAACCATGCAGTGGAGCCCTGAGTTTGTGATCAATAATGCATATTAATTATTTTAAGTCACTTAGTTTTGGGGTACTTTGTATGCAGGTTAGCTAACTGGTATGATGGCCTGCTGAACAAAAAGCTTATCATAGATAAATGACTCTAGTTTGAGTCTTTCCTGGAAGATGAGTGAATAGTATGGGGGTGGCATGGTCTTTGCTATGTCTTGCAGATTTTTGAGCTGTGTCTCACTTACAAAAGGGGGGGATGTAGCTTGTATTATTTCTGGTTTATGCATAACGAAAAACTATGCACAGTGATGAGAGAAGGTGTTATGTGTAGAGACTTCCATTGCAGAGTTCTCTTCTCTAAAGGAAGCATACAAGACAGAGTCAAGATCTGAAATCATAAAATAAATGTTCAAATCCCACTTTTTCTGTGCATGTATGTTTTTGGTAAACAGGCAAAACAATAGTTGTCTGACTTTCTCCAAAGGCAGTCATGAGAATGAACAGACAAACTTATGAACATTATAAACCAAAAAACAAAACTCACTGCCCTTGAGTCAGATCCAACTCATAGCAACCCCTCCTTGGATTTCTGAGTCAAAATCACTGTGGAAGTAAATTGCCCAATCTTCCTTTTGAGGAGTGGCTGGTGGGTTTGAACCACCAGCCTTTTGGTTAGCAGTCAAATACCTTAGGTGCTATGCCCCCAGAGCTCCTTTGAACTTTATACTCAATTTTATTTTATTTTCATATAATGGTATCCAGTATTCACTGGGAAGTCTTAACTCCTTTTTTAAGTATGATAATACCTACCATATGTCTATTTTAGAGTTTTCAAATTGCTTTTCTGTAAATAATCTCATTGTGATTCACCAATCATGCCATTTTCCCATTTTGCAGATGAGGAATCTTTACTCTCTGTCTAAATGGTGGTATTTGTAATACTGAGATCATGGACAGGTCTTGCTAAGACTGGAACCATATGACATGGCAGTTTTCTTTAAACAAGAGTCAAACTTGGGGGTAAATTAGAGTTTTGGGTTTTATTATCTAATATAGACTTCATCCAATATGACTATTTTTTCATTTGCCACATTCCTTTCCACAGCAGTTATAGTCTAAGAGGTGTCACTCTTACTTCTAAGACTTTTTAAAATGAGAAAGAGATAATGGTACTTTGAAATCATATCTTGCTCTAGTATTTACATTCTTAAGCCATCAGAGTGTCTATTTGATGATGTTAATGGACTAAACATATAATTAAAGTATTACTATCAGAGGCTTGAGCCAAGAATTTTTCTTTTTGGTTATGTCAGTGTCTCAACTAATGATATAGGTAATATCTATCCGAAATATGTGCAATGGCCTGAGTAGCTGATGAATATTGTCTGGTCCTTGGCCAATAATTTAAGCTTTACTTAGTGGGTAGAAGTAGTGTTGGAAGGTAGAGCATTTCCTGTATTATGCTCAATTTTCAGTGCCATATATATTTTGGCCATATCTTCTACATATCAGGTACATCATATTTGATAGCGTGAAGGAATTACTATTGTGATAAGATTCTAATAGCTGTCATTTATTGAGAACTTACTATGGGAGAGCCATCATCCCAAGTGTTTTACCTGGTTTAACTCATTAATGCTCACAACCATTCAGGTGGGTTCTGAGGGAACTGAAGCACAGAAAAATTAACTGCCCAAAGTCATATATCTAGTAAGTAGCAGAGCTAGGCTATTTAGCCCAGGCTCTCTGAGCAGAAAATTTGTATACTGGACATCAGTAATTTTCTTGTTCAACAGTCTTTCTTTAGGTAAACACCAATAAAAATATTGTGTATCCGTGTGCCAGAGCAGTGCTATATCATCAAAAAGTGCATGCTCACAAGCAGTCTGTTGTTGCTAGGTGCTGTTGTGTTGATCTCAACTCATAGCAACCCCCTGTGACAGAGTAGAACTGTCCTGTATGATTTTCTTGGCTGTAACATTTCTGGGAGCGGATTGCCAGGTCTATCTCATGCAGAGCTGCTGGTAGGCTCAAACCACCCACCTTTCAACAAGCAATCTAGGTACTATGAACTCCCTTGCAGAAGTCTTCTGGTTATCAGTCTCCAATACAATGTTTCCCTTTCTGTTAGACATGCAAAAAGTCCTCTTAATGGACCTGAAGATTTATAGGAATAGATGATCTTTCTGGGGGTTGGGTGGATAGAATTGATTCTATAACGTGCTATGTTCAAAATGAGGAGGTTATTAATAGTAGCCCTTGAATTAATATCACTTCAAGTCCATGTCATCCATATTTAAGTTGGGTCTGCCAGCCCTTGAAATATGGGTGCACTTGCCTCTAACTTTACTTCCTCAACTTGGGGAAGCTCTAGATGACCTCACAATTTCTCTCTACAGTCCCATTGTTCACATCTTGGGATGGATGAGAGGTTACTGTTTCCTTCCATGTCAAATCAGATGCAGAACTCAACTGCTTCAACAGGTTACCACAAGATATGCAATGCACACTGAACATTTCATTTTACTGAAGTTATTTGAGGGTAAAGGAATGGCTAAGGCATTTGGCTGCTAACCAAAAAGTTGGTGGTTCGAACCTACCCACCACTCTGTGGTAAAAAGATGAGGTGGTCTGCTTCCATAAAGATTTACAGCCTTGGAAATCCTATGGGGGCAGTTCTACTGTTCCAGTTATTCTCTGTCCTGTTGGTTACTGTGAGTCAGAATCAACTCGATAGCAGTAGGTTACTTGAGGGTAGGCCTATCACCAGGAAGGTACATATCACACGGACATATCCGTTCCCCATATAAATTGCCCTTCTCTCTCCCTCTACTGTCTGCCCATCTTTATCTTCTTTATTTGTTTCCTAGGGCTATTGTAACTAAGTATCAAAAACTAATTGGCTTAGAACAAGAGAAATCCATTCTCTCATAGATTTGGAGGCCAGAAATTTGACATCTGAGGCCATGTTCCCTCTGAAGCCTCTGCGGGAGACGTCTTTATTGCCTCTTCCGGCTTCAGGTCCCAGGTGTTCTTTGTCTGGTGGAAGCATGGCCTCACTCCCCGCCTCCATCTTCATATGGTATACTTTCCTCTGTGTCTGTTTTCTGTTCTCATAAGCTCACGAGTCATATTGGATTAAGGTCCTTCCCTACTCCAGCGTGAGCTCATTCGTTGACCCCATTTCTAAATGAGGTCATATTCTGAGATCCCGGGAAGGATGAATTTTGGGAAGATATTATTTATTCCAGAACATCCTCCTTCCCATATTAATCCCCAAATCCTTCAGATTAAAATCGGTGCCTTTTGTCTTTTTTCACAGTAGTTTTTCCTTTCCTCTAACAGTATGGCAGCAACCAACAACTATGTCCTTGGCTCAGCCTCTAGCCCGTCCATTCATCAAGCTACTTTTGTGACACAAATAGTCCATCTGCTTAGAGGAATTGCAGGGTTACATGTTTAGTAAAATTATTTTCTAGATGTCCTGGCTTAAATAGTGGCTTGCCCACTTACTAGCTGTGTGGACTCGATAAATTCCTTCAGTTTTTTTGTAAAATGGGGAGCATAATAATACTGCTCCATAGCATATCTTAAATCAGGTGCTCCAGAAACAGATTCTGAGAGAAATATTTGTGTGTAGGCAGTTTATTGAGGTAAGGGACGGGGCCCTTGGGAGCAGTACTGTAAAGGAATGAGAAAAGCAGGATGGAGCAGAGGGAGAAGTTGGCTAGAGTTGCAACAACTCTGTTGCAGTTGTAACAGAGGCCTCAGCCCATCCCACAGGGAATTCCAGAATTAAATAGGCCTTCAGAGCTGTCTTATATCAAGGCAAGGGGGCTAAGCATCTTTGTCCCTTTCTACCCAAGCCAACTAATCATTGGATGCAGGCTATCCCTAATGATCTGTCGTAACCTTGGGTAAAGCAGCTCCCTTTGTATCAAAAGAATTTCTTGAAAGCAACTTAGCTCTTCACAGTCAGCTACTAACATTCCTTTGTCAACTGAAGAAAGTGCATCTTGGTCCTCCTGCAGGGGGTTTCCGGGTAACACTCCATAGCATTTACTACAGGCTTATTGTAAGCATTCACCACATGTCTATCAGTTTGTCATATTACAGTGGTTTGTGTGTCACTATGATGCTAGAATCTATGCCACTGGTATTTCAAATATCAGCAGGTTCACTCATGGTAGACAAGTTTTAGCAGAACTTCCTGACTAACACAGAGTAGGAGAAAAGCCTTGGCAATCTACTTTTAAAAGTTAGATAATAAAACCCTGTGAATCCAGAATATTTTCCAAGACTTAGACTTGTTTGCTTTGGACATGTCAGCAGGAGGGATGGATTACTGGAGATGAACATCATGTTTGGTAAAGTGGAGGGCCAGTGAAGGTGAGGAAGCCCTCAGTGAAATGGACTGACACACTGGTAGAACAATGGACTCAAACACACCAAGGATTGTGAAGACGGTGCAGGACTGGGCAATGTTGTGATTTGTTATACATGAGTTTCCCATGAGTCAGAACCAACTCAAAGGCAGCTAACAACACCCATTGTGAGCATGAAATGAGTTAATACACAAAATGTACTTGAAACAGTCCCTGGCATGTAGTATCTGCTGTGTCCACCACTATACTCAACAGCCATACTATCAACACTTAGGTTTGTATAGTTACATACAGTGTATAAAGAAATTTCACAGGAATTTTTCATCTTTATAAAGGTGCTCTAGGTGAGTGAAGTAGTAATTAATTTATAATTCTTTACATGAAGAAATTGAGAGTCCACAGAAAATCAAATTTATAAATATTTAATGTTAGTAGATATTAGTTCCTGCCCAGTTATCAATTTCTTTGTCTCTATTCTCCCTACAGCTAATTTATGAAGCCACACGTGGCTATGTGCAGGCTCAATCTCACCAACCCTTATCTTAAAAACAAAAAACAAACAAACAAAAAAAAACTGCTGTTGGAGTAGGTCATGACTCATAGAGACCCCTCCTTAGGTTTCTGAGGTGATATCTCTATGGAAGTAGATTGCCCAATTTTCCCTGTGAGGAGTGGCTCTTGGGTTTGTCCACCAGTCAAATGCCTAAGGCACTACCTTAGTAAGGACTATTTTTAGGTGTTAAGATGCCCTAATCTAATTCCTTAGCATTCTCTGGGTGATATAAACAGTTATCACATTGGGCTCCTAATTAAAACTTTAGGGTCCCCTCAGGAGTGTCTCAGAAGAAAGGACTGGTAATCTACTTCCAACACAGTAGGAAACAATCTACTTCAGCCACTGAAAACCCTATGGAACACAGTTCTACTTTGACAGACATGGAGTCCTCGTGAGTAAGAGTTGACATAATGACAAGTATTTTGTTTAGTCTAACTATTTGCAACTGGCTCTAAAACAAAACAAAACAAAAAAACACTGCCATCAAGTTGATGCTGACTCATAGTGACCCTAAAGGGCAGAGTAGAACTGCCCCTGCAAGGTTCCCAAGGCTGTAAACCTTTACAGAAGCAAAATGCTTCATCTTTCTCCTGCAGAGTGGTTGCTTGGTTTGAACCACCGACCTTTTTTGGTTAGTAGCTGAATGCTTTAACCACGGCACCACCAGAGCTCCTTAGCATGGCTCTACTCTACCCATATTAAAGTTACAAAGATGAATTATGGAGGAAAAGGCATTTCACCAGAGAAGGTTGGTTGGCTGACTGTAAGAGTATTGTGAGGTAGATTTACCTTAGTGTATTCTTTGTATTGTTGTAGATGTCTGTCCCTCCACTTTGAAGACCTGATTTTTATGTCATTTGAGAGTAGTCTGTCAGGGAAAGATCACACTAAGTAAACACAGAAGTGACTGGGATTTAAACCAGAATCCTACTTCATTAATTTAACCAAATATTTGATTTCCTAGTTGTTGTAGGTGCCACTGAGTCAGTTCCCACTGATGGAAGTGTGCCATCCTGATGATTGCTATTATGCCTGAGCTCATTGTTGCAGCCACAGTGTCAATCCCCTCTTTGAGGGTCTTCCCCTTTTTTGCTGACTCTCTACTTTGCTAGGCATGATATCATTCTCCAAGGATTGGTCCCATCACCAAATTATGTGAGATGAAGTTTGGTCACTATTGCTTCTGAGGAGCATTCCTACTGTGCTTGGGACAGAGCCCTAAGAGCAACACATTTTTCTTGCTATAGACAAGTGTACCAGACCTTTGCTTGGTGAGCAGAAAATCAGACCAAAGAGTTGGTTGATCTTACTAAATACACCTCTTCTAAGATAACTGAGGGCCTTTTTTCTCTGATATATGGGTACCTTGCCCAGCATGCTCTAATATTTCGATCAGCTGACCAAGGATCCCTTTCCTCTGGTTAAGGTTGGACACACGCTATTAGTCTTGCTTTTGGGACCCTCATTTTTCTGTGTTCCATGGTTGACTAACTACCCTTTTAAGACTGTCACATTAATAACTCTAATGAGTTTACAGGAAAGGCCTACTCTGGCCAGATGGCCATTCTGCCTCTGTGGAGAGATTTTCTTTATCTCTGTGCTCATTTTATAGATTAACACTCAGAAGGCAAATCTATGCCCCCTGTTTGAGGAGGCAGCCAAGTAAGCAGAGTGATTAGAGCTCAGACTCTGAAATTAGGTTGCCTGGGCTTACATGTCAGCTTGTTTTTTGCTTGACCTGGGGCGAGTTGTTTTAGCTCTCTGTGCTTCAATTTTTTTATCTACAAGACAGGAGTGATAATAGCTTAGACCTAATAAGGTGATTTAAGGATTTAATGAAGTAATTAATATAAAACCCTTGGAAGAGTGATAGGTAAAAATAATGGCTAATTAAATCTTCATTATTTTTGTTTATAATGTAATAATGAATGAACATTTATTGAAAGTTTAGTATACATCCAGCACTGTCATAAGTCTTTTAGCTGAAAATCGTTTTAAGTATCACAAAATTCATTAGGATGGAAAACAGTTTGAGTCCATTTTATAGATAAGGAAATTGAGACAAAGAGGTTAGAAACTGTAGCCAAAGGTAGAGCAAGTGACCTGGGGAGTAAAGTGTATCACCTACATGTTCCATTCCAGCAAATAGGCTTCAACATTATCGCATCCCTGAGTTCTTTTCTTTGATAACTGGTTCCTAAAACTGGGGCCTTGTCATGCTTCTTTTAAATCAAGGAAAACGCTAGACCCTTCCGTGTCACCAGGAAGCTAGAGTTTTGTTACATACTGATCCACCTCTCTGTTCTATAACCTGCGTGCTTCATTATCTGGCCAGGACCCTTTCCTAGATCCTTGTCCCCACTGCCTTACCCCAGGTGGCCCCAACATGCCAAGGTTGCTCTGATTCTGTTCAAATCTCCTGATAACAAATGCTGCTTAATTCTTCACCTGCTCCCTGCTGCAGTTCCTCTGCCTGCCCTATTGGACTTCTTTCAATGACAAGCAATTAGGATCCCCTCTTTGGGGATCCTAACACTACAAGGGTCACGGAGGGAGAGATTACTGGTCTTGTTCCCCCTTGAGTTGCCTGTTGGTAGCTCTTAATCAGGGAAAGCCAATAAAAATATTGTAGTATAACTATAAGAGGCATAACTGATATTGAATCCCATGACTCTTGCCTCTACGTTTTTCATTCCAGGGTTGTTGAAGGACGCTGGTTGGGGCTAGAGTTGGGGTGTTAACCGCCTATTTGGAAGTAGGTACTAGGGGCTGAGCTCTGAGGCTCTAGTGTGATGCCTAACCCAGGTAGTAAAGGATGCTCCAAGCCAAAGGACTAAGTTGAGGTCCCCATAAAATAAAGGAGTCCCTATCTCCAGTGGTGGCATATAGAGACTGAAAGGTCAGAGAAGCAAGAGGCAGGGATTGAGATTGAATTACAAAGAGAGAACTCAGGGTTGCCTGAAGACAGATCTGACTGCAAACAGGTCAAGAGTGGGTGGACTACTTTCTCCTTGGCCAAAGTTCTTTGTAACTCACGTCTCTCAGATGTGTTGTGCATCGGGTATGGGTAGTAACCAAACTTAAAGAGCCTGTGGCCAGTGGGACAGGCCCAAAATCTTTCTTTTTTATCACCCTGCATCATATCATTTTGGTTTAAATATTAAAAGCAGGTGTGATATTTAGCTACAGAAAAGACTGCTAGAGCTTCCTAATCTTAGATATCACTGGACCCTATTGAAGATAGAAGATAGGGTTCTTTTTCTGTGACTGATGAAAGTGTGTTATGAGTCATTTTGATTCTCTCATGATTTTTATGTTGCTCTTGAGCAGCTTGGACGATTTGGCACTCTTAGTTTTGCCTCCTGTTCTGCATTTAACCACCCTTGAAAAGTATCAAATTGTTTCATGTCTCCGTGCCTTCTTACATCTTTTCTGTCTCTTTTGCAGGTTGTACTCTTTTCTCTAAGACACAGCTGGCACATTTTCTTTTTGCTTCCTTTGTGTTCTGCACACACCTCTATTATAATAATAACAATTGCTGATATTTACATAATGCTAATTATGCACCAAGGAGAGCTCTGGTGACATAGTGGGTAAGGCATTTGGCTGCTAACCAGAAGGTTGGCCTTTTAAACCCACCAGCCACTCCCCAGGAGGTATGGATTTATAGCCTTGGAAACCCAATGGAGGTTGTTATGAGTTGGAATGGACTTGGTGGCCGTGGGTTTGGTTTTTTGAATTATGTATCAGGCACAACTAATTTATAAGCCAAGTACTATTATTATCTCCATATAACAGATGAGAAAACCAAGGGTTTAAGTAAATTAATAGTTCACCCAAGGTAATCTGTGCAGACAAAATTCAAGCTCAGATATCTGACCACAGAACACAAACTTCAACTGTTATGCAATAGATACTGCCTCCAGCTCATGCATCTATTCCTGTATCCATTTGGCAAATATTCATTGGAAGCATTTTATATACAAGGGGCCACTGTTATCCTGGGCAGTTCAGGGAGTGAAGAAAACAGATAAAATCTCTGCCTTCATGGAGTTTATATTCTATTGGGAGAGACTAATAATAATGAAATCCATATATATGTAACATGATTCCAGAAAGTTATAAGAGCAATAAAGAAAACTAATGTAGAGGAAGGGAATAAAGGATGTCAGGGAATTACTACTTTAGATGATAGAGTAATGGAAGGCCACTCTGAGGACAGGGAATGTAGGCAGAGACCTGACTAAATGACATTATTTCCTGTACCAGAAAAATATGATCTCTTTTTGAAGACAGGGCTTAGTTTTATTTATCTGTCTCTTCAACACATTTCCAGATTTACAGTACCCAAAAGATGCCTGTATGACGAAAACAGGAACATGATTATGAAAACCAAACAACACGCGAGAAAGTCACGTCTGAAGTAGCAAGTGATTAATAAGAGCATTTGCCTGGGGGTTTAATTGGAGGACACTGCCGTGAGGAAATTTTCCTTTTAACTCCTTGCATTTCATGGCCCAGTGACTTCCTGCCCAAGAAATACCCGTGGTACCCTTTCTCCACAGTGTTTTCTGTGGCTTGCATATTCATTGGCTAAACATGTTTCAATTCACAATCCACAGTGGGGAGCCTTGTTCTGCTTTCCTTTCCTCCAGGAAATTTATAAATGGAAACAATTGCATCTGCCCACTGAGTATTCCTGTAACTACCCACAGCACCAAAGATCTTGAAAGCCTAAATGATCAGAAGAGAATTAAGTTCTGAAATTGTACTTTACTTGCCATGGTAGCACGTTTGAGACTTAAGTGAGGTACAATTCAATGATTTCATCACCTCACATCAACACCTAAAAGGAAATCATTTTATTCATGAATGTCAAATGAAGGAGGAAACATATGCTTTTTGTAGTTTCTTGAAAATTGAAAGAGAAGAGAGGACTTGGATACTCACTCAGCTTTTCATGTATTCTTTTTCTTCTAGGTGTTAGAACCAAACTGTCAGAACCAACATGAAATCCAAAAGCTAACCATGCAAAAGCAGGACACTTCAGAAAGGTAAACAAAATGGACAGACCTAATGAAATGGCTTTCTAAGGCAGTAGTGGTTCAATGGTAGAATTCTCATCTGCCATGAGGGAGTCCCAGGTTCAATTGCCATCCGATGCACTTTAAAGAACTCTGGTGACACAATAGTTAAGGCATTTGGCTACTAACCAAAAGGTTGGCGGTTCAAACCCACCAGCCATTCTTCAGGAGAAACATGAGGCAGCCTGCTTCTGTAAAGATTTACAGCCTTGGAAACCTTATGGGACAGTTCCACTCTGCCTAATAGGGTCGCTATGAGTCAAGGTCACTATGAGTCAGAATTGACTGGATGAGTCAATTAAATTTGGTTTTGTTTGGCACCACCACTTATCTGGCAGTAGGGACTTACATATTCCTATGATGCTATGATGTCTTAGCTTCCAGACTAAGACAACTTCTACACATCAGCCAGGGAAACCCCCAAGGATCATCACGGTTCAGTCTGACATTGATCATGGGACTGGTGCAGGATTGGGCAATGTTTTATTCCATTGTGCATGGAGTCACCATGCATCAAGGGCCATACTCATTGATAGCTAACAACAACAGCAACAATGAAATGGCATTTGGAAAAAAATAAGAGAGATATATTTAATTTTCATTTAATTGCACTGTTTTGCATTTCAGTATTCATGTATGAACTTCATGCTGGGCTTCTCTGTAGATTCAAACAGGGTCACAAGGGAATTAGAAAAAGACCTCAGGGACAGATGGCAGGAGTGGAGCAGGGAGCAGAAAAGTGACATGTTGAACTTGGACGTATTGAACTTTGATGTGGCAGTAGCAACCATGTCAGATGTTGGAAATATTTGTTGTTATGTGCCGTCGAGTCAGACCCAACTCATAGCGACCCCTCCTTGGGTTTCCGAGGCAGTATCACTACGGAAGTAGGATTGCCCAACCTTCCTTCCGAGGAGTGGCTGGTGGATATTTAGTATACTTTTAAATATCCTGGTCTGTCTAGAAGCATCTTTTTTACTCCTTTTTCTTCTTCCCATCCTCTATGCTTTACTGCCCTACAGCCTGAAACACACCCAGCCAGATGTCAGACTGGGCTCAGCCTCAGGCTCTCAAATTACCTAAGGTGCCATTGATTGAAACCATCATTCTGAGCTCATCTTGAAGTCCAATTCAGAGTTAGAAATAAAAATGTGATTCTCTTTATAGACTGACATGTAAATTATAAATTCATTTTTTAATGAAAGACATTTTAATATTTTATTCCTCAGTCTGGCAAGATATAATAACTTTAGGAGGGCAAGCAAGTGCCAAGTCCTGAAGCCATGCAAGACAATGCTAATCAATCTCTGAACTCCTCTCCTTTAATCCTTGTCCTCTTCACTTCAGCCTCTTGGCCTTTGTTTTATACTTTACAGTGTGGATTCCAAGTGGCAACTACCAGCTGATCAGAGTAACCTTGTAATTGAAACTTCCTTGTCATCTACATGGCATTCTTTTTTATTTAGTTACTACATATGTAACAGGATCCTCTGACACCTTGTCCATGCATATAAATACACCTTAAAACAGTGTATTTAAAATTAATGAAAACATTAAATCTGCATCATTGGACTGTATAAGGAGCTCTGGTGGTGTAGTGTCTAAGGCATTTGACTACTAACCAGAAGGTTGATAGTTATCATTGCTTTGATGAGCTGGTCTTAATATCCACTATTTAGTTTACCCCAGAAACCAATATATTTGCACAGTTATTGATATGAAAAACTCTTTTCATCTTGAGGGATTTCAGCAGAGTCTGATGAGCTTTGGAGTTAGCAAGAGAAATGGAGAACTCTAAGATACCATAGAGGCCTTGATGGTTTAGTGGTAGAATTCCCACCTTCCATGGGTTTGATTCTGGCTGATGAACCTCATGCCCAGCCACTACTCATCTGTTGGAGGAGACTTGCATATCGTTATGATGCTCTTTAGATTTCAGCAGCTTCCACACTAAGATAGAAAAGAAAGATGGCCCAGGTGCACCCAGTCAGGGGGATGGCGCAAAACTGGGGACATTGTGTTCTATTGTGCATGTGGTTGCTATGAGTCAGGGCCAATATAAAAATTGGTTTAAAAAGGAAAAATTCAGAGAAAAGTCTGAGGGATTAAACGAGAAAATTCTGTCCTCTCTTGTCACAGATTGAATTGTGTCCTCTAAAAATATATGTCAATTTGGCTAGGCCATGACTCTCAGAGGTTTAGCAATTATTTAATGATGTAATTTGGCAGTTATGTAATGATCTAGTCATCCCTCATGATATGATCTGATATAATCACCCATTTGTGATATTTTGTAAATCCTGAGCTCTATGTGTTAATATAAGGTTATGTTATTGAGGATGAGGTTATGCTTGTTGTGCTATTGAGGCAAGATTAGGGTGGGATGCAACACCCTCACTCAGGTTGCAGATATCAGGGGAGTTTCTCTGGAGTGTGCCCTGCATCATCTTTTGTCTCACAAGAGATAAAAAGAGAGAAAAGTGAGCAGAGAAGAAAGGCCTACTGTCACCAAGAAAGAAGAGTCAGGAGTGGAGCACATCCTTTGGAACCTGGGTCCTTGCACTGAGAACCTCCTAGACCCAGAGGAAGACTGATGCCAAGACACATGGAGATGTCTAAGGAACGCCAGGCCCACAGATGTTAAAAGGAGACAAGGACCTTCCCCCAGAGCCAACAGAGAGAGAAAGCCTTCCCCTAAAGCTGTGGCCTGAATTTGGACTTCTGGCCTCCTAAACTGTGAGAGAGAAAATTTCTGTTTGTTAAAGCTACCCACTTGTGGTATTTCTGTTACAACAGCAGTACATAACAAAGACATCTCCTCCGGGCCCCTTTTCTATCTGTTTGTCTGTCTCCTGTCTTCCTCTCAGATACAAAAATGAAACAATTGTATTTAGTATGTATGACCATGAAATATGCCTTGCAGGTGAGGAGAATCTTCATAAATTAGTTTGACTTGAGTCAAATTATGTTTTGAGCTTTTACTGAAAATGTCGAAGGGGGAAATTGAAAAGAATTTTGGTATCAGAGGCCTTTTGTGTGAATCTCAGTGTGGTCATTTCTTGGCTATAGAAATTTGGGAAACTGGTTCACTATGTCAGGGTTTTTGTTTCTTCAGAATAGTGGCTACATGGTAATGTTTGCCTTTCAAGCCTTTTTTTTTTTTTTTTAGTATTAAATGAGTGAACTTTTTTTAATGCATTTTATTGAAATATAATTTATGTACAGTGAAATACATGAAACTAAAGTGATATGGGTCAAAGCGATTTTTTTTTAATTTGCATTTCCCTCCCCTCCCCTCCCAGCTCTGGCAACCAACAAAGAAAGTTTCCCTCCATATAGAAACCTTTCCTTGACCCTCCACAACAACAAACTAATACTCTATTTTTTCTTCTGTGATTGACTTATTTCACTCAGCATAATGTCCTCCAAGTTCGTCCATATTATGTGGTGTTTTGCAGACTCTACATTATTCTTTAGTGCTGCATAATTATCAGCAAATATGAATTTGTTGCTGTCATTTTTGTTATGTGCTTTTTCATGGTGTCAATTTCTTGTTCCATATAATTTTCTGTGCTGCACTTGTTTTGTTTATGAATTGCATTATCATTTCCTTTGTTGTTATTGTTTTAGTATTTGCTAAATATTTGTGCTGGTCCTCTTTTTTATTTTGATGTGAAGGTTTATCATTTTTCTTTGAGGTTACCCTGTGATTTATAGTTTTCTTCCCAAGTTTAGAACAGTCTATTCTATCTTGTAGCTGTCTTGACTTCCCTACTGTCTAGAAGTTCTGTAATGACACAGTTTTTCCCTCTTTTTTTGTTTTTAGTTTTCCTCCTCATTTGTCAATTGATGTTTCTGGGTCCCTGTTTATAATCTTGTAGGCTTATTTACTTTGGATACTTCTATGGCTGGGTTGGTTTCTGGGTTATATCATCATGTGTGTTAATGGTCAGTTGTTGTTGGCTGTTGCTTCTCTGTCCAAAGGCTCCCTTTAGCATCTCTTATAAGGTTGGTCTGGTTTTAACAAATTCCCTTAATTTCTGCTTATCTGGAAATGTCCTAGTTTCAACATCACATTTGAGAGACAATTTTGCTGGGTACATAATTCTTGGTTGGAAATTTTTCTCTTTCAGTGTTTTATGTATTCCATGCCATTGTCTTCTCGCCTGCATGGTTTCTGCCTAGAAATCTGAGCTTAGTCTTATTGGTTGCCCTTAGTAGGTAACTTTTAATTTTTCCCATGCTGCTTTCATGGTTCTTTCTTTGTCTTTGGTCCTGGTGAGTTTGATGATGATATGTCTTGGTGATTTTCTTTTGGGGTCTATCCTGTTTGGAGTTCGTTGGGCTTCCGGAATGCATATATTCTCGAATCTTTCAGGAAAATTCTCTTCCAACAAATCTTCAACAATTTTCTCTGTGGTTTTATTAAATGAGTGGACATTTTCCACAACACTTTGAAACGTAAAGCACTGACCCATATGGGCTCCTTTTGATGAACAGTATGTGGAAAAATGTAAAATACATAGAAATAACTGATTACTCTACATCAATATTGTTATATTGTTATGCACATACGATTTCAATTACGTTCCACTTTTAAAATACAGAATTTTCTGTTTTTTAATTGTAGAAAAAATATTATTGAAATTAAGTAATACTTTATAACATTTCTACTTCCTCTAAATTTTTTTTTTTTTTATAATTTTATATACTAATAAATGTAGAGTCCACTGAAGCTGCTACAGATGTGAGTGGTACAGTGGTCTGGTTGGCTCATGGATTGGTTAGATGCAGGTTGCATCCTATGAACTTCAGGACTAAGCAGTGTCATATTTCCATGGCTATCTAAAATTAAATTTGTATTTTAGCTCAGTTTTTATGATTCAGCAATAGCAAAATAAACTACAATTGGTTTATTTAGTATTTAGTCCATAATAGCGGTCTGAGTTGACTAAACACTCAAGATCTTCCCACAGTAAAACTGGGTGGCTCACTACATTCTTTCTCAGTTCTTTTTTCTTTAAGCTATTTGCTAACACAACTAATTGTCTATACTAATGAAAGCAGAGCTTAGGTGCAGATTATCTTTAATGAATGAGGTAAGCTATAAAAACCTACTTTGAGGTACATAGCAGTAGGATCAAGGGCTTTGTTTGCCTTTTAAAAGGATTCCCATCAAAAGTCTTTCTGTGGGCACTAAGGAGAACTCCCCTCTTGAATTCCCATCATGTCTTCATTTTTTACTGCTCAGTTTTGACCTTCCTCAAATTTATTACTGATTTTAACATCTGTTTTTCATGATTTTTACATTCTGTCCATACAGCCTGCCTTCACCTCTTACTCACATTGGGCACTTATTACATGGTTGGCTTTACACTGCTGCTCCCCATGAATGACCCTTGGAGTTTCTTGGGATTGCATTCTACCATGTCTCAGGGTGTAGCTAGAGTATTCTAGTGTTCAAGTGGATTCTGCTGGAGCCAGAAGAAAGGAAGCACTTCTGGTCTTTATTCTTTTCTCTAGATTTCTGCTCTGGTGGCCTAGTGCCTAAGGCATTTGACTGCTAACCAGAAGGTTGGCAGTTCAAACCCACCAGCCACTCCACAGAAGGAAGACTGGGCAATCTACTTCCGTAAAGATTTACCACCTTGGAAACCAAAAGAGGTTGCTATGAGTCAGAATCGACTTGATGACAATCAGTTGTGTGGTTTTTTTTTTTTTTTTTTTGGTATATTTCTGCTGGAAAATAACCTTGGATGATTAGGAATAGCCTACATGAGAGAAGTCACTGGTTCCCATCAGGGTTATGTTCAACGAGTAGTGTCACTTGTTAAAGGAGGTCAAGGTCTGGGGGTGACCTCATTCTTGACATTTATTTTCTGTTCATTTAGTGCTCATGGTGAGCTACTGTTTCATTGCACTTCATTCTGTGGACCTAGATTAATATTAATATCTCAGATATTGTTAGCACTGTTTTGTAGCATGCTTTTGATTTTGTGTTTTCATCCTCAAGGCACAGGAGAAAATCTGAATGAAGAGAAGTGGTAGGCTTTGGTCCCTGCACCCAAGTACATGACGGAAATAGAAAACAAAATTTCCCATGTTGATGAAAACTGGCAGCTCATAGTTCAGATGTACCTCCTCACTACATCTCTCTTAGGAAAAGAGGCAACTTATTTGGACCAATATATGCTTATTTTAGGAGCTCTGGTAATGTAGTGCCTAAGGCATTTGAATGCTAACCAGAAGACTGGCAGTTCAAACCCACCAGCCACTCCTCGGAAGGAAGATTGGAAGATCCACATCCACAGTGACACTGCCTCGGAAACCCAAGGAGGGGTCGCTGTAAGTCAGATATGACTCTACAGCAGTGAGTTTTCTTTCTTTTTTTTTTTAGTTTTATGCTTATTTTATTTTATTTTAATACACGTTTACTATTAAAAAATATATGTAGTTACTGGTTACCTAGTGCCGCTCTGACAAGGGTATACTACAAATGGAATAGCCTTAACAAGCAGGAGTTTATTCTTATAATTTGGAGGCTTTAAGTCCAAGTTCAAAGTGCCAGGCTCTAAGGGCTGAGGAGCTCAAGGCTGGCAGGCAGTACAATGGCTGTTGACTCCAATGAATGACGAATCCAAGATCTCCAGGCCGAATGGTGGATTATTCACTCACGGACAGTTGTAGGCAGCACAACAGAATCCTGATCCACAGAAGAATGTCTCTTTTCCCAGGATGTCCATAGATACACTGGAAGCAGGCCACACCCCTAGGGAAACTCCATTTCAACAGATTGGCTGCTCAAAACATAATCATCTGATCCCATCATGGAATAAACACATCACAACAACTTAAACCACACAGAATTGTGGTCCAGCCAAGTTGACACACAGCTCCAACTATCAGAGTCCACCTCTTGTCAACTTGGCAGTTGTACACATCTTCTTAACCATATTTAATCTCTAAATAAGGAAAATTATAAAGTAATATTTTTGCCTAACTTGATACACTAACACACGTACAACCAAAACACATTAGCCTTATTTATATTTCACAGTTCATAATAGAAGTAAACAAAAATATTTGATGAACATATACAATGAAGGAATATAACAATCACAGTCCCCGTTTCTGCAGCTGATCACATGGTCATAGCTGATATTCAGAACTACCTTCTTCCACCACCCATTCTGTATTTCCCTTGTCCTCAGAAAGCATCTCAGCTGGTTTTGGTTCTTTGCCTGGTGGGGTGACCTAAACCTTCATTCCTGAAGGGTCTGGGCCATTAAAAGTCATATCAGAATTTGGTTGCTGTAATTTTCCATTGATTTTAATCACAGGGCATGATAGTACTAAGAGACGTCCTAAAGAATCTCCTATATTCCAGACATATTCTTCTTTACCTCTATATTTAAAGACAATCCAATTTCCCCTTGGTAATCAGGATCTATCACACTAGATAGTACAGTAATGCCCTTCTTCGTCTGTTGATCCAGAGGTATGAGGAAGCCAAAATGGCTGGGTGGTAGTCTTAATTTCCAGTTCAGTGCAATCAATCAGTATTGTGTCTCCAGGTGGGAGTGTTCCTCCCTTTGGGACTA
>NW_006921738.1:2859165-2864058 GCF_000298275.1 Orycteropus afer afer | reverse complement strand
TGAGTCCCTTAATCTGAAGCAATGCTGTGTGGGATACCCTGATGGTGGATAAGGCATTCTGTAAGTCCACGGATGGTAGTTTTGGCAGAAGTATTGCCTGTAGGGAAGGCAAATCCATATCCAGAATAAGTATCTATTCCAGTAAGAACAAAATGCTGTCCTTTCCATGATGGAAATGGTCCAATGTAATAAACCTGCCACCAGGTTGCTGGCTGATCACTTCGAAGAATGGTTCCATATTGCGGACTCAGGGTTGGTCTCTGCTGTTGGCAGATTGGGCACTCAGTGGTGGCGATAGCCAAATCGGCCTTGGTAAGTGAGAGTCCATGTTGCTGAGCCCATGCATAACCTCCATCCCTGCCACTATGGCCACTTTGTTCATGAGCCCATTGAGCAATGATAAGAGTAGCTTGGGGAAAAAGGACGGCTGGTTTCCACTGAACTGTCATCCTATCCACCTGATTGTTAAAGTCCTCCTCTGTCGAGGTCACCTTTTGGTGGGCATTCACATGAGACACAAATATCTTTACTCCTTTGGCCCATTCAGAGAGATCTATCTACATACCTCTTCCCCATACATCCTTATCACCAATCTTCCAATCATGCTCCGTTCAAGTCCCAGAGCATCCAGCTAAGCCATTAGCCACAGCCCATGAATCCATATATAATCACAATCTGGCCATTTCTCATTCCATGCAAAGTGATTAGCCATATTCATGGCTCAAAGTTCTGCCCATTGGGAGGATTACCCTTCACCACTGTCCTTTAAGGACGTCCCAGAAAGGGGCTGCAGTGCTGCTGCTGTTCACTTTTGAGTGGTGCCTGCATATCGCGCAGAACCCTCTGTAAACCAGGCACGAGTTTTCTCTTCCTCAGTCAACTGATTATGAGGAACTCCCCATGAGACAATAGGTGCAGACTGGTAGAGGGAAGGTAATGTGACTGGAGTGGAGACCATAGGCATCTGGACCACTTCCTCATGCAACTTGTGCCTTCAGGTCCTGCTCAAGCCTGATCTCTGATATACCACTTCCATTTAATGATGAAGTGCTTTGGTCCCTGCACCCAAGTACATGACAGAAATGGAAAACAAAATTTCCCATGTTGATGAAAACTGGCAGCTTATAGTTCAGATGTTCCTCCTCACTACATTTCTCTTAGGAAAAGAAGCAACTTATTTGGACCAATATATGCTTATTTTAGGAGCTCTGGTAATGTAGTGCCTAAGGCATTTGAATGCTAACCAGAAGACTGGCAGTTCCACCAGCCACTCCTTGGAAGGAAGATTGGAAGAACCACATCCACAGTGATACTGCCTCGGAAACCCAAGGAGGGGTCGCTATGAGTCAGATCTGACTCTACAGCTGTGAGTTTCTTTTTTCTTTTTTTTTAGTTTTATGCTTATTTTATTTTATTTTGATACAAGTTTACTATTAAAAAATATATGTAGGTAAATAACTATTACCTGATGGCACCAAAATCATTAGCTAAGCATAAGAATAGCAATCAGAATTTGATATGAATATTTGTGTCTCTGTGGAAAATTCAGCTACAGATAATAGAGTGGCACATTAGTCGTTGAGGACCAAGGTGTTCCTGCACTAAGCCATGGTATTTTTAAGCCCCTCATGTGGAGGTGAAAACTGGCCAGTGAATAAGGAAGACCAAAGAAGAATTTATGCCTTTGAATTATATTGTTGAAGAATATTTGAACATACCATGGACTTCCAGAAGAATCAATAAATCTGTCTGGGAAGAAGTACAGCCAGAATGCTTAGAAATGAGGATGACAAGACTTTTCCTCATGTACTTTGGACAAGTTCTCAGAAGGGACCATTCCTTAGAGAAGGAAGAGTAAGGTAGAACAAAGGTAAGCTTGGTAAAAGGTAGAACAAAAACCAAAACCAAACGCACTGCCATCCAGTTGATTCTGACTCACAGCGACCCCTTTTGGGTTTCTGAGGTGGTAAATCTCTACAGAAGTAGATTGCCCAGTCTTCCTTCTGTGGAGTGGCTGGTAAACCACCAACCTTCTGGTTAGCAGTCAAACGCCTTAGGCACTACAACACCAGAGCTTCTTTGATAAGGTAGAGGGTCAGCTAAAAAGAAGAACACCCTTTATGAGATGGATTGACACAGTGGCAGCAGCA
Source organism: Orycteropus afer afer (assembly GCF_000298275.1). Classification (NCBI taxonomy): domain Eukaryota; kingdom Metazoa; phylum Chordata; class Mammalia; order Tubulidentata; family Orycteropodidae; genus Orycteropus; species Orycteropus afer. The sequence goes on along the minus strand of NW_006921738.1, from coordinate 2,861,908 downwards.
ATGGGTTCAAGCATAGCAATGGTTGTGAGGATGCCGTGGGACCAGGTAGTTCATTCTGTTGTGCATAGGGTTGCTATGAGTTGGAACCTACTCAATGGCACTTAACAAGAGTTCAGTGTTCTAGAACAGTTGGTAAATTGTGTGTGATGTAATGCAGTATGCCAATTACTGGTACTGCCCTAAATCAGCAAAACAATGTGCACAGCTTCGCAGGTTTTCTTGCTGATCCCAAATGTGCCAAGCGGGTTTCTGCATCAGAGCTTTTCCTTCCACTTTCCTCCACCTGGAATACTTTCCAGCTATTTCTGTATAACTCCTTCTCTTCTCTGCTTTTCTTCAAATTTCTGTCCCACTGTTATCTTAGCAAAACAGCTGCTCCTAAGCATCTTATAGGATAGCATTTTCCTATCATCCCTAATCATTCCCTTTCTTCCTTACTGTTTTATTTTTTCTTGGGTTGATTGCCACCTACTGTATTATACATTTATTGCTTTATGGATTGGCTGTCTGTCTCTCCCTACTACTATGTAAGAGCCTGAAAGGAGAGTTTTTAAACTATTTTTTCTCTGCTGAATTCCAAGAACAGTGGCTGGTACATTAGAGGCACTCAGTAATATTTGTTGAATGAATGAATGCAGTCTAAAGACATTATCTTACATCTTTACAAGACAAGACTTATCTTTGGCACAGCTTCAGATCTGGAATATTCTTAGAAGAAATAAATTAATAGCAGCCATACTATGTTTTTTAGCCAGTGATGAGCCAATTTATTGAATGTCTACCATATTCTGCCTATTTTTTTAGATCATTGCGGTGTGGTAAATTACTTGGTGTGGCTTTTCTACCCATAAGTCTTTGTAAATTCCAAGGTGGGATTTTCTATGAACAACCAAGGAGCTCCTGATTGCTGAAGTTGTCCACCTGGAGTATTTCTGTTGGGAGTGGCACAGAACAATGTTCTGGGAGGTGCCCACTCTCTCTCAGGTGCTTAGAGTTCTGATGCTATGATTGGCTAATTTGACCACCATGCTGGGCTCAAAAGGAGGCCTCCTGGAGGCAGAACTCTCTCTCTGACTGCTGGTTGGGGAAGACATGCTGCCAAAAGAGACACGCGCTGCTGGGAAAGAGACACAAGAGACACGCATTGCTGAGTGAGACACGGAGGGACCAGTACTGCTGGGAAAGAGACTGTGAGAGACTGTTGGCTGAGGGACAGTGGGCTGGGAGAGAGACTGAGCATTTTTCTTGAACTCGAATTGTAGGTGCTTCCCTAATAAACCTCATAATCTGTGAGTTCTGTGTGGCCACTGCAGCGAATTATCAAACCCAGGAGAGAGGTGGTGGGTGCTTTGGGAGGAGCGGTTGGTGAAAGCCCTGGAGGGAGGCAGCATGTCTGGCCTTGCAGTAATAGGCCTTGGTTTACTGCTGGTAATCCTGCCTTCCCCTTGTAGGGTTAGAGGAGGTCAGAACATGTGTCCTCCTTGCTGTTTTTGTAATCATATTGTTATATGTTTGTAGATATCCTATCATAGTATTATTATCTACATTTGAGAGATGAATAAAAGGTAGCTCAGAGAAGTTTAATGATCTGCCAAAGGCCACACAGCTAATAAGAGGGGAAGTCATGACATTAGCCAGATCTTTGTGACACTAAAGTCAAAAGTCACGCTATCTCACCCCCTATCTCTCAGAATAAGAACAAGCATAGCAGTGTTGAACCAATTAATTGAGCAAAGCTCAATTTTATGATCACCCACTGAAAGGGTAGTTGTTGTTGTTGTTATCTGCCATTGAGTAGCCCCCGACTCATAGCAACCCCTCCTTGGATTTCCGAGGTGATATTACTACAGAAGTAGATTGCCCAACCTTCCTTCCAAGGAGTGGCTGGTGGGTTTGAACCACCAGACTTCTGGTTAGCAGTCAAGTGCCGTAGGCACTATGCTACCAGAGCTCCTAAGAGGGTAGAAGACCTGGCTATGAGTCCTAGCTGGGTCCTTGAAAGAGATAAACTATCAGGTTATGTCTCTGAGTTTTTTATTTTAATTAACTTTACTGAAGTATATTTTATTTACAGTGAAATGCACCCACTTTAAGTTTACAGTTTCAATGAGTTTTGACCAATTTATCTATTTGTTTAACCACTAGCACAATCAAGACATAAAACATTTCCATCATCACCTCCAATGTTCCCTTGTGCCCCTTCACAGTTAATTGCCTCCTCCCTGAGTCCTAGGCAACTACCAATATGCTTTTGATTTCGATAGTTTGCCTTTTCTAGAATTTTAGATGAATCAAATAAAATAGTATATTCTCATATGTGTTGGCTTATTCCACTAACATAAAGTTTTTGAAATTCATCTATTTTGTTATGTGGACCAGTTGTTCATTCTTTCTTATTATTGAGTGTGTTCCATTGTATAAAATTTACTTATCCTTTTTCCTGGACGTTTGGTTTTTGTTCAACAGTTTTTCACTGTTATGAATAAAACTGCTACAAAGTCTTGTGCATAAGGTTTTGTTTGATTATACGTTATCATTTCTCTCAAGGAAATGGTTAGAAATGGAATTACTGGGTCATATAGTAAATCCAGGAACTCTGGTAGCATAGTGCCTAAGGCACTTGACTGCTAACCAGAAGGCTGGCGGCCACTCCTCAAATCCATCAGCCACTCCTCGGAAGGAAGATGGGGCAATCTACTTCCGTAGTGATACTGCCTTGGAAACCCAAGGAGGGGTCACTATG
>NW_006921738.1:2850591-2858195 GCF_000298275.1 Orycteropus afer afer | reverse complement strand
GTTTTGTTCCACATTGTTCTCCCACTCTATCCAGGATCTCCTACAGAGATACAGAGATTCCCCTCTGAGTGATTAACAGTGGTAGCTGGGCACCATCTAGTTCTTCTGGTTTCATAGTCATATAGGCTGAGGATTGCATGGTGTACCAGTCACTTGGACTAACTGTTTCCATGCATTTTTGGTTTTCTTCATTCTTCTTTGCTCTGGAGAAAGAATAACCCATTGTTGCTTTTAGATGGCCACTTGGAAGCTTTTAAGATCCCAGTCACTACTCACCAAAGTAAGATGGGGATCAATGTTTTTGTGCAGTATGTTATGCCACTTGAGCTTGATGTCCCTTGCGACCATGGTCCTGAGCCCACAGGTCCAACTACTCACTCCCTCTGGGTAACTGGCTGTGGCCAAGAAGTGACTACAATCTTGTCCCTTGTCACATCTACTATATACCTGGACATTCTTACACAACATACAAATACACTTGTAAAAACATTGTCTGCCAACCCTATACATGATCATGGGCACACCCCCTGTGGTAGTTCAGTTAGTGTGTCATCTTGTCTGGGCCTGGTTGAGTGGCTGGGCAGCTGGATGTAGTATTCCCCATGATGAGACTGGTAATCAACTCCATGGTAGAATCTACTGTGAGCAGCTGAGTAGCTGCCTTCGGGAATGTGGTCTGCTTCCTGTATATAAGCAGAAGCCTTGCGGAGTGGTCTTGAGCTTATGGCACCTTGGACCCTGCATGTAGCCGTGTCCTTGTTCAGCAGCCTGCCATGTTCTGCCAACCTGGGGACTTACAATGGACTTGAGTTGATGGCCTGCCATGTGGATGGGTAAGATGGGACTGTGCCTTTTTACTTGTCAACCTTGGGCTTTGCAGCTTCAGCAGCCAGCATCTGTCTGAGTGAAAAAAAAAAAAAAAAAAAGCCTCTAGCTTCAGTGGGCCAGGATCTGGAGGCAGAGCTAAAGTCCAAGGCTGAGGGAATTTCACCCAGCCCCTAGGGTCTGGTGCTTTGAACTTGGACTTAAAGCCTCCATACTGTAAGAGAATAAACTTCTGCTTGTTAAAGCCATCACATTAGTGTTATATTCCTGTCAGGGCAGCTCTACGTAACCAGGACACTCCCACCTGCATAGACATACCTAATGTTTCAGCCTGTCCACCCATCTGTCCACTAATATATCAGTGTTTGCCATCACTGACAATGCAATACTGTATGTGCAAAAGGATTCATCTTTGTTGTCTGTCCCTCCCATACACCTCTCTATGTCTTCCTGTTCCTCAATCCTACCATGTTGATCACTCACATTTGGTACATTGCCCTTCTTTTCACCCAAGTCAATACTTGTCTCAACCTATCTAGCAGTGTTTCCTCCCTACACCTTCCACCCCTCATAACCAACAAAGAAAGTTTCCTTCCATATATAAATCTTTCCTTGACTTTTTACAATAACAGACTAATACAATACTTGTCCTTCTGTGATTGACTTATCTCACTCAGCACAATGTCCTCCAAGTTCATCTACATTATGCGTGTTTTGCAGGTTCTACATTATTCTATAGGAGCTCTGGTAGCATAGTGCCTAAGGCACTTGACTGTTAACCAGAAGGTTGGTGGTTCAAACCCACCAGCCACTCCTCCTAAGGAAGGTTGGGCAATCTACTTCCATAGTGATACCACCTCGGAAACCCAAGGAGGGGTTACTATGAGTCGGGGCTGACTCGACAGCACATTACAACAACAACATTATTCTATAGGCTTGTGTAGTACTCCACTGTGTGTATGTACCATAATTTGGTTATCCATTCTTCTGTTGATGGGCACCTAGGTTGTTTCCACATAGAGTCTATTTTTATAATCTATCTTTATGATGAAGAAACTGAAGTTCAGAGAAGTTAAGTAACTTTCCAAAGTTAACAAAGCTACTAAATGCTAGAGTTCGAAAGTAAAATTGGATCTGCCTTGATTACTTCTGAATCACTAATTTCCTAGTCCTGGCTCTGACTTCCTGCCTGTATATGCACATCTTCTACATGAAGATCTGCCTGTCGATGGGTGGTGCAAATGGTTTGTACTTGACTGTGAACCTAAAGGTTGGTGGTTCTAACCACCCATAGCTGCTTTATGGAATAAAGATCTAGAGATCTATTTCTGTAAAGATTACAACCAAGAAAGTCTCATAGAACAGTTCTACTCTGTAACACTTGAGGTTACCATGAATTGGGATAGATTCAACAGCAGTGGGTTTTAAGATCTGCCTGGCCATATTCTGGGCCTCTTTCACCTTCTCAATATTATTCACCAATTTTTCTTCAGTAATCCACATGCTGACATGACTTCAGTGTTCAATGACCCAGTGACTTTCCAGAAGGCAACAACAAAAAGTAATTTAGAGAGTGAGGCAGGCTTAAGATCATCTTACTTATGTCAGCTCCATTAAGTTTTCATTAACAGTCAGAATGGGGTTTCTCAAATCATCATAATGCCAGTAAGCATTGCTTTGAAGAAAGAAATGCTTAACTAATAAGATATCTTGTCTATAATTTATCTGAATCTAGAAAGCCCAGTCATTTCAAAGCATTGCAGAGGTCATTGCCAATTTTGCAGTGAAAAATTAACATCCCCCTTCTCATCAAGTGGTGAAATTATCATGTTAGTTCTTTGCAGGAATCAGAACATGTTATGGACTCTTTGTGCTTTTTTATGCAGTTATCATCAAGTATAACAGACTTAGATATTGAGTATTATCATTTAGATTAGTAAAGTATTGTGTGAATATTCTGAAAATTTCCCACTCAATTATTTTTCAGTATAAACTTAGGAGCCTAAAGTCAAGACTATATCAACCTCATTGTTCACATGCCAGTGTTATGCTGATACTAACATGCAGCTTGTGAGTAAATCAGTTCTCATCTCCACATTATTTATAGTGTCAATCAACTAATACCATTTTCTGAATATTTATTGACTTTTAAAAGTCCTGCTGAGAGTTCTGAAATTGCATTTCCTGGAATGACTTCCTCCCTATTCTCATCTGCTTCGAGGCTTAAGGAACTCAATCCCAACTCCCCCATGAGCCTCTTCTGACTATCCAATTTCCAGATTATTTATAATTGCCCCCAGACATTTTTAATTTAATTGTGTGTTGTTTTATCACTTGTGTTTCACACATAGAGAGGCTGTGTGAATTCAGATAAATATGACGTTGCTGCTTCTAAACTATATGATTCTGGGCAAGTTCCACATCTTCCATAGGCCTCACATTTCCTCATCTTATAAAGCAGATAGTCATTTGCCCACTGTTGGTGGGATTGTACAATGATGCAGTTGCTGTGGAAAACAGTTTGGTGGTTCCTAAAAATTTAAACAGAAGTACCATACAATCCAACAGTTGTACTCTTAGGTCTACCTATGTTTACACAAATGACACATATCTTCTACATTTGTTTGCCAACTGCTCTCTAAGCACTGCTATGCTGATTTTAAAAACAAAAAATAATTAGCATAGTGCATACACAAAAAAAGTGGGAGTGGTTGGTCAATAAATATAGAAGATGCATGTTATTTGCATAAAATATGGTCTACCAAAAAGAACTGAAAGCAGAAACACAAATATATACTTGTACATGAATGGTCATTGCAGCACTATTCACAATAGCCAAAGGGTGGAAACAACTTAAATGTCCATCAACAGATGAATGGATAAACAAAATGTGGAAAAAACACACAATGAATATTTACTCAGCTATGAAGAGAAATGAAGGCCTGATACATAATACCACATGGAAGAACCTTGAAAACATTGTTGTTGTTGTTGTTATGTGCCGTCGAGTCAGCCCTGACTCATAGCGACCCCTCCTTGGGTTTCCGAGGCAGTATCACTACGGAAGTAGGATTGCCCAACCTTCCTTCCGGGGAGTGGCTGGTGGGTTTGAACCGCCAGCCTTCTGGTTAGCAGTCAAGTGCCTTAGCCAAAACATTATGCTGAGTGAAATAAGTCAATCACAAAAGGACAGTATTATATGGCCTGATTTATAAAATATCAGAATGTAGAAACTATCAAATATCATTAATATGACATGCAAGTAAAAGTTTGCTCAGGAAAATTAAAAAATGGTTCCAAGAGTATTTACAGGAAACTGCCAGAAATTCAAGATGGATTCAGAAGAGGGTGCGGAATAAAGGCTATCATTGGTGATGTCAGATGGATCTTAGCTGAAAGCAAAGAATACCAGAAAGATGTTTACCTGTGTTTTATTTACTATGTAAAGGCATTTGACTGTGTGAATCATAACAAATTATGGATGATTTACAAAGAATGGGAATTCTGGAGCACATAATTGTGCTTATGAAGAACCTGTACACAGACAAAAAGGCAGTTATGGAACACAAGAAGAGGACACCAAATGGTTTAAAATCAGCAATGGTCTGCAACAGGGATGCATCTTTTAGACTATAATATATCTTATGCTTATTCAATTGTATGCTGAGAAAATAATCCAAGAAACTAGACTATATGAAGAAGAATGTGACATCAGGATTGGAGGAAGACTCATTAACAACATGAAATATGAAGATGACACAGCCTTCCTTGCTGAAAGTGAAGATGACTTGAAGTACTTACTGATGAAGATAAGAGACTACAGCCTTCAGTATGGATTACACCTCAATATAAAGAAAAGAAAAATCCTTATAACTGAACCAAAAAACAACATCATGATAGAAAAAGATTGAAGTTATCAAGGATTTCCTTTTACTTGGACCCATAATCAATATCAGGAAAGCAGCAGTCAAGAAATCAGACATTGTATTGGACTGGGCAAATCTGCAGCAAAAGACATCTTTAAAGTGTTAAAAAGCAAAGATGTCACTTTGAAGACTAAGGTTTGGCTAACCCAAGTCATGGTATTTTCAATAGCCTCATATTCATGTGAAAGCGGACCAGAGAATAAGGAAGGTTGCAGAAGAATTGATGCACTTGTTTTGTGGCACTGGTGAAGAATACTGAAAATATCAGACCACCGAAAGAACGAACAAATCTGTCTTGGAAGAAGTACAGCCAGAGTGTTCCTTAGAAGTGAGAATGGCCAGACTTTGTCTCATGTACTTTGGTCATGCTGTCAGGAGGGATCATTCCCTGGAGAAGCATATCATGCTTGGTAAAATGGACAGTCAGCAAAAAAGGAGGAGACCGTTGAGAAGGAATGACACAGAGGCTGTGACAGTGGGCTCAAGCATAGCAAATATTGTCCCAGTGCAGGATCATGCAGTGTTTCGTTCTGTTCTACATGGTGTTGCCATGAGTTGGAGATGACTCAATGGCACCTAACAACAACAACAACATATACAATATCTAGAATAAACAAGTGTATAAAGACCAAAGTTGATTAGTGGTTACCATGGTGGGTGGAAGAGAGGAAGAAAGGAGGACTTCATGCTTAGGGATACTGAGCTTCTATTAAGAGGAGTGGAAAATTTTGGGAATAGATAAAGGTCTTGGTTGAACAAATTGATGAACATAATTAACGTCACTGAATTGTACATGTGAAGAATGTTGATATGGCATTTTTTTTTACACACATACAAAAGCAGAGAGTACTGCTCACAAATCATGAGAATAATAGCTGCCTCAAGAGGTCCTTGCAAGCAGTAAATGATTTATAACTGGCATGTGGTAAATGCTAAATGAATAGCATCCTTCAACCTTCTCTTTGTGTAAATTTTAAGTTCTCTGTGGCAAAGCCAAGGGACTCTGGTGATGTAGTGCCTAAGGCATTTGACTGCTAACCAGAATACTGGTGGTTCAAACCCACCAGCCACTCCTTGGAAGGAAGATGGGGCAATCTACTTCCATAGAGACACCTTGGAAACCCAAGGAAGGGTCACTATGAGTCAGATCTGACTTGACGACAGTGAGTTTGGTGGCAAAACCATGTCTTACGACTCTGGATGCATTGCATTTGCTCACTCATTTAACAAAAATTTATTGAGGACCCACTATGTGCTAAGCAATGTTCATGGTGCTGTGGATACAGTCATGAATAAACGAACCATTGCTTTCCTTGTGGACTTATGGCCTAGTGGTGATATAGATATGCATGCAGTAAGTGAAAATTTAAGTAAATGGTTTTCCAGACATTTAGCATATGAAGGAATTCTCCATAATATTAATAACATCAAGTTGTTCACCAACACTTGGCAGAGAAGAGGAAAACGATACTTTGATGCTATCTCCTCTCACTTGTTGACCTTTATATTTATTTGTATTTACTTCTTTCCCTTGGGAGCTCTGGTGGAGTAATGCCTAAGGTCTTTGCTAACCAGAAGCCTGGAGGTTCAAATCCACCAGCCACTCCTTGGAAGGAAAGTTGGGCAATCTACTTCCATAGAGATACTGCCTCAGAAACCCAAGGAGGGGTTGCTATGAGTCAGAAACGACTTGAGGGCAGTTCATCATCATCATCTTTCCCTCTGCACTCAGTTTCAGGTCTCAATTTCTTTTATAATCATAGTACTTAGCCATTATCTCTGCCTAAGAGAAAGAACAAATCTGTCCTGGAGGAAGTGCAGCTGGAAAGCACCTTGGAAGCGAAAATGTCCAGACTTTGTCTCACCTACTTTGGTCATATTATCAGAAGGGACTGTTCTCTGGAGGAGGATGTCATGCTTGGTAAAAAGGGTTGATGAAAGAGGGGAAGGCCCTCAATGAGATGGATTGACACAGTGTCTGTGGTGATGGGCTCAAGTAAAGCAGGGATCACATAAGTAACGTCACTGAATTGTGAGCTGGCGTGGGACCAGGTGGTGTTTCGAACTGCTGTACATAGGATCGCTATGAGTCGAAGACAACTCAACAGCACCTAATAACAACAACAACTACAACAAGAGATAGGAAGTATTTATTGTTCATGATACTATACAGAGAGTCTCAGATTCATTTTTCTTTACGGTATTACTTTTAACAGACTCTAACTTATTATTAGACATTATATAAAAAAGGAGGAGACATTTAAAAATATTTAATTTGAATTCAATATTATAAAAAATGTAAAACAACAACAACAAAAAAAAAAAAACCCACCAAACTCACTGCCTTGGAGTTGATCTGACTCATAGCGACCCCTTCTTGGGTTTCCAAGGTGGTATCTTTAGGGAAGTAGATGGACTAATTTTCCTTCCGAGGAGTGGCTGGTGGGTTTGAATCTCTAGCCTTCCGGTTAGCAGTCAAATGCCTTAGGCACTATGCCATCAGAATTCCCATAAAAATGTCAAGCTTCCCCAACTAATTTGTAAACCAAAATACAAACCCACTGCCACTGAGTCGATTCTGACTCATAGTGATGCTCTGGGGCAGAGTAGAAATGCCCCGTGAGGTTTCTAGGCTGTCAATCTTTACAGAAGCAGACTGCCTCATCTTTTTCCCACAGAGCTGCTGTTGGGTTCAAATTTCTGATCTTTTGGTTAGCAGCTGAATGCTTTAACCACTACACCACCAGTTGTTGTTGTTATGTGCCGTCGAGTCGGACCCAACTCATAGCAACCCCTCCTTGGGTTTCCAAGGCAGTATCACTATGGAAGTAGATTGCCCCATCTTCCTTCCGA
>NW_006921738.1:2844188-2850491 GCF_000298275.1 Orycteropus afer afer | reverse complement strand
AAAAAAAATCCTACAAAATATTTTTTATAGAAATTATTCTAAAATGTCTTTGAAATAATTAAGCCAAGGAGTTAAGGAAAATTTTAGGGAGGTAGACAAGAGTAAATTCTTTTTTGTTGTGTGGGCTTTTTTTTTTTTTTTTGTATACTCTTAACATTTTTTTTTTAAAGCACTTTAAAAATTGTGTCCACATTACCTTTCTTTTTATCTCCTGTAGGTCAAGGGTCTGGTTTTCAATTAGCTTTATAGAAGTCTATATGCATTACATGGAATCAGTGAATGTATTTGACAGAAATAATTTAAGAAGATTTTGTTTATTGAAGCTGAGAAAAAAAAAATAAGACTTGCAAACCAATTGATTCAAACATCTGTCATATTTGAACAGAGTGTTTAAACCACAGTGTGAATACAAATTGAGTTTTGGCTGGCAAACAGGTTCTTATTTCAAAATGGTTTACCTCAAAAACATTTTGAGGAGAGATGTTTTCTGCTTTTTCCAAACATTTATGCTAATTCCAGCATGGGCAAGTTTAAAAGCAGAAAAGAGAAAGCTCTTGAAAAGGGAGGGATTGAAGACACTGGTGAGAAAATTACGCCACTATTATCCCAGTGGGAAGCCGTGCATTTTTGATTTCTCCTTTCTCTTCATCACCATATCAAATCAGTCAACCAATCTTAGAAATTCTCGTAATACAATGTTTCCCAAATGGTCCCTGTTTTGCCCCATTTGCATTGCCAGTATCCTAATTCAAGCCTTGACCCCACTTACTCCTAGGCAATTATAATCACTTAATGCTTCATTTCCTAGTTTCTGGTTTCTCTTACCTCTGATCTGGCTCAAACATGCTACCAGGCACATCTTCTTAAAGGACCACTTTTTCCATATCACTCTCCCGCATGGAAGTTTCCTCACTTTCTCATTGCCTGTAAGTTTGAGCTCCTTAGCTGATACGAGATGCCTTAACTTTTTCTAGTGATGACTGCACACAGCTGGTCTAATTTGCCTGCTTTTCAGCCTGTTGCCAACATTCCTGAATGCTAAGACCTTTCTCCTTCCTGCTTACTTATTCTTTTCCAAGTGTATTTTACGTTTTCCTGGCTATGTTCAGGTAATTATCAATCTTCTAAAATTAGGCTTTCTGATTTTTAATATGCTTTAGGAAGGTAAAAACACTGTCATAAAGTTTGTCTTCTAGGGCCTAGATGTTACATTTTTGAAATGTCTGCTTAGTTATCTTCTTCTTCTTATAGAATTATCATCTGTACTTTCAAAGGGAAACAATTTTTCAGAATGTACTTCAGGTCTTTAGATCCAATCCTTTCTCCAAAAACTCTCTATGAGATGTATTGACATGGTGACTTCCCTGATGGGTTCAATTATACCTAAGATTGTGAGTATGGCACAGGATCGGGCCATGTTTCTTCTGTTGTACATAGAGTTGCCATGAATTGGAGCCAAATGGATGACAACTAACAATAACAACATGAATAATAGTTAGATCAGAAATATCCTATCTCTGATAACCTCAGTCTAGTCAGGATAGAATTATTGCCATTCTGCTTATTTAAAGTTTTATTGACAGATCACTTTTTCTTCAGAAGTTTCTTTTCAGATCTGAAATGGTTTTACATTATAGAGATTTTTCAGCACCATGTACATATTTTAACTTTGACATCTTGTATAAATCAAATGTAGATTTACATTTAAAAAAACAAATAAGATGAAAACTGAATTACGTACAATTACTCTGAACGTGACATGAACGGTTTGTGTTCGAGCATATAAGAAACAAGGAAAACTGGAATAAACTTGAAACTCAAAAAGTGACAATGCCAGTGGGAAAGCATTTCTGCCATGTTCCCTTCTTATGAAAACAGAATCACTGCCATCAGGTCGGATCCAACTCATAGTGTCCCCTCCTTGGGTTTTTGAGGTGGTATCACTGCAGAAGTAGATTGCCTAATCGTCCTTTCAAGGAGAGGCTGGTGGGTTTGAACTGGCAGCCTGCTGGTTAGCAGTCAAATGTCCTAGGCACTATGTACCAGAGCTCCTAAAATGAGCACATACACAAATTTCATTTGCAATATAAGCAACAGACCTCTTGAACAAAGAAAGAAATTAGTATGTGCAAACATATGCTCTATGATACACCAAAGAGAAGAAAAGCAATAAGCTTATTCTAATAAAATATAGAACAAACATAAAAATATGAGAGATGATTATCAATAATTCCAGCCCACGTAGAGATGGGAGCAATTCTCAGTTAAGGTTTTAATTTGACATTTCTTCATCTCTATTCATTGCACCTCTATTTTCATAAAGTACACATAAAAGCAGCACCAAGTTTTGACCATTGAAACATCCAAAATTCCCTTGTTGGTGACTCTGAACCACCTTATGTTTTCTCCACAAAGTCTTGGACAGCAGGACATCACCTGGGAACTGCTGTTTTGTTGAGCAATAAAAACACTCAAGTTTCACTAAACTTGGCAAATACATGTACACGATTTGGAATTAGACACACTGGATTTGAATGTAGACTTTGCTGTTCATGTGTGTGATTTTGTGTAAATTGCTTAACATTCTTGAACCTCATTTTTATGTAGAGAAAATATTTCGAGATTTTGCTGATTTCATTAGTTAGTACAGGTAAATCACCTAGCATAGTGCTCAACATTCAAAACAGGATAAGGATTAATGTTACCATCAAGAGGGTGAAGTGGTAAAAAACAACATGGATGGGGAGTGTGGTACTTCTCTGAAGATTGACTTCTTTGTGGTCTTAGGCAATTTGTGGTATCTTCTGGGCTTCAATTTCCTCATCTCTTAAATGAGGAGGTGGGACCAGATCCGCTATTTAAACAATTTCATAGAAGCCAAATCCTTTGTTCAAATGAAATCTTGGACAAAAGGGCAGTGATTGAAAAAGATAAAAACAGAGCTGGTGTAACTAAACTGAGAGAGCAGAACCTGAGACTCAACCTCACTTCTCACCCTTCCGGGGTTGCCTGAGGCTTGGACTGTGCAGAACGTAGGAATAGGTGATTTCTGAGATGCTTTGGAACCGTCCTTTCCTGTTCCTTTGATGGTTGTTCAGTGTATCACCTACACGATATTTTATGAAAGGAATTATTTATTGTATTTTTCTTAGAGAAGGCCCATATAGCATAAAAAATGCAATCTTGATACAACACATTTTGACAGTAAATAAACCCATTGCTCAGAACCCATTATATTGTAGGCTTAATCAATATGTCATGGCAGCTTAGTCTGGCATATGTATAGCTTTCTAGTTAGGTCCCATACAACCATAACTAGCACAATCGACAAGGTAGAGACAGTGTTTATTTGTATTTTTTTACTTCTCACTTCATTTCCATCAGAAAGCTGTCATCAGCTTCCCACTGGTCAAAATAGGATTCCCAATGTGAATAGGCTTAATTAATGTCTTTGTGGAATATTCTCAATTCTCAATCAGACTTAATTAACTGTGCACTGTTTCCATTTTATCTTCAAATAACCCTTTGGAGGAGGTGTTAGTATTATTACCGTTTTATTGATGAGGAAATTGTAACTCATTTCTAAGGAACTTAGTCACACTGGCTATTAAGTGGCAAGGCCAATATTTGGACCTAGATTTCTTGATTCTGCATTCAGGCCTCATTTTCTTTTGGCACAATATCAAGATAAATTGAAAAAGAACAATGCACAAGTTTTCTTTTATGGAGATAGTATTTTTACCATTCTGCTTGAGAATTCTAAGTAGTTCAGAGAAGCTCTCTGAATCATCCAATGACACAGTTCATAAGTATTCAGGGCATTCTGGATTTTCCTAAGACATCATGGATAAATATTCTTCATGTTTCAAATTACCATGAAAAATTTGTATTCTGATGTTAATATTTATTGATTTTTGAGATTCAATGAATAGTTCTCTTGATAATTCCTAAACCCTCAGAGAAAAACCTGCATTCGTAAATGACAAATGGTGTTATTATCTACATCTGCTCTCATTTTCCATGTTGTTATGTGCCGTCGAGTCAGCCCTGACTCATAGCGACCCCTCCTTGGGTTTCCGAGGCAGTATCACTACGGAAGTAGGATTGCCCAACCTTTCTTCCGAGGAGTGGCTGGTGGGTTTGAACCGCCAGCCTTCTGGTTAGCAGTCAAGTGCCTTAGCCACTATGCTACCAGACATTTTCCATAGGCTTAATAAAATTCTGTTTATTGTAGGAGCTCTGTGGTATAGTGGTTAAGGCATTTGGCTACTAACCAGAAGTTTGGCTGTTTGAATCCACAAGCCACTCCCTGGGAGAAAGATGAAGTAGTCTGCTTCTGTAAAGATTCACAGTCTTGGACACCCAGCAGGGGTCGCTATGAGTTGGAATTGTCTGGATGGCAGTGAGTATTTATTATGGGAGCCAAAAGGAATGGTTACCCAGCAGTGTCTCTATCACGTTCTGGCCCGATTTCTCACTTAACTTTTAATTTGAGAATGAAATGCTTATCCAAAATAAATAAGAGACCTACTAAACTGCAGTGATTAACATGCAATGAGTCTCAGATTCCATTTATTTATGAAAATAGAGTGAAATCCAACATTTTAGCAACATTGTCCTGATGTCAGCTGCCCGATTAGGCTGCTATAACGGCAGGAGTTACTACTTTAATATCACATTAGCATATCATTAACTTGAACCATGCCACAGAAGTACGAAAATTAGCAGTCTTCCTTTTTTTTTAAAAGAGACAATATGAATTTTTCCTGCTGCTGAAATATATTTTGTGTGTGTGTGTGTGTGTGTGTGTGTTGGGGTGGGATGGAGTGGTAAAAGATAAGTGGAAAGGAGTTGTATTTTAAATTAACTGGAATTTGCTTTTATATATTTGTTTTTAGAAATGAAATCTAACATATATTTTAAAAATAAAAAAAATCATATGAATTCTTTTATAGAATTATTATTTTATATACCCTTATTCCAAAAAGCAAACTCACTACCATCCAGTCAAACTTATAGCAACTCCCTTTGGTTTGCCAAGGTGGTGAATCGTCTTTCCTCCACAGGGCAGCTGGTGGATTTGAACTGACAGCCTTTTGATTAGCAGCCAAATGCTTTAACCACTATACCTCCAGAGCTTCTTTGCTGCCTAAAAATCTTTTCAGGAACAAGGTGGGTTAGAAATAGGAGAGCAATCAAGCAAACAAATAAATTAATGAAATAAAATAATAAATTAATGAATCTCCTTTACTTTAAGGAGGTGCTCTGATGGCATGCTGCCTAAGGTATTTGACTGCTAACCAGAAGGCTGGAAGTTCAAACCCACCAAACCAACCAGCCACTCCTCAGAAGGAAGACTAGGTAATCTACTTCCACAGAAATATTTCCTCAGAAACCCAAGGAGGGGTCACTATGAGTTGACACCATTATATTTACTTGCTTAAACCATATCAACAAGTACATTTTGAATGGCTGAACAAAAAATGTTATCTATTAATTATGTGGAGAATTTCTCCCTTATAAATTTGGCATACATACTGTATTTTTATTATGATTTCAAATTATAGAATACTTCACAATTTTTAAAGCCCTTAAACATATATTATCAACTGCACAGAAACCTTATAATATGGACACAGAAAATATAAATATCTTCACTTCAAAACATTGGGTTTTGACACTTTAGTTAAGTGACTTGCCCTGGGTAACACAAATCCAATTACATCGTTTGTTATGTGACCTTGGGAAAATTCATGCTTTGGGCCTCAAGTTCTACATCTCTAAAATGGGAATAACAAGTAGATCTATCTGGCAAGATTGTTGCAAGGAATAAATACAATAATTTCTTAAAAAAAAAAAATAAGTAGAATGCCTGGAGCACAGCAAATGCTCTGTATATATTATTAATATTATTACTTTTTTTTTGAAAAAAAAAGGTAAAAATAATTACATTACAGAAGAGTATTGAAACTTCTATGAAACTACATATCACTTGCTCTTCTGGAATATCTGTGTAGTGTTAAATGGTGGCATATTATTTTTATATTGATTTGTTTGCTCATTCTTGCTGCTTGTTTTCATTTCTTTTGGGGTTCTTTTTTTTCCTTGACAAAATGTATCTTCAGTAGTAGTAGTGAATTTGGGTAGTAAAGTTGTTTATATTTTGCGCATCTGAGACATTCTTCATTTTTGTCTTCATTTCTAAATAATGATTTGGCTGGATGGAGGCTCTGTGGTAGCTGCTGCTGATTACCATCATTGGTCTTTACGGTGGCTTTTAGAGAATCCTCTCTTTATCCTTGC
>NW_006921738.1:2809159-2843738 GCF_000298275.1 Orycteropus afer afer | reverse complement strand
CCAGTACTTTCTTTTCACTTACATATTCCACCTGAATTCTAGGTAATTTTCTGACATCTATTGTTATGTACTCTCTTTAGCTGTTTTATTTTTATTTCTAGAAGTTTGATTTAGCCCTTTAAAATCTGCCTATTTTGAACAATAAGGTTTTTAAGCCTTATGTTTCTATTCCTTTGTTTACTTCCTTGAAGATTGAAACACACTCATTCTAAAATCCAATTCTATTTGCTCTAATCAAGTTCCTTGGGGATAATTTCTCCTGCTTATTTTGCTTCTGCTTCTCCCTCATTTGATTTCCTGCTATTCTAGATGGAATTCCCACGTGTGCCCTAAGTGGTGCAGACGTTCTGTAGGGGCCATGATATGAGTGCCTTTCTGGGCGTTGGGGAAGGCAATAGTCTTAGACCAGTGTTTACTTAAGTTTGGGACTAAGTATTCTGGTGGTGGTCCAGTGATTAAAGCAGTCAGCTGCTAGCCAAAAGTTGGGTGGTTTGAACCCATCAGCCACTCTGTGGGAGACAGATAAGGCAGTCTACCTCTGGTTGCAAACCCTGGGAGGCAGTTGCATTCTGTCCTACAGGAGTGCCATAAGTTGAAGTATACTCGATGGCATTGGATTTCAGTTTGGTTTTTGGTTTCCAGTAGTGTAGGAATCCAGGTCCCAAGGGTGCTACAAGCTCAGGGATGCATGTGACTGGCTATATCTTCATCCAAGGGAGCCTCTGGCTCAGTGGTCAAGCACTGCGCTGCTAACCAAAGGTCAGCAGTTTGAGCCCACCGTCTACTCCAGGGGAGAAAGATGTGGCAGTCTGATTCCATAAAGATTACAGCCTTGGAAATCCTACAGGGAAGTTCTACTCTGCCCTATAGGGTACTATGAGTCAGAAAGAATTTGGTATGGGTACATTTTTATCCATTGCCCTGAATGGACCTAGGCCTTGCTTAAAACCAAAAGCCAAAAGGATTGTCATCAAGTCGATTGTGGCTCATACCAACCCTCATTGGGTTTCCAAGGTTGTAAATCTTATGAAAGTAGATTGCCTTACTTTTCTTCTGCAGAGTAGCTGGCTTTGAACCATCAAACTTTTGGCTTAGCCCACTGCCTTAACCACTGCACTACTAGAGCTCCTTCAGCCTTACTTGCTAGAGGAAAAAGAGGAAGTAGGAAAAAAGCCTGTTACAATACTATGACCTTGTGGTCAGCAACATGTACCCACAACTCAGAACATAACACTGTCTCCTGTCCTCACAGAAGCAGCATGCAAGAGGAAGCCTCAACATTCCCACAGGTAATCTTGTGCATATATACATATACACATATATATGTGTGTGTATATGTGTGTATGTGTGTGTATGTTGTTGTTGTTATGTAACGTCGAGTCAGATCCGACTCATAGTGACCCCTCCTTGGGTTTCCGAGGCAGTATCACCACGGAAGTAGATTGTCCCATCTTCCTTCCGAGGAGTGGCTGGTGGGTTTGAACCGCCAGTCTTCTGGTTAGCAGTCAAGTGCCTTAGGCACTATGCTACCAGAGCTCCCTTGTGTGTGTGTGTGTGTGTGTGTATGCTATCTGGATACATAAGGCTTTATCTATATGAGCGAAGCACATCCATGGCTTTTTCCTCCAGGTAGCCTTGTTTCCTGAGGTACTTTACACCTACTTTTACTTTTCCTTTGGCCATTAAAATACATGGGTCCGCATGAGTTAGAATAGACTTGGCAGCAACAACAATCATCAAAATAATACATTCTTGCCTTAGGCCTGAAGCCATCATCTGGGGCTAAAATAGTATATTCTTATGGGAAAGAAAGAGGGAATAGAAAAATTCAAAAAAGGAAAACAAAATCACCTATACTCTCACTGCAGTAATATTGATATTCTGGCATATGACCTACTGACTTTTGTCTACATTTTTCCTTTTTTGCAATTGAGATTGTATTAAAGATATTTATTTAAAAATCCTGCTTTTGTTGCTTATAATTATAGTACAAGCATTTTATGGGGTGTGCTTTCAAGGGCTCTGAAAGAGTCTTCTTCACCAAAATTTTTCTGCCATTGGTTTGATACAGATTTATGACATTCTGGTGTTCGATATTTATTTCTTTAGATATGAAGTATATATATGATGGAGGTGAACACATGAGTTATCAGTCGTTAATGCTCTTTCAGCCGTTGATACTTTGGCTTCTGTAACTTGGCAGGGTCCATTCCAATTTTTTGTGGCTGAATTTCCGTAGTAGAACGGGAAGCTTAGGATTGAATAAAGTAACCGGTGTAGGAGCATGTTGTAAGAAACGCAGGGAGTGGATAGGTGTATATGATGGCACTATGCCACCAGAGCTCCCCTATATAACCATATGCTCTTAGTAATGGTCCAGGAGCCAGAACCATCATTTGAGGGTCAACTGCATGTTTACAGCCTTGCTCGTCTTGTCACTAGTGATGCACCTGAGTATACTGCTTGATGGCTTTGATTCTCAGTGTTTTCTTGTGTGACTTGGAGATGCTAATACTTCACAGATCATTGTGATGATTCAGTGAGGAAATGTAAAAGTGTTTGGTGCATAATAACTGCTCAATAAATGTTTCATTTCATCCCTGCTGTTCTTTCCCCTACTTGTCCTATTTTATCACATAATTACTTAGCAAATGATATTTTCCATAGCCTAGCCAATTAGGATGGCCTCAGCAGCAGCACAGTCAGAAATCTGGGGAGCTACTTTGAACGAAACTCTGGAGCAGAATATACTAACACACACTAATTTATGTTACATGCCTTTCTCCTAGCTTCAGTAGGGTTGCATATCTATAGTTAGCTTCTTGGTAAAATGGACTGAATTTGTGCTAGGACAGTACCTAGCCACATGATAAGCGATAAATAAATGCTTAATACTTGTTAAATGAAAGTTTTCCAAATTAGGCTTCATAACTGTAACATTCATGGGCCAGAAACTCTATGGAATGTACTGTTTTTAGTTTTTTTCTTATGACTATTCCACGTGTCCTTATAAAATCTTATTTCTTTCTAGGACAGCTTCTGAAGCACACAGTTCCCACCTTTGTTAATTATTTTAAAATTTTATTTTCATATTATTATTTTAAAATAATTTAACTTGACACACTAGAAATGAGTACTAAGACCCCTCTACTTTCCCTTTTTCTTATCCATATCCAGCCCTAAAAAAAGTGTTCAAGATTTTAGAACCAGCCTATTTGCTATTATTAAAATACATAGTTACACAATTCAATTATGCAGCCTACTATTTATACCAAATTACTGAAAATAAGACCTGATATTAAGTCTGTAAAACAAAGTAAATAGTCTGGAAATAGCCTCAATATCTTGACCATTACTTAACAATAGTTTGCTGAAACTTGTGAATGAAGACATTGGTTTTGCAAAGGGAAGTTACACACAAACACTTATTTCCATTGAAGGCTTTAATAATGTTTCAAAAAAAATATGGTTATTAGAACTGGGTTTAGATGAAAAGTAGATGCAAAAAAAGCAAAAGCACACCTGCAGGAAATATAGTTAGCTTATTAATGCAGCTGTCTCAAAGCTCTGTTTAAGCTTCTATCCACTTGCATCCATATATAAAAGTACATTAAATACATAAACATAATGTTTTGCATGCTCATACTTTGCAATATAGAGATATAACAGCTTTTGTCCTGAAGGACAATAACTATGTCGTTGTATAGAGTTGAATATTGCCCTCTAAATATTTGTCCACCTGGAACCACAGAAAGAGATCTTGTTTGAAAATAGGGTCTTTGCAGATGTAATTAATTAGTTAAGAAGAGGTCTTTCTTGATTAGGGTGGGTTCTAAATTCAATGCTAGTATCCTTATATAAAGATCATGTGAGGACACAGGAGGAGAATCCTGTGTGATGATAGGGGTGGAGTTTGGAGCGATGCACCTACAAGCCAAGGATTGCCAGCCACCACAGAAGCTAGGAGAGAGGCATGTAACAAATCTTTCCTTATGGTCTTCTGACAACCTGCTTTTAGTTTTCTAGACTCCAGAACTGTGAGAGAAAAAATTATTATTATTATTATTTTTCATTTCACCCAGTTTTCAGTTTTTGTAATGGTAGCTTTGTTGTTATTGTTGTTTGCTGTCGAGTCGGCCCTGACTCATAGCGACCCCTCCTTGGGTTTCCGAGGCAGTGTCACTATGGAAGTAGGATTGCCTAACCTTCCTTCCGAGGAGTGGCTGGTGGGTTTGAATCGCCAGTCTTCTGGTAAGCAGTCAAGTGCCTTAGGCACTATGCTCCCAGAGCTCCTAATGGTGGCTTTAGGAAACTAATATAGTCAGTAACGCACAAATAGAATTAGTGATGTGCCATTAACTATTTTCATCAGGGGTATAGTAGATTGGTGGAAGGAAGACTGGGTAATCTACTTCCGTAAAGATTTACCACCTTGGAAAACCAAGGGGGGGGGTTGCTCTGAGTTGGAATTAACTCAATGGCAGGGAGTTTTTTGGATTGTAGATATAAGTTGACAACACTACTACAAACCATAAGGAGTAGAGGAAGGAGTGTAGAATTTGTCAATAAAATAACTGAATTTTGCCTCAGTTTCACTGTTTAGAAGCTGTGAGTTTAGTTGTAAAAAGTCCTTTTATTTTGCTTTCTCACCTAAAAACTGAGGATATTATAAGGCCTCCTTCACAGAGTTATCTTAAGGAAGAAATGAAATAGCACCTGGGAAGATGCTTCACAAACTCTAAAGTAATGGTTCACAGAGTGTGTTCTTGGACCAGCAGCATAGGCAGCAGCTGTGAACTTGTTAAAAATTCAAAGTCTCAGGCTCCACTCCAGATCTCCTGAATCAGAAACTCTGGGGGTGGAGCCCTGCACTCTGTTTAACAAGCCCTCCAGGTGAGTCTCATGCCTTCCAAAGATTGAGAACCATTACTCTAAAGGGTTATATAGATGTCAGAAGCTCTTATTTGGTGATGTTCAAGTACCCAAGACACCCACCAGCTCTAAAATATATTTTCCACACAGACCTATCCCCCACCTGCAATTTGCATATCTAATGGGCAAGAGTGGAGTAAAAAGTTAGCTAGAAAACTATTAATTACCAATGAATGACCTAACTAATCAGTAACACATATGCTGGAGTGAAATTTTCTCTATTATTATGCATTGCCCTTGGAATGAGACCTTAGCTCTCTTGGTGGCAACACTTGTAGTGGGAGCACAGGATTGAAGGCACAGCTGCCAAAAGAAAAGGGTGCTGCTGCAATTGAAATGGATCTACATTACTTATTTTGTTAAAAACCTTATACTAACCTAAAATGCCACCATTCTTTTGTCAGTTTGTCCGTTACAGCTTATGTGTTGTTGTGAGGCTGGAGGCTATGCCATTGGTATTTCATATATGAGCAGGGTCACTCATGGTGGACAGGTTTCAGTGGAGCTTCCAGACCAAGAGACTGGGAAGAAGAAATGGGCCATCTATTTCTCAAATAATTGGCCAGTGAAAACCTTATGAAGAGCAGTGAATCATTGTCTCATATATTACTAGAAAACTTTATGAGTAGCCTTAAAATATTGTCTGATATAGTGCAGGAAGATGAGCCTCTCAGGTCAGGAGGCACTCAAAATACAGCTGGCTAAGTGCTTCCACCTCAAAATAGAGTCAACCTTAATGACATGGATGGAATAAACCTTTCAGGACCTTCATTTGCTGAGGTGGCATGACTGAAAATGGGAAGAAACAGCTGCAAACATCCATTAATAATCCAAACATGGAATATACGAACTATGAATCTAGGAAAGTTAGAAATTGTCAGAAATGGAACACATAAAGATCAATACCTTAGGCATTAGTGAGCTAGACTGGTTTTGGTCATCTTGAATCAGACAACCATATGATCTACTATGCGTGGAATGAAAAATTGAAGAGGAATGGTGTGGCATTCAGCATCACAAAGAATGTTTCAAGATCTATCCTGCAGTACAATGCTCGCAGTGATAGGATAACATCCATATGCCTACAAGGAAGACAGGTTAATACTTCTAGTATTCAAATTACACACCAACCATTAAAGCTACAGATGAAGAAATTGAAGATTTTTACCAACTTCTGCAGTCTGAAATTGACCAAACATTCAATCAAGATGCATTGATGATAGTGGTGAGTGGAATGCAAAAGCTGGAAACAAAGAAGCATCACCAATTGGAAAATATGGCCTTGGTGACAAAAATGATGCCAGAGATTGCATGATAGAATTTTGCAAGATGAATGACTTATTCATCGCAAATACTGTTTATCAACAACCTAAATGGTAGCTATACAAGTGGATCTCACCACATGGAATAAATGCATTACATTGACTAAATCTGTGGAAAGAGGCAATGGAGAAACTCAATATCCTCAGCCAAAACAAGGCCAGGAGCTGACTGTCCACCACACCATCAACTGCTCAAATGCAAGTTTAAGCTGAAGCTGAAGCAAATTAAAGTAAGTCCATGAGAGCTAAAATATGACCTTGATTACATCCCACCTGAATTTAGAGACCATCTGAAGAATAAAACTGACACATTGAACACCAACGACCAAAACCAGACAAGTTGTAGGATGATATCAAGAATGTCATGCATGAGGAAAGCAAACAGTCATTAAAAAGACAAGAAAGGAAGAAAAGACCAAAATGGATCTCAGAAGAGACTCTGAAAATTGCTCTTGAATGGAGAGTAGCTAAAACAAATGGAAGAAATGACAAGATAAAAGAGTTGAACAAAAGATTTCAAAGAGCAGCTTGAGAAGACAAAGTCAATTATTATAATAAAATGTGCAAATACCTGGAGTTAGAAAACCAAAAGAGAAGAACATGTTTAGCATTTCTCAAGCTAGAAGAACTAAAGAAAAAATTCAAGCCTCAAGTTGCAATATTGAGGGATTCTATGGGCAAAATATTGAATGATGCAGGAAACATCAAAAGAAGATGGAAGGAATACACAGAGTCACTGTAAAAAAAAAAAAAAAAAAAAGATTTGGCTTATGTTCAACTATTTTAGGAAGTAGTGTATGATCAAGAACCAATGGTACTGATGGAAGAAGTCCAAGATGCACTGAAGGATTTGGTGAAAAACAAAGCTCCAGGAATTGGCAGAATACCCATTGAGATGTTTCAACAAACATGCTGTACTGAATACTTACTTATCTATGACAAGTTATTTGAAAGATGACTTCCTGGCCAACTGACTGGAAGAGATATTTGTGCCCATTCCAAAGAAAGATGATCCAACAGGATGTGGAAATAATCAAACAATATCATTAATGTCACAAGTAAAATCTTGCTGGAGATAATTAAAAAATGATTGTAGCAGTATACTGGCAAGGAACTTCCAGAATTGCAAGCTGGATTCAGAAGAGGATGTGAAACAAGGGATATCATTACTGTTGTTAGATGGATCTTGACTGAAGCAAAGAATAACTCAAAGATGTTTACTTGTGTTTTATTTTTGACTGTGAAAAAGCATTTGGCTGTGTGGATCATAACAAATTGAGGATAACATTGCAAAGAATGGGAATCACAGAATACTTCATTGTGCTCACGAGGAACCTATACATAGACCAGGAGGTCATTGTTTGAACAATGTCACTTGATATCCAGAAGGGAGTGTGTCAGAATTGTATCCTTTCATCATATATATTTAGTACATATGCTGAGCAAATGATTTGAGAAGCTGAACTATATGAAGACGAACACGGCATCAGGATTGGAGGAAGACGTACTAACAACCTGAAATATGCAGATGACACAACCTTACTTGCTGAAAGTGAAGATGATTTGAAGCAATTACTGATGAAGATGGAAGACTACAGTCTGAAGTATGGATTACACCTTAATATAAAGAAAATGAAAATCCTCACAACTGGACCATTAAGCAGCAGCATGCTAAATGGAGAAAAGATGGAAGTTGTCAAAAATTTCATTTTATTTGGCTCCACAATTAATACTCATGGAAGCAGCAGTCAAGAAAACAGATGATGTATTGCACTGGGAAAGTCTATTGCAAAAGGACTCTTTAAAGTGTTAAGAAGCAAAGATGTCACTTTGAAGACTAAGATGTGCCTAACCCCAGCCATGGTATTTCCAATAGCCTCATATGCATGTAAATACTGGACAATGAAAAAGGAAGACAGAAGAAGAATTGATGCTTTTGAGTTGTGGTGTTGGCAAAAAAAATACTGAAAGTATCATAGACTGCCTGAAGAATAAGCAAATTCATCCTGGAAAAAGTGCAGCCAGAATGCTCCTTGGAAGCTAGACTGACTAGACTTTGTCTCATTTACTTTAGCCATGTTGTGAGAAGGGACCATTCCCTGAAATGGTATCATGCTTAGTAAAGTGGAGGGTCAGGGAAAAAGGGGAAGGCCATCATCGAGATCAATTGACACAGTGTCTGGAACGATGGGCTCAAGAATAACAAGGATTGTGAGCCTGGTACAGGACTGGACAATGTTTTGTTCTGTTTTAGGTAGGGTCACTATCAGTTGAAGCCAACTTGACGGCACCCAACAACAACAGCAACAACCTGAAACTGGATACTGGGGATGCATTTGAATTACAGTGTCCATGAAGAATATTGAGTATACCATGGGTTGCTGTAGGAACCAACAACAACCAGAATGCTCCTTAGAAACAAGGATGGCATGACTTTATCTCACAAATTACAAGGAGACATATTATCAGGAGGGACCAGTCCCTGGAGATGGACATCATACTTGATAGAGGGTTAGCAAAAGAGAGGAAGCTCCTTAATGAGATGGTCTAACACAGTGGCTGTAACAATGGGCTCAAATATCGCAAAAATGATGAGGATGATGGAAGATCTGGCAATTTTTTTTTTTTTTTCTTTTGGAAGAATGGATTTGATGACACTTAACAATCTAAAAAAATGTACATGGTTTGGTTGTGTGTATGCTAAGATTGCAAAGGATTAGATCTTCTGCTGTTGCAGAAGATGAAAATGGAGAGACGTTTCTTCCTCCCATTGAGGTGCCATCTGAAATGCTTGCAGTCACTTCAGCACAGCTGAACCATCTCAGGGACACTCACTCTGCCACACACCGTGCTAAGCACTTTGAGTATATTATCTCATTTACCTCTTCATAAAATCAAGAGGTGTGTGTTAACATTGTCCCCTTTTCACTAATGAAGAAATATGGCAGAGAGGGTAATTAACTAGCTCCAAGTCACAAACTAGTGCTTGTCAGAGGCACAGTTTGAAGAAAGGTCTAATCAAAGTTCACACATATGATCTGCCATATTGACTCTTGGAGTTACTGGATGTCATTGGTCAGTCTTGAGAAAATAATTTTATTGTTAACTACGTCCATGGCTCTAGTTGCCTTCTGTAGTTTGGAGGAATCTAAGGATCCAGACAGTCATGCAAGTATTCCCATTTGGTAAATACCTATTGTGCTATTCATTTAATCTGAGCTTCTCTAGAAACAGACTCTTTCCAACTCCATCCACAAAGTAACAACAGTGGGGCCCCTGGAAGTCATTTAATTCAATGGGGTCTGCCTTTCTGGCCATAGTCTATTTGATCAGGAATAAGTTCCTGACACAAATTTGGCTAATAAGTGTAGTTTTGGGAAGAATAGTTTGGTCTGGGACTCAGAGGCTTAGGAGTGCTGGTAGCATAGTGCCTAAGTCATTTCACTGGTAAGGAAAATAGTGCCTATGACAGTTGGTTTTAAATTGCTGAATGATCTCTCACAGCTGGTGATGGAAACTGTAGTGATGACTAGAAACTACTCATTGGTTCCCTGCCCCCCTCAACTTGTGCCCAGGGCATGTGCCATATCTGTCTTTACCCTAGATATGTCTCCCTCTGCTGAGATTAATATAGCATTTGGGTTTCTACGCAAACTAGGAGTCAGAGGCAACAGAGACTGAGATGGAAGCAGATAGTCATAGAAGAGATTGTCTCAATAATATCCCTCTTCCTGGTTCCAGTTCCTTCCTGAAGCCCTACTTCTTAAGATACCTTCATATTTCTATAATAAATTCCTCTATTTTCACTTAAGCTAGGCTCAGTGGTTTCAGTTGGTTCCAATGGATAATCTCATTAGTCAATGGAAAACATGTGCAGGAAACTCATACATAAGGTATTAGTATCCATGAACCACTTTCTCAGACTACTCAGGATTCCTTAGGGTCCTATCAATTCATTTCCTTACCCTTTCCTCTGTAGTAAATTTGATAGTTTGGATGCTGACTGGAAATTTGCCTATTTCTTCAGCCCTCTCTATCTCTTACACACTTGTGTACATCTTCATCCTCACACATACATGCACTCTTTTGTTTATTTATTTATTTATAAAACAATTTATCAAGTTCCAGGTCCTGAAAAGCTTCCAGTCATCTTCCTCAAACATCAATAATGCAGGTTGGAATTCACTGCTCTGAAATAGTAAATCATCATTTCAGTGGCTTGTGCAATAAATTCAAGTTGTGAAATGTTAGTGTCGAATCCCTAATGTGTAAACCTTACACATTCCAGTATTATCTGCTTTCCTGTTTCAATGCATTCAACATTCCGTTAGATACTAAGTCTGGTGTGCTCCACATATCACCCCATAACTTCTCAAGGATATGTAAACCATGTTTAAAAATAGAATTATGGAAACATATAGTTGAAAGTTATCTAACTCATGCCAAATATGGGAATCCTTGCTACATCCCCACTTTTTGATCATCTGATATTTTAACCCCTTTCAGTGATGGAGAGGTAATTGTCTCACCATATGACTTCTCACTACAGTTGAACAGATTTCTTAATGAGTATTTCCTTCACTTGAAGTAAAATGCACTTCTTTGTCACATCAGCACATTGTGTGTTTGCCATGATGCTGATACTTTGTCCGCTCTATGACAAATTCACCTCTAAATTTTCCTTTCTTAGGGCAAACAATTCTAGCTCCTTCAACTGTTCTTCATTGAGTGAATTTATAGAATTATGATCATTTAATATCTGTTTTCTGACTATGACCATATTTCACAATGTCTTTGTTATACATGGTCCTTAAATATTGAACATAATATTGGAATGTGACCAAGATTTTTGTCTCTATGGGAGTAGATTGATGTTGTTAGGTGCCAATGAGTCAGTTCCAATTCAGCGACACTCTATACAACAGAATAAAATACTGTTCAGTTCTATACCATCCTCAAAATCATTGCTATGGTTTAGCCCATTGTAGAAGCACTGTGTCAATCCATCTCATTGAGTCTTCCTCTTTTCCCTCACCCGACTGCTCACCAGAAGGCTGGAGGTTCAAACCCACCAACCACTCCTCAGAAGGAAGGTTGGAAATCCTACTTCCATAGTGATACTGCCTTGGAAACCCAAGGAGGGGTCGCTATGTGTCGGGGCCGACTTGATGGCAAACAACAACAACAACAACAACTACTTTAATAAGTGTCAGTATGAGTCCTTCTCCAGAGACTGGTCCCTCCTCATAACATATCTAAAGTACATGAGATGATGTCTCACCATCCTTGCTTCTAAGGAGCATTCTGGCTGTACCTTCTCTGGACAGATTTGTTCATTCTTCTGACAGTCTATGGTATATTCAATATTCTTCACCAACACCATAAGCCAAATGCATCAATCTTCCTTTGGCCTTCCTCATTCATTGTCAAGTTTTCACATGCCCATGAAGCACTTGAAAATATTATGGCTTGGATCAGGAGCACCTTAGTCCTTAAGATGACACCTTGCTTTTCAATACATTAAAGAAGTCTTTTGTAGCAGATTTATCCAGTGCAATACATCATTTGATTCCTTGGCTGTTGCTTCCTGGCTGTTGAACATAGATTAGGAAGTAGATTAAACCAAAAAGAAAGAAGAGAGGAAGGAAGGAAGGAGGGAAGGAGGGGAAGGAAGGGAAGGAAGGGAAAGAAGGGAAGGACAAGGAAGGGAAGTAAGGGAGGGAAGGAAGGAGGAAGGAAGGAAAGAAAGAAAGAATAAAAGAAAAGAAAGAATGAAAGAAAATAAAGGAAAAGAAAGAAACCAAACTCATTATCATTGAGTTGATTCTGACTCATAGGCAGACCACCCAATCTTTCTTCTGCAGAATGGTTGGTGAGTTTAAACCACTGACCTTCTGGTTAACAGCCAAATGCCTTAACCACTACAGCAAGAAGTAGATTAACTCACTGTCGTCAAGTCAGATATGTCTCACAGCTACCCCTTCTTGGATTTCTGAGGCAGTATCACTACGGATGTAGATTGCCCAGTCTTCCTTCCGAGGAGTGGCTGGTAGGTTTGAACGGCCAGCCTTCTGGTTAGCAGTCAAGTGCCTTAGCCATTACACGACCAGGGCTCCCAAGAAGTAGATTAAGACCATATTTATTGTCTTAGAACCTCTGTCATGCTGTTGATTTCTTGGAGTTCTATTTTTCACATGTTTATTGTCAAGTCCAGATTCCTGAATTCTATATTAATATGGTTTAAAACAAACAAAAAAGAAATGTACCACCACATAGTATGTCAGTGAGGAAACTGATGATCTTTAGCTTCTATGTGTGGGCGGAATTCTTGCCTTCCATGCAGGAGACCTAGATTTGATTCCTATCCAATGTACCTCTTGCACAGCCACCAATCATCCGCCAGTAGAGGCTTGTGTGTTTGCATGATTCTGAATAAGTGGCAGTGGACTGTCCAGACTAAGATGGACTAGGAAGAAGACCTGGAGATCTACTTCCAAAAATTGGCCAGTGAAAAATCTGTGAATCACAACATTCCAATCTGTTACTGATCATGGGGATGGCACAGGACTGGGCAGTGTTTTATTCATCTGTACATGGGGTTGCTGTGAGTTGAGGGCTGGCTCAACAACAGCTAATAACAGCAACAGCTTTCTATATACACTTACCCACCTAGGTAAGCCACTTTCACCTCTATTTCTCTTATTTTTCACAGGATGAGACAATTCCCTTTTAAGGAAAGCTAACCCTCTATCTGTCCAATTCATTATTTTCTTTCTCCTTGGGACTCTTTCCTATTACTTTTTACATTTCTTCTCTTTTATTGGCTTAGCTCCATCTGCCTTTAAATTGTATCCATATTTTTCCACTATAAATGACACAGAATCGCTCTTGTAGGTACAACCTTATCTCTTCCATTTATTTCATTAACTAGATTCTTAAACAAAATATATGCTATATTTACCTCCTATTTATATTTTTTCCAATATGCTTTAATTTGTGTTCCATCTTAATCACTCTACTGAAATTTCCCCTATAAAATATAACAATTGGTCTGACTGAAATTTGAAGGTCATTTTGAAGTCTTTTTCTCAATGGCCCTCTGAGTAACTCACTTCTTCCTTGAAGCTACTTCAGTGGCTACCATGACTCAGAACTCTTCTGGTTCTCTCCATAGATCTTTGAGAATTCCTATTTGCTCATCTATGGATTCCTTTTCCTTTTTCAGATACTTAAATCATGGAGTGCCCAAATAACATTTTTCTAATTGAGGTCTTTAACTCCTCTGATCCAGGTCTCAGGTTTGTGTGTTCAGTATCTTCCTCTCTCCCTCCTCCATCATGGTCATCCTCTATATTATTGCCTGAGAGCACCACATGAAATGCAAGTCTGAACATGTCATATCCTAGTTAAATCTCTACCTTACTTCTTCATGCCTACATGATAAAGTCTTGCTCTTGTACATGGCTTAGCATCTTCCACAGATTACCCTTTCCACTTCCCTAGTATCATCTTTTACTACTTCCTTCTCTGCACTTTGTTGTTGTTAGGTTCCTTTGAGTCATCTATGACTCATAGCGACCCTATGCAGAGCAGAATGAAACACTGCCCGGTCTTGTGCCAGCCTCATGGTCCTTGCTATACCTGAGCCCATCATTGTAGCCACTGTGTCTATACATCTCATTGAGGGTCTTCCCCATCTTCTTTGACCCTCCACTTTACCAAGCATAATATCCTTCTCCAGGGAATGATTCCTTCTGACAATATGACTAAAGTAGGTGAGGCTAGGTCTGGCCATTCTCATTTCCAAGGAGCATTCCAGCTGCACTTCTTCCAGGACAGATTTGTTAGTCCTTTTAGCAGACCATGATACTCTTAGCATTCTTCTCCAACACCACAACTCAAAAGTATCAACTCTTTTTCAGTCTTCCTTACTCATTGTCCAGCTCTCACATGCATAAGACGTGATTGAAAAACTATGGCTTGGTGCACCTTAGTCTTCAAGGAGACATCTTTGCTCTTCAGACTTGAAAGAAGTCTTTTGTAGCAGATTTGCCCAATGCAGTACATAATTTTATGTCTTAACTGCTGCTTCCATTGGTGTTGATTGTAGAACCAAAAAAAAAAGGCAACCACTGCCATGGAGTTGGATCCAACTCATACAACCCCTCCTTGGGTTTCCAAGGCAGTATCACTAGGGAAGTAGATTGCCCAACCCTTCTTCTGAGGAGTGGCTTGTGGGTTTGAACTGCCAGTCTTCTGGTTAGCAGTCAAATGCTTTAGGCATTATGCCATCAGAGCTTCTGATTATAGAGCCAAGTAATATGAAATCCTTGACAACTTCAATCTTTTCTCCACTGACCATGAAGATGTATATTGGACCAGTTGTGAGGATTTTTGTTTTCTTTATATTGAGGTGTAATCTATACTGCAGATTGTATGTAGTCTTTAATCTTCATCAGTAAGTGTTTCAAGTCAAACTCACTTTCAGCAAAGTTGTGTCATGTGCATATCACAGGTTGTTAATGAGTCTTCCTCCAATCTTGATGCCACATCGTTCCTTGTATAATCCAGCTTCTCAGATTATTTGTTCAGCATATAAATTGAGTAAGTATGGTCACAGGACATAACCTTGACATACTCCTTTCTTGATTTTGAGCCATCCAGTATCCCCTTGTTTTGTTCTAATGACAGCCTCCTGATCTATGTAAAGGTCCTCATGAGTACAATCAAGTGTTCTGGAATTCCCATTCTTCTCAATGTTATCCATAATTTCTTATGATCCACACAATCAAAAATGCCTTGCATAGTCAATTAAACACAAGGAAACATCTTTCTGGTATTCTTTACTTTCATCTAAGACCCATCTGATATCAGCAATTATATCCCTCATTCCACATCCTCTTCTGAATCGAGCTTGCATTTCTGGAAGCTCTGTGTCAATATACTGCTGCAACTGTTTTTGAGTTATCTTCAGTAAGATTTTACTTGCATGCGATATTAACAATATTGTTTGTCAATTTCTACATTCTGTGGGATCACCTTTCTTTGGAATAGGTACAAATATGATCTCTTCCAGCCAGTTGTCCAGGCAGCTGTCTTCTAAATCTCTTGGCATAGACAAGTGAGTGCCTCCAGCAAGGCATCCATGTGTTGAAACATCTCAATGGGTAGTCCATCAATTTCTGGAGCCTTGTTCTTCACCAGTTTCTTCACTGCAGCTTTGATCCTCCCTCCTTCAGTAATATTGGTGCTTGATCATATGCCAACTTCTGAAATGGATGAACATCGAAATTCTTTTTGGTACAATGACTGTGTATTCCTTCCATCTTCTTTTGATGTTCCCTGCATCATTCAATATTTTCCCCATAGAATCATTCAATATAGCAACCTGAAGCTTAAATTTTTTTCTTTAGTTTTTTCAGCCTGAGAAATGCTGACCATGTTCTTCCCTTTTGGTTTTCTAACTCCAGGTCTTTGCACATTTCATTATAGTAATTGCCTTTGTTTGCTTGAGCTGCTCTTTAAAATCTTCTGTTCAGCTCTTTTATTTTGTCATTTCTTCCATTTGCTTTAACTACTCTCCATTCAAGGTCAAGTTTCAGTCTCTTCTGACATCCATTTTGGTCTTTTCTTCCTTTCTCATCTTTTCAATGACCTCTTGCTTTCTTCATGCATGATGTTCTTGATGTCATCCTACAATTCCTCTGGTTTTTGGTCATTGGTGTTTAGTGCAACAAATCTATTTTTTAAATGGTCTCTAAATTCAAGAGGGATATTATCAAGGCCATATTTTTGTTCTTGTGAACTTGTTTTAATTTTCTTCAACTTCAACTTGAATGTGCATGTGAGCAGTTCATGGTTTGTTCCACAATCAGCCACTGGCCTTGTTTTGGCTGAAGATATTGAGCTTCTCCATTGCCTCTTGCCACAGATATAGTCAATCTGATTCCTCTGTATTCCATCTGGTGAAGTCCATGTGTATAGTCTTTGCTTATGCTGTTGAAAAAAGATATTTACAATGAATAAGTTGTTGGTCTTGCAAAATTCTATCATGAGATCTCCAGTGTTATTTCTATCATCAAGGCCATATTTTCCATCTACCAGTAACTCTTCTTTGTTTTCAACTTTTGCATTCCAGTCACCAGTGATAATCAACACATTTTGATTGCATGTTCAGTCAATTTCAGACTGCAGAAGTTGATAGAAATCTTCAATTTCCTTGTCTTTGTCTTTGGTAGTTGGTGCATAGATTTAAATAATATTAGCATTAACTGGTTTTCCTTGTAGGCATGCAGATATTATCCTATCACTGACAGGTTTGTACTTCAGGACAGATCTGAAGACAGTCTTTGTGATGATGAATGTCACACTGTTCCTTTTCAAATGGTTATCTGATTCAAAATAGCCAAAACCACTCCATTTCAGCTCACTAATAACTAGGATATCAATCTTTATGTGCTTCATCTCAATTTTGTCAACTTCTGATTTTCCTAGATTCATACTTCATACATTCCATATTCTGATTATTAATGGATGTTTGCATCTGTTTCTGCTCATTTTGAGTCATTCCAGATCAGTCAATGGAAGTCCCAAAAGCTTTCTCTGCACTTTAGTATTTGAAATCGTCTGTGTACACCATACTTGTTTACAATACTATGGCTGGCATAAGACTCTTCACAATTGAAGGATCTATTACTGGGATACCTTTCTTTATTGCTCATTCTCCATTGAATGTGTTAGATGCTACTTCTCTATACTGGTATGAATATGCTTGTCATTGTACTTTGATTTTTATGGATCTTTTTCCTCAACTAGACCTAATATTGTAAGGAACTTGGACCAAATATTTTTCATTTTTGTACCTGCATCTCCTACTTATGACTGATCACTGTATGGAATTTTTGCTATTTATGTCTTTCCAAGTGTTTTTTATAAACATCGTGCCACATTTATCTTTTATTGTAGCTGTTTGTTTTTGTCCAGCATTCCAGGCTGCCCTGTTCTTTTTAATTTTCCAGCTGACCATCTATGCTATTCATTATCCTTCCATTCTTTGTGGTAGATTAGACATACATGGCACCTTAGTTTTTATCCAAATAATTAACAGAAAATGTTATGAATCCTGTGGTAGAATTATAGAGCTGGTATCCTAGTGCCTAATGTCTTGTTACTCTTTATTCACAAATGCCAATATAAATTACTCTTTGCCAAACAGTTGCAGGTGGGACTTAGGTATCTGATTCTAGCAACTGTCTTATATCTCGTCCCTCACAAATGTTTTACCTAATGTCTTCATTCAAAAACATTGTAAATCAAATCTTTAATGAAATCTTTTGTGTTAAAGTATCAGTCTCATTCTTTTACCTTAAAATGCTTAATGAAGAGTTATCAGGAGAAGAAGTTAAATACATGTTCTTTTAAAATGAGGAATATGTGAACACACCTACCTTCTATTGCTTCCATCAGAGCCACTGTATCAATAATGGCAAAATATAAATTCTGTTTATCATGACTCTAAGAAAAATACCTTATTATATGTATTTGATAAATATACACTCACATCTGGAATCCCATAAAACATAATTTTAATGTTGACCCTGGAAAACTAAAAAATTGGAATATTTAGTGAAGTCATTACATGTATCAGGCAAGTGTTTTGTATGTATTTGTTTATTCTTCAGACAAACTCTATGAAAGAAGTATTATTAGTTACTTATTTTATGGATGAGACACTGAAGCACAGAGAGGTTAAGAAACATGTCCAAGGTTTTACAGCTAGTCAAATGCAAGCTTTACAGTGCTTGATTCTAGGGAGAAAAAAAAAAAAAATCAACTGTGCACTCTTTTGCCACAAAACCTAACAATCACTGTTTGACCTAACAAAGCTATACCTTTCTGAGAAAGGAACATCACATTTTCAATACAACATATCCAAAATTCTTTTGTGTGCATTTTTATGGGTGAATGATGTAGACATCCTGGGTTTAAGAGTACAAATGATGGACACACTGAGGTTTAGATAAAAAAAAGAAAGTTCTTTTTGCCTATTGTTCTGTAATTTAATTTGATGCTGATGGGCTTAGAAGGGATTTGGGAATGGAAAGAAACATCATTATCTCCTTTATTATAGTCATCATCATTATCTTCATTTGGTAGGAAATGTTCTATCCTTTTCCTAGTATTTCTCCCTTGGACTGTAGGAATTTGGCCTTCTTGAATGTATTAAGAAGATAACATGGAATTTTTCTTCCACCCCCCCCCCCACAGCTGTACTTCTTCTTGCCAAGGGAGGAATGATTCATATGCCTGGGGGATGGCTGGACCCCATGGAGTGTCCCACCACACCTGCTCTTCTCTAATAATGAAATTTTATCTATTCTGTACCCTAATCCTGTTGCCATGCAACAAGTGAGTTCCTTAGTCAGGACTTCTCCATCCTGTCTTTGAGTAGGTAAAACTATTTCAGGGTTAGAACAATAGAGAACAACTTTTGTTTATGGGTTTTAGCTGAATTAATTGTTAAGGCCAAAATTAAAGTAGACACTATGGTTCATTTGATGACTCTTTGAATAACAAGCTTTTATTGATTACAGGTGCCAAAGGGCCCTGGTGGCACAATAGGTAAGTGCTTTAGTGTCTAACTAGAAGGTTGACTGTTCAAACCACCCAGTGACTCTGCAGAAGGAAGGAAGACCTGGTAATCAGCTTCCTTAAAGATTATAGCCAAAAAAACACTATAGTTCTACTCTGTCATATGGGTTCACTGAGTCTGAATCAATTCAGTGGTAACAACTAACACTACTATGTGCTGTGCACTATCCTAGTAGCTGAAAATTCTGCAGTAAACACACAATTGATAGTGACTCCTGCCCCCAACGAGCTTGTATTCTAGGCAGGGGAGACAGGCAAACAAGTAAGTATACAATGTATCAGTAGTGATGAGGGATAGGAAGGAGAATAAATCAGGCTAATGGCAATACAGGATGCATGGTGTAGTGCTATTTTATTTGGAGTGGTCAAGCTATACCTCTCTGATAAGGTGATATTCCAGTGGAGCGTTCATGGAAACAAAGAATTGAGTCCTGTGGCTATCTAGGATAAGTGTTTTCTCTTACAGATGGAAGAGTTAAATTCCAAAATGTTGATGCAGGCTCATGCTTACTTTTTTTTTTTTTTTTTTTTTAGAGGTGACTGGAAGGCCAGTGTGGTTGGAACCGTGTGAATGAGTGGGCGGATATAGAAGATGAGATTGGAAAGGAAGCAGGGAACAAATTCAAGTAGGACCTCAACAGCAAATATAAGGAATTTGAATTTTCCTGTTTGAGAGATCAAAATTAGTAGAAGATTTTGAATAGTAGAGTAACATGGTATGAGTTATGCATTAAAAGGTTGATCTTAATTTGGAGTAGGATATAGATGTCATGGGGGCACTATAGCCATAGGGAGAATGGTTAAGAGTCTATTGTAGTAGTGCAATTGAGGGATGAAAGCAGCTTGATTCAGGGACCTGTCAGTGAAGGTGGTAAGAACTGATGAACAGACATACCTCGATGTGCTTCAGAGATAGTGCATTTTTTAGTAATTGAAGGTTTGTGGCAAACCTGTATTGAGCAAGTCTGTCAGCACCATTTTTCCAACAGCATGTGCTCAATTCATGTCTCTGTGTCACATTTTTGGCAAATCTCACAATATTTAAAACTTTTTCATAATGGTATTGTACACTTATAGACTACAGTATAGTGTAAATGTAACTTTTACATGTACTTGAGACACCAAAAATTTCATGTGATTATTTTATTGTGATATTATTTGCTTTATCGTGGTGGTCTGGAACCACACACACAATATTTCTGAGGTATGCTTCTACTCTTATAAGTTTTGATTATTTCTTTAATATACTATTTTTGAGATTCAGCTAGATTATTACATGTATCACTAGTTCATTCTTTTTTATTTCTGGGCATTATTCCTTTGCGTGAATGTACACAATATGTTTATTCAGTTTCCTGTAGATAAATACTTGAGTTATATCCAGGTTTTGGAAATTCTGAATAAAGTGGCCATTCTAGCCTTTTTGTGGACATATTTACCTTGGTTAAAATCTGGGAATAAAATTATTGGGTCATATGTTGGGTGTATTTTTAATTTGATAAAAATAAAACAAAACTAAAAAACCACTAGTCTTCTAAAATTTTTGTAACATTTTACATTCCTACCAGTATTGATGGAGAGTTTCAGTTGTTTCACATCTTTTTTTTTTTTTTCCCAATTTTTCCCATTCTAATGGGGGTGAGGTGTTAGCTTGTTGTTTTCATTTGTCTTGCCCTGATAACTAATAATGCAAATGATATTTTCATGCACTCCTTGTCCATTAACCTTTCTTTAGGAGGTGCTTATTAAAATATTTTGCCTGTTTTGATTGCTTTTGTTATTATTGATGTGGAGAAGTTCTTTAAATAGTCCAGAATAGGTGCAAGTCCTTTGTGAGATTTTTAATGTGTGAATACTTTTTCAAAGTCTGTGGTTTGGTTTTTAATTTTCTTAACTGTGGCATTTGAAAAGCAGAATGAATTCATTCTGATGAAGTTTAATAGATCACTTATTTTCTTTTATAGTTAGGGACTTTGATGTTCTCTTTAAGAAATCTTTGCCTATCTCTAAGTTAAAAAAATGCTTGCCAATGTTTTATCCTTAAAGCTTTATAGTTTTAGTTTTACACTTAGATCAATGATTCATCTCAAATTAATTTTTGTAGAGAGTATGAGAGAGATGTTAAGAGTTGTTTTTTTCATATGTTTATGCAATTGTTTTAGTGTAGTTTATTGAAAAGATTGTCCTTTCGCACTGCGTTATCTTGGTGCCAGTGCCTTTGCCAGATGTGTGTGTTTGTGTGTATTTTTTTAATGGGTTCTCTTCTGTTCCATTAATTTATGTATTTACTCCCTTGTCTTTAATTGATATAGCATTATAGTATGTCTTAAAAAAAAGTTAATGTGAGCCCACCAAATATGTTTTCCCTTTTTAAGTTTGTTTTGTCTATTCTAAACAATTTCCATAGAGACAGGAAGCTGGTATCTTACCTATAGCTCACATATTTTTTCCCTCTAGCATCTTAATGCCTGAAAAACTAGGTGCAGTGGTTTGAAGTGGGGATTCTGGGGCTGAGGATAGCTCATTAAATTGGAGAAGGCAAGATTTAGTGGAGAAGGAGAAGAAAGAAGGGAGAGACAGGGTAAACAGCAGGGAAGAATAAAAAGAAATGAACCTGCCCTGCAGTGTGACAGCTGGAGAGATGGAGCTTTGGAGGGCTCCCTGGGCAGTGGAGAAGGAGCACCAGAGGACCAGGAGCCACTGCACAGTACTACCCTCAACACCACTTCTGTCAGTAATACTGGGACCAATGCTAAGTGGGAGGGTGGCATTTCAGAGAAGTAGAGCAGAGATCCCTCTGGCTCAGGTCACTGCTGAATTGGGAGCAGAGAGTGAAGCATGCATAGGTGGGCAGGCCCTGGGAAAAGCTCATGGCCCTGGGCTGGGGTCCAACTCTTCCGGGACACCTTTCTGGCATGGAGGGGCCCAGAGTATGGAGATTTTGCAGCTGTTTGAACCTGGCAGAAAGGGACAGGCCCCTAACCATTGTGATCTTTGCCAAATTTGAACTGTGGGCCTGTGAGTGATAGTATAATGTCATCATTGGCAGCCAACCCAAAATTCTGGTAGCACTCTACAGGTACCTTAGAGCTTTTTTTTTTTTTTTCCCCCACTTCTTCGTCCTTTCCCCACCTCTCCCTGGCCTCATCCAATAGAAGGACCACATTAAGCCAACACAACACCTGCCTGTTCCAATCCTAAACCCCCTTCACAATGAACAGAGACCTGTATCCATGTTCCACACAGTGATTCCATCATCACAAAGAAAACTGCAGAGCAACCCAGCACACCTGAATTAATAACCAAAAAAAAAAAAAAAAAAAACCAGCTTCACCTTTGCAAAAATATTAAATCATTAAATCAAGACAAAATAAAGTAAATTACTACAAACAAAGGAGAATGAAGATAAATTCTACCAAAACCTATGGGATACAATAAAGCAGTACTCAGAGGTCAATTTACAGCCATAAATGCACACATCACAAAAGAGGAAAGAAACAAAATCAACAATCTAAGTCAACAACTTCAACAATTAGAAAAAGAACAACAAAGGAATCCTACAGTATCCAGAAGTAAGGAAATAATAAATGTCAGAGCAAAAACAAATGAAACAGAGAGCAAAACAAAATAATAGAGAAAATCTACAAAACAAGAAGCTAGTTCTCCAAAAAGGTTAACAAAATTGACAAACCTTTGGCAAAACTAACAAAAGAAAAGAAAGAGAAGATGCAAATAACAAGAATAAAAAACAAAAGGGTTACATCACAACAAAACAAACTGAAATATAAAAGATATTGATAGAATATTATGAAGAACTGTATTCCAACAGATTTGAGAACCTAGAAGAGATGGACAAGTTTCTAGAAACAAAAGACCTACTTAAACTATCCTAGTCAGAGATAGAATATTTGAACAGACCTGTAATAAAGGAAGAAATTGAACAGGTCATAAAAAACAAAACAAACAAACAAAAAAAAACTACCCACAAGAAAAAGTCCTGGCCCTCATGGCTTCACTGGAGAATTTTACCAAATATTCAGGGAAGAGTTGAGACCTATACTACTCAAGCTATTCCAGAACATATAAAAAGATAGAATACTCCCAAACTCATTTTATGAAGCAAGCATAATACTGATACCAAAACCAGGGAAAGATACTACTAAAAAGGAAAACTGCAGACCAACATCCTTCATGAACATAGATGCAAAAATCTTCAACAAAATCCTCGCCAACAGTTCAACAACGTATAAAAAAATAATAATAATATATCCTGACCAAGTGGAATTCATACCTGGTATGGAAGGATGGTTCAACATCAGAAAAACAATCAGTGTAATCCACCACATAAACAAAGCAAAAGAAAAGAACCATATGATCATATCAATCGATGCAGAAAATGTATTTGATAAAATCCAACACCCATTCCTGTTCAGAACTCTCAGCAAAATAGGGATAGAAGAGTAACTCCTCAACATAATAAAGGGTATATATGCAAAGCCAATGGCCAACATTATTATTAATGGAGAAAGACTCCAAGAATTCCCCTTACAAATGGGAACTAGATAGAGATGCCCTCTATCATCACTCCCATTTAACATTGTATTGGAAGTCCTAACCAGAGCAATAAGTCAAGAAAGAGAAATAAAAGGCATCCAAATTGGCAAAGAGGAAGTAAACCTATCTCTATTTGCAGATGACATGATGCTATAGATAGAAAACCCAAGAGACTCAGCAAAAATCTGGAACTAATAGAGAGGTTTAGCAAAGTGGCAGGATACAAGATCAACACACAAAAATCTATTGGATTCCTCTACACCAACAAAGAGACTTCTGAAAAAGAAATAAGAGAAACAATACCATTTACAATAGCTATTAAAAGAGATAAAATAACTAGGAACAAATCTTACCAGAGACACAAAAGACCTATACAAAGAAAACTGTAAAATACTATTAAAGGAGACTAAAAGGGATCTACATAAATGGAAGAACCTGCCTTGTTCATGGATAGGAAAACTGAATATGACGAAAATGTCAATATTACCCAAACCAATCTATACATTTAATGCAATCCCGATTCAGAAACCAACAACATTTTTTAAGGACATGAAAAAATCAATTACTACCTTCATATAGAAAGGAAAGAGACCTTGGATTAGCAGAGCACTATTGAAAAAGAAGAACAAAGTGGGAGTTCTCACACTCCCGGATCTTAAAACTACTATACAACCACAATAGTCAAAACAGCATGGTATTGGTACAGTGATAGATAAAACAATGGAACAGGATTGAAAACTCAGAAATTGACCCATCCATCTATGATCAGTTGATCTTCAACAAAGGTCCAAAACCCATTACATGGGGAAGAGATAGCCTCTTTAACAAATGGTGCTGGCAAAATTGGATACCTACTTGCAGAAAAACGGTACAAGACCCATACCTCACCCCATACACAAAAACAAACTCAAATTGGATCAAAGACTTAAGTGTAAAA
The DNA here is from genome assembly GCF_000298275.1 of Orycteropus afer afer. NCBI lineage: Eukaryota > Metazoa > Chordata > Mammalia > Tubulidentata > Orycteropodidae > Orycteropus > Orycteropus afer. The sequence continues at coordinate 2,819,342 of NW_006921738.1, read as the reverse complement.
CCCAAAACTGTAAAATTCATCACAGATCAAATAGGGACAAATCTAGGGGACCTAATTTACAGCATAAATCGACTATCAAACATAACCCAGAATGCACAGGAGGGAGAAGAGAAGATAGATAACTGGGACCTTTTAAAAATTAAACTCATGCACATCAAAATACTTTGTCAAAAGGGTAAAAAGAAAACCTACAGATTGGGAGAAAATATTTGCCTATGACATACCTGATAAAGGACTTATCTCCAAAATCTATAGAAAAATTCAACACCTCAACACCAAAAAGACAAATAACCCAATTCAAAAAATGGGCAAGGGACATGAGCAGACACTTCACTACAGATGATATGCTGGTGGCCAAGAAACCCATGAAGAATTGCTTGCGATCATTAGCCATTAGAGAGATGCAAATCAAAACAACGATGAGCTGTCTTCTCACCACAGCAATAATAGCAAAGTTCAACAGGACAGAAAATAACAAATGCTGGCAAGGCTGCAGAGAGATTGTAACTCTACACCCTATTGATGGGACTGTAAAATGGTACAACCATTGTGGCAAATCGTGTGGCATTTCCTTAAAATATTGAAAATAGAAATACCATTTGAACCAGCAATTCCATTACTAGGAATATACCCTGAAGAGATGAGAGGTAGAACATGAACAGACAAATGCATATCCATGTTCATTGCAGGATAATTCACTATAGAAAAGAGAAGGAAATAACCTAGAAGCCCATCAGCAGATGAATGGATAATCAATTATGGTACATCCACACAAGGGAATACTATGCTACATTAAAGGACAATGAAGGATATGCAAATCATCTCACAATGTGGATGAACCTGGAGGACATTATGCTGAGTGAAATAAGTCAACTGCAGAAGGACAAATATTGTATGAGCACATTACTGTGAAATGACAAGGAAGGGTTTGCTTAAGAAAGGAAACTCACTTTGTGGGTTACTAGGGAGGGGAAGGAATGGGAGGGGATAATTTTGGGCTAGTTGGGGGCTGCATGCTGAAGTGGATAAGGGAAGGAATGACGTGGAAAGAGTCTGTGATCAGTATAACATTGGAGAAAGGGAGGAAACTGAGTTGTGTACATAAGATATAGACAACAAATGCTAGTATCAGTATATCCACAATACTACATTACCATTAACACCAAACACCAGGCTACAGGTAAACACATAGTCAACTGAGAAGATCAGATGGGGGTCAGTGAATAGGATTATACTCTAGACCAAAGATCAATTCAGCTGAGGCTAATCTTGCACAGATACTGTCATTATTGTTATGTGCTGTCGAGTCGGACCCGACTCATAGTGACCCTTTTTTGGGTTTCTGAGGCAGTATCACTACGGAAGTAGATTGCCCATCTTCCTAGTGATACAAAATACCTGCAATCGTTACAGAAACAACAGAAGACAGACATAGAGACTTCCTCAGACAGCCAGACACTGTGGGAGAGAGATCCAATGGATCTTCTGATTCAGGACCATAGTATTGGGTGCCACCAGACTCAACTGGCACAATATAATACATAAAAATCTTGTTCCACAACCTACATTGGTGAAGCGACTGGGGTCTTAACAGCTTTTGAGCAGCCATCTAAGATTCACCTAATGGTTTCCTATCATTGGAAGGGAAGAATAGTGCAAAAAAAAGAAGAGCGTTTGGATACAATCAGCCCTAGGACATGACGGACCTCGAGATCAGAACTACATGGTGCCTGGCTACCAATGCCAACCACTTAGAAAGGGATCAAAACTGGATAGAGCAGAAGGGAAAATGTGGAACAGGACCCCAAAGCGCAATAATGACCAGAATTCTGGTCAGATGGAGTCTGGTGGGACCCCCAAGATTATGGCCCTGGGATACACTTTGGGCCTGGGATAAAACTCACTCCTAAGGGCTGGCTGTCAGCCCAATAGTAAATAAGATGTACACTCAGACCACTCCACCCAGGGCAATGCACCCACGTATTCTACGGAGATACATTCCTTGGAGCAATTGGCTATGAGGCACCAGAGGGGCAACATTCACACGGAGGAAAAGCAGAGCACATAGGAGTGCATAACTAAGAAGGGCACAAGGAGTGTGGGGGGTTTACCGGGAAGGGCGAGGAGGAGAGGGAGTTAGGGTTGGGAATGGTAAATGGGGAGTGAAACCAAATGTACACGAAATGTTGAATGTAAAACAAATTTTGCTCTGTAAATTTGTACCTAAAGCACACACACACACACACAAATGTATATTTTAGAATTGCCTTGGATTTTTTTTTTTTTTTTTTAAGGAGAAAAAAAGCTTGTTAGGAATTTGACTGGGATTGAGTTGCATATGCATTGCAATTTGGGAAGAAATGACATCTTAAAAATATTAACTCTTCTAATTCACGCACAGGGTATTTTCATTTACTTAGGATTCCTCTAATTTTTCTCAATACTATTCTGCAATGTTTGGAATAGCAACCTTGTATGTGTTTTCCTAAATTTACTTCTAAATATTGCAATTTTAATGCTATTTTAAATGGTATTTAAAATTTCTAATCCTCTAATTAGTGTTGCTATTTTGTAGAAGTGTAATTGACTTTGAAGAAGTATAATTGATTTTGAAGTATAATTGATATATAGTAATCTTATGTCTTATACCTTGCTAAATTTATTATAAGCTCTTGTAGATTCCTAGGATTTTCTATTTAAATAGTATTGTCATTGATGAATATAGACAACCTTATTTCTTTTCTGAACTTTATTTATTTTTGTTTTTAATTATGCTGGGTGTGACCCCTAGTATAATGTTGAGTGACAGTGGTGAGTGAGAGTGGGTATCTTTGCTTTTTTCTTTAGCTTAAGGGTAAAATATTCATTATTTCAGCATTTTAGTCTATTTCAACTTGTCTGTGTGTTGGTGGTTAAAGTATGGGATGTTTGAAATTAAAATTTTGGTGGAGATATTGTTATTTACAATGCTGAGGTTTTTAGAGTAGGACCATGAGAACAAGTATGTGGGTGCAGGATAAAACCACTGGGGGACACATATTTGAGGTACAGAGAGCCAGGATGCTGGAAGGTTTATTTAAGTGGATATTAAAACCATAAATAATTAAGAATAGTATTATAAACAGTGATAAGGAGCCAGGAGTTTTGAGAAATGGTGAGGAGTCCAAGATAGGAACAAAGAAGGATTAGTGGGTAGTATAGTCTGATGTTATGAGTGTATGGCAAGGAGAATGATCTGTGAGTTTTAATTAAGAACAGAAAGGACACCTCCTCCACCTTTAAGCCTAGTATGATGGGTATAGCAGAAATAACAGCTGTCTTCTGAGAGAGATGCAGACAAAATATTGTCCTTAGGGGTTGTTTAGTTTGTAGAGTAAGAAGTCATGTGAAGGAAACTTTCAGATAAGAGACTGAGGATACATCAAATTTTGCTGATGATGGACTATGGGTTTAGAGAACATGGTGAAAGGGTTTCAGGATTTATATGGGACTGGGGGATGGGGACAGAATAGGAAATGGGCAGAACTATGTGGAGATAAACTGTGGAAAATGAAGGTTGACCTGTGATTCTGAGACAACCTGGAGTGATCTGTATAGAAAGCAGTAAAGGTGGTTGTGGTGGTTAAGTTTGTGTGTTAATTTGGCTGAGCCTGGTTGAGTGGCTAGGTGGCTGGATGTAGTTACTCCCCATGGTGAGACTGGTAATTAACTCCATGGTGGAATCTATGCTTTACGGAAGTGGTCTGCTTCCATATAAGACACAACTTTGAGGAAGGTCTCCAACCGATGGCATGTTTTTGAGTGCTTCATGTAGTTGAGTCATTGTTCAGCAGCCGGACATGTTGCCCTGCCAATCTTGGGACTTTTTCAGGACTTGAATTAATGACCTGCCATGTGGTTTGATAATACTGGAACTGTGCCTTTTCACTTGTCAATCTTGGGTTTGTCAGCCTCAGCAGTTAGCAGCTGCCTGAGTGAAGAGATGTCTCTAGCTTCAGTGGGCCGGAAGCAAGAGGCAGAGCTGAAGCCCAAGGTCAAGGGGCTTTTACCCAACCCCTAGAACCTGGTACCTAGAACTCGGATTTCTAACCTCCAAAACTGGAAGAGAATAAACTCTTGTTTGTTAAAACGACCCATTTGTGATATATTCCTCTCAGAGGGACACTGTTGTTGTTGTTGTTAAGTGCCGTCGAGTCGTTTCCGACTCATAGCGACCCCATGCACAGCAGAACAAAACACTGCCCGATCCCGCGCCAGCCCCACAATCCCTGCTATACTCGAGCCCATCATCGCAGCCACCGTATCAATCCATCTCCCTGAAGGCCTCCCCCTCTTTCGTCGACCCTCCACCCTACCAAGCATGACATCCTTCTCCAGGGAATGGTCCCTTCTTACAACATGACCAAAATAGGTGAGACGAAGTCTGGCCATTCTTGCTTCCAAGGAGCATTCTGGCTGCACTTCCTCCAAGACAGATCTGTTAGTTCTTTTAGCAGTCCATGGTACCTTCAGCATTCTTCGCCAGCACCACAACTCAAAAGCATCAACTCTTCTTCGGTCTTCCTTATTCATTGTCAAGCTCTCACATGCATACCAGGCGATTGGAAATATCATGGCTTGTGTCAGGCTGTACATGTGGACTTCACCAGATGGAACACACAGGAATCAGATTGACTACATCTGTGGCAAGAGGCGGTGGAAAAGCTCAATCTCTTCAGCCAAAACCAGGCCAGGAGCTGATTGTGGAACAGACCATCAACTGCTCATATGCAAATTCCACTTGAAGTTAAAGACAATTAAAACAAGTCCATGAGAGCCAAAATATGATCTTGAATATATCCCTCCTGAATTTAGAGATCATCTAAAGAATGGATTTGATGCATTGAACACCAGAGGGACACTAGGTAACCAAAACAGTGGTCTCCAGGAAGAAAATGGTGGCAAGGTTTTGCATTTTAGAGTGCAGAGAATTCTAAGTATCACAGACCCTTTTTCATACCATCTGGTAGAAGCAGGTGGGCCAGTATTTCACTCTGAGTGCAGAAGACTCACTATTAACTCCTGTTGGGTTATGAATTTCAAGATTTAGGAGTCAAATTTCCTTTCATACATATATCCCAATCAGGATATAATCATTAACAAAATTTTTCCAAATTCCATTTTAAGACATTTTCCGTATTTCCCCAGTAGGACATATGCTACATGTTGAGAAAAATTGCTCAATGCTACCTCTCTTTAGACCACCTTAGTTTTGGACAGCATCCAGAATGTCACAAATGCAAATAACTGTAGTGGTCCCTTGTTGAGAGCTTCAGTGTGTACTATGAAAAATAAGGCACTTATATACCATTGGAAAGCAGACGAGTCATCACTTAAAGAGGAAAGCAGAAGGAAAAAGTAGTGTTTTGTGAGCATGTTGAAGTGATGAGTTCTGTGTGTAAGTAGAATATAGGACAAGCATTGAAGGAGGGCTGGAATATTTATAGGAAGTAAATGGGAAATGGCTATTTCAGAGAGAAGAAAGGGCTTTACAAAGCCACAGTGGTATAAATGTGTATGATCTCTGTCCATTCAGTCATTGGGATGTGAACCTTTGAGAATTGTCCTCAACTCACCCTCTCCCTCACTCCTGTGACATCTGTCACCAAATTCTATTGGTAACATCTACAAAGTCTTTTGAATCATCCACTCTCTTCTCTTTCTACTGCTATATCCCTGGTTCAAGTTCACTTTACCTCATTTCCTCTTCCCCGGGCAATGGCAACAACTTCTCAATGGTTTGCCTGCTTCTAATCTATCAGAATACGTCTGATCAGTCTCAGACACGGCCACTGAAATTATCTGACAAACACAAAATATTGTGTTATTTCCCTGTCTAGGGTATTGATTATAGACTAGAGTTTACATTCCTTGGTCTACACTAAAAGTCTTTCAACATTTCATCTCAACCTCTTTCCAACTTTGATTTCTAGCCTTAAGCTCTTTGAGTCACCATGTATTTTACCCATAATAAACAATTTTGCTCACTAAATATGCCTTAGTTTTTATTATTTATTTTTTTAGCCCCTGACTCAGTACCTTTGTCAAAATTACCTATCTCAGCCTTCAAAGTTCTTCCTTTATCTCTGCTTTATTCATCCTTTGAGGCCAAGTTCAATGTTACTTCCTTCTGGGAAACTTTTCTCAACCCCTAGCCTTGTAAAAATTAATCACTCTTAAGACATTGCTTTTGCTACTCAGATGATGCTTTGGATCATCATGATTTATATTAATTTCCATTCCACCACTGGGCTATGACTTCCTTGGAATAGAAGACCATATTTTGGTTACCTTTATATCCCCCTTCAGTCTTCAAAAAGTGCTATTTCCATTAGTTATTCGGCTTAATTAGTATATAAATCCATTTTCTTTTACATGTAAGGGAACATTGTTTTCCAGAAGCCTATTCCAATAAACCATCCCTGGGCATGATATACAGTCTGACATTAGTGCTAAAAATAAGCAAACATGACTAATTATATGATGAGCTACAAAAAAATTAGATCATAGCATACCCAAGCAAGCAGTTAGTTTATCATTTGAAAGATTCATAGCCTTGACTTACTTGTAATCATGTGGAATTTTTCTTCTTTTTTTGCTACACCCATTTCTGAAACTGTTTTTCTTTGTAACTTCAGGAAAGCATGTCATACTTAAGAATAAATTATCTGACTCAGGCAAAAATACAAGATTATACTAGAGATATTTTAAGCATTCAGAAATAGGATGCATTGAGGTCTTAGGAAGTATAATATTACATTGTGGTAGAGCTATATTAAATAGGCTAAAAAATAACTTTTGAACATATTTCTAGCATCTTGTCCGATCAAATTTAATGTGAACTAATTTTCTCATTACAACTTAACTGAAATAATGAACTGAAGGTTGAATTAGGGATCAATGAGTAAATCATGTCCCCAGTCCTGAGCCGAGTCATCTAGCTCTTGGGATAGTCTTCCTTTGTCACTAAGCATAACAATTGCTGTCAAGTTGATGCCAATTCATGGCGACCCCATGAGTGTCAAAGTAGACTTGTGCTCCATAGGGTTCCTAGGGCTGATTTTTGGCAAGTGGATCACTAGGACTTTCTTCCAAAACATCTCTGGGTGGACTCAAACCCCTAACCTTTCAGTTAGCAGCCAAGTGTATTGATTGTTTGGACCACCCAGCAACCCACCCAGCAACTTCTTTGTCATCAAAAGAAAATAATAATTGAACATCATACATATGAATAATGATACTAATCATGAAATCCGTAACTATTTCAGTCATATTACTTCTTGTTCTGAATAACATTTTAAAAACTTACTTTATTGTAACTTGTGATATGAAACATGACATACTTAAATGAGCATTGAAACTGACATCAGATTTCGGTTTATACTTTAAAATCATTTGAATTTTAACAGGTAAACATTGTAAAACTTTTTCCATATTCACATTTTAAGAAATACCTATTCTATTTTTGTATATACTGCAGCCCCCACCCAGCTCCCACAGCAACACTAAACAGTATAGAAAATTTGCTTTCTACGGAGGAATGTATACGCAGTACAAGAGTATACATTTTTCATCTTTAAAAGTTACTTTGAATAAATAAATATTTAAAGGCACGGGATGGTATTGCAGAGATGTTTTACTCAAAAATCAGAATTACTTAGGCTTCTGAAGAAAGTTTTTTTTTTTTTTTTTATATTAACAGTAGCAAAGAGCAAATTTTGCTTTTTATACTATTAGATATTAGATAACACAACCAGAGTATACTTATTGTAATTCATCAGAGTTGATTGTTTTTTGCTTATAATACGATGCTCTTGAAAATGTTTCTCTGAACATTTTCTTGTTTAAATGTTGTCTTCATTATTTGCTGAGAATAAAAAACGTTTTATCAAAAATATCAAGAATATATAAAGGGTTAATTTTGGGGTTGCTTAATACACTTGATTCCCAAAGTAATAACCATTACATTATTAAACTAATAAAAAATATAAATTAATGTATAAAGCAGAAAATAAATGAAAGACCAGAAAAATTTTCCTCAAAAGATTAAGTTATGTGTGTACCAAGGAGAAACCTTGTACCAATGAGGAACCATTTCTAGAGATCTTTTCAGATGAGGACTAGTTAAAGAAAGTGGAAATTTTATCATAAGAAAACTAAAGATAGAACAGATATTTTTTTTCTTTTTAACTTTTTGTTTTGAAAGAATTTCAGACACACACAGATAATGCTAAAAAAAAAAAAAGTATAGAATTTTCCATGTACCCTTCACCCAGCTTCCTTTACAAAACCATATAGAATGATCAGACCTAAGAAATTAAAGTTAATACAATTGAACTACAGACCTTATTCAGAATTTCTGCTTTTTACATGCACTCTTTGTAGGGTTTTAGGTGATAGTTTTGAGCATTTACAGGCTTTCCTGGAGAAAGAGAACTGGGACTGTTTTGGATTACTCAGAATGGCTCCTGTGTGCTGCAGTCACTCAGCCTACCTCTTCCTGTTAGCATCAGGGTGTAATGCAAATTAAGGAGAAACCTGAGTTTGGAGGAGGAAGAAGTTACCAGGAAGGTGGCCAAGTCCTGGAAAATCACATCAAGAATATTACTGACAACCTTGCCCTTTTTTTCTAGTGCTTTCATAGAATCTTTTTAACAATAGTGACAGTAGCAATAATAAGAACGACATAGTAACAGCTTTATTCTTTTAAGTACTTTATAGACCATATACATTTTAAAATAAATGTTCTGTGACAATAAAGAAGTAGCTGATCTTAGATTATTTTTATTTAAACATTTAAACACATCTTAACTACAAACACATATTTTCACATGAAAACAAAATAAAACAAAAAAATGCCAAGATAATGATGTGACTAGAATGATTCACCATCTTTGAAACAAAGACATGATTTCAGAGAAAAAAAATAGGCACTATTGAGATAAGTATAAACTGAGTCTCACAAATAAACTGAGATTTTAATGGCCTTCATTATATTGCTCAACTGAAATTAAAAATCTGAGCACAGATTGTAAATCTCATGTTATTATCTTACAGTTTCATTTTGCTCATTAGAGCGATTCCTTTGCTGTGCTCATACCCTCTTCTGATTCAGGGTGGTGCTTAAAGCTGAATACATTCTTGACAGAATTGTATTTGAGACAATGCAAGAAATGCCAAAGCTCTATCTATCTATCTATCCATCCATCCATCCATCTATCATCTGCCTATAATACATATATACATATATACATGCATATACACACATATGTACACTCATGTGTCACTTAAAGTCTGCAGTACATTCTGTGAAATAGGATATTATGTGGTTTAGGTGCTCTGTGAGCATACCTAAATTGTGAGCAATAGCATTCACTGATTTTCCACCTTCCTACTGTTAAATAATCTTTTATTTCACTTTTAAGTCGATACTTCTCCTTTGACTCTTGTTGTTATCACTAGCACTGGTTTTGCTGCATTTGGGAACTATGATTCACTTCATGGTGATATTTTTGAAAGAAATTTAGACAGAGAGATAACACCACACTCAAGAGACATGTAATGCATGAGATTGGATATTGCTGCCTGAGAGTCGAAGAATTCACTGTTATATGGTTAACTTTTTATTTGTATGTAGGGAAATTTCACATTAAAACATTTATAAAAAGTGCAATGCTTGTTGTTGTTGTTATGTGCTGTCGAGTTGGCCCCGACTCATAGCGACCCCTCCTTGGGTTCCGAGGCAGTATCACTACATAAGTAGGATTGCCCAACCTTCCTTCCGAGGTGTGGCTGGTGGGTTTGAACTGCCAGCCTTCTGGTTAGCAGTCAAGTGCCTTAGGCACTATGCTACCAGAGCTCCTATAAGTGCAGTGCAGTATATACACAATCCAGTAATATAGGCATTTAGTGTTACTATCAGGCATGTGTATTATAGGTTATATGCCTGGCAATGTAATTGCTTTGTATGTGAGAGAGATGAGATACATGTATTGTGTGTGGGAAACTGCATTTGCTATGTCTACTATGTCCCATTCTCTGATCAGGATTTCTGAACTTTATTATAACCTTATGGGATCACAGACATATATGTGGTCAGACATTGCCCAAACAAATGCTGTGCTGCTCATAATTCTCTCTCTCT
>NW_006921738.1:2807430-2809039 GCF_000298275.1 Orycteropus afer afer | reverse complement strand
AACCTGGAAATCATACTTACATGAAAGTATCTTTCAGAGAAAAATATTCAGTAGTGGCAATACCCATAAAATTATTCACAATACCTGTGTCATATGAATTCACTCTAAATAGAATTATATAGGGACTCATTTAGCAGGCAGTTGCTTTTTACCACCAATTGCTTTTACTTACGAATGTTAACTTATTGAGTGTTACTTCTGAATGTTCTTAGTTTGTACCAAAATAAAAACTTATGAAAGTTATATTATTTTTGATAAAGGCTTTACAGTTTCTCTTGCAAAAGTCCTGTCCAATTTTGCAAATATCATTTTTAGAGAGTTATTAGCAATTGTGTAATGCATATTGATATATTTACTAAAATACATTTCCATTTGATCTGTCACTGTCTCTGTACACCTCTCTCCAATACCCTCCTCCCTTTATTCTCAATATGGATTAAGCAGAAACTTCTATTTTTAATTCCTTCCTTTCCTACTTTCTCTTTTGTTTCTCAATATTTCTGTATATAATTATATATTTTGAGATTAATTGTTTACTAAAGTTTTATTATAGGTACATCTCCTGCTGGATGGTATGGGGGATTTAGTGAAGAAGAGGATTTGTCAAGAAATACACCATTTAAGTAGAATGGTTGTGTTATGTACGCATGCACACACATAATACACTTAACCATGATGTAATATTTAAAATGACATAAGGAAAGTACTGTAAAAGTTAGATAAGCTGGTACTTAGGTGTGGCAGGTGGTCATAAAAAGCTTCATGAAGATTATATTTGAATACTCAGCAAGATGGCGGGATAGGCAGACAAGCTACACAGACCCTCTCTAACAAGACAATGAGAAACCAATTGAAAATGGTACAGAAGATGATCCTGGAACCCTGAGCTTTGAAGGCAAAGATAAGGAAGTGGATTAAATATCACCTATACAAGAACCTGTATGAAAACAGTGAATAATGACATAAATGGAGCTGTGGACCACTGCTGTTCTGAAATCACAGCCATTTTGGTTGAATGCCAGTGGCAACCTAAAATTGGCTCTGATCACTAATGACTGCATGGGCAAGGACTGCATCACTGCCTGACAACCAGAAAGGAAAACAGTGAAGAAGAAGACAAACAGACCTGTGGACTACAGCAGCTGTCCTGAGGGCACAGCCATTTTGAATATTCATAAGATGCCTCTGTAGACATTTTAAATATATGCAAGTGGCATTCTTACAAAGACGGTGACGGAGGAGTGGGCTCTGCTTTTTGAGGACAGCATGAGCAGCTGCACTGAAGCTGATGACTGGAAAGGTGTGCTATTCCACTTGTTATTCTTATACCTTACATATTCTTGATGAACAGAGGTGTGGCCATCCCTAGCTTCTAATAACCTTCCTGACCAGTAGGAATTCCATCCTGGTCTGTGCCCTAACAGAGTTTGGATGCCCAGCCCTGCCCCCCCAGTTTTGTTTTGATTGCTTATTTTTAAATTATTCTTTTTATCTTCCTTTTATTTATTTATTTTTTCTTTTTCTCTTTCCCATCCCTGGTTCTTGTTTTTGTTTGTTTGTTTGTTTGTTTGTTTTTCCTCTTCCCTTTTCCTGGTTCTTTCTTTTTTCC
>NW_006921738.1:2798173-2806714 GCF_000298275.1 Orycteropus afer afer | reverse complement strand
GGTGCGGGATCGGGCAGTGTTTCGTTCTGCTGTGCATGGGGTCGCCATGAGTCGGAAATGACTTGACGGCACCTAACAACAACTGAGTGTAAAGACAGCAACTGTTCCAACACAATCAAACCATATCTGCACCTCCTGCAACCCCGCCCACTGAATGAGGGCTACCACTTGCTTTTGCACCAGCTGACCAACGATAGATAGTGGCCTATAAAAGCTCAACTCATCCTCAGCTGCTCCTCATGAAGAGCTAACAGATTTGTGCACACACTCTTATTCTCTTTCACACACTATACATAAACACAATACCACCACAATATCTTGGAGACAATAGACCATCACAGTCCACACAAAGAAGCAAGATAAAGTAGTAGAAACAAGGGACCTGGATGCAAACCCAGAAAACATCTCTGAGGAAGAAGCAACATTGAAAATACCCGATAAGGAGTTCAAAAGAATTTTATTTAGGTTCCTTCAATGTATTGAGAGACAGACTAAGGGAAACACTGATAAGAGCAAGGAAAACACTGACAAAATTAAGGAAAACACAGACAAAACTCAAACAATTTAGGGAAATGATACAAGAACAAATTGACAAAATACCCCCAAAATTAGAAATGATACAGAAACAACAAACAGAAATCCAGAAGATAAATACTAAGATTCCAGAAATAGATAACACATTGAAGGAGCAATGGAGAAGAATTGAATCAAAGTAAGATAGAATTAATAAGACTAAAGAAATATAACTCAATATTGATTTAAAAAGTGATCAATCAAACAAAATGTAGAAAACCTAAGATTAATTTGGGATACCATCAAGAGAAATAACGTACATGTAATCAGAATTCCAGATCAGAAAGAGACAAACAAAACCAAAGAGAAAATTGTTGAAGATTTGATGGAAGAGAATTTCCCAAATATGATGAAAGATGAGAATATACCCATTCAAGAAGTTCAGTGAACACCAAACAGGATACACCCCAAAAGAAAATAACCAAGGCATATATCATCATCAAGCTCGACAAAGCCAAAGACAAAGTAAGAATCCTAAAAGCAGCATGTGTAAAAGAAAAAGTTACCTATAAAGGGCAACCAATAAGATTAAGCAAGCTCTGATTACTCGGCAGAAACCATGCAGGCAAGAAGGCAATGGGATGATATGCAGAGCTCTGGAAGAAAAAAAAAAACAACCAAGAATTGTTGTTGTTCTTATGTGCTGTCAAGTCATCTCTGACTCTTAGCAACCTTATGTACAACAGAACAAAACACTGCTTGGTCCTGTGCCAGCCTCATGATCCTTGCTATACTTGAGCCCATTGTTTCAGCCACTGTGTCAATCCATCTTGTTGAGGGTCTTTCCCTTTTTTGTTGACCCTCCACTTTACCAAGCATGACATTTTCTCCAGAGAATGGTCCCTTCTAACAACATGACAAAGTAGGTAACACGAAGTCTAGTTATTCTCACGTCCAAGGAGCATTCCAGTTGCACTTCTTCCAGGATGGATTTATTGTTAGTTCTTTTAGTAGCCCATGGTATTTTCAGCACTCTTTGCCAACTCCACAACTCAAAAACCTTAACTCTTCTTTGGTCTTTCTTATTTATTGTCCAGTGCACACATGCATATGAGGTGATTGAAAATACCATGGCTTGGGTTAGGCACATCTTAATCTTCAAGGAGATATCTTTTCTCTTCAGCACTTGTAAGAGGTCTTTTGCAACAGATTTGGCCAATGCAACATGTCTTTTGATGTTTTAACTGCTGCTTCCATTGGTGTTGATTGTAGAAGCGAATAATATGGAGTCCTTGACAACTTCAACCTTTTCTCCATTTATCATAATGCTGCTTATTGGTCTAGTTGTGAGGATTTTTGTTTTCTTTATATTAAAGTATAAACCATACTGTTGATTGTAGTCTTTAATCTTCATCAGTAAGTGCCATACTTCATTCCTGATTTTGAACCATGCAGTATCCTCTTGTTCTGTTTGAATGACAGCCTCCTGTTCTATGTACAGTTTCCTCATGACTGCAATTAAGTGTTCTGGAACTCCTATTCTTCTCAATGTTATCCATAATTTGTTATGATCCACAAAATCGAATGTCTTTGCATAGTCAATAAAATACAAGTAAACATCTTTTTGGTATTTGCTTTCAGCCAAGATCCATCTCACATCAGCTATGATATCCCTCATTCCACATCCCCTTCTAAATCTAGCTTGCATTTCTGGAAGTTCTCTGTCAATATATTGCTGCAACTGTTTTTGAATTGTCTTCAGTAAGATTTTACTTGTGTGTGATATCAATGATATTTTTGGATGATTTCCACATTCTGTGGGATCACCTTTTTTTGGAATAGATACAAATATGGGCCTCTTGCCGTCAGTTGGCCAGGTAGCTGTCTTCCAAATTTCTGGGCATAGCTGAATAGTGCCTCCAATGGGGCATCCATTTATTGAAACATCTCAATGGATATTTATTCCATCAATTCCCAGAGCCTTGTATTTTGCCTATTCCTTCAGTGAAGCTTCCAACTTCTTCTTTCAGTACTATTGGTTCTTGATCATATGCCACCTCTTGAAATGGAGGATCATCTACCAATTCTTTCTGGTAAAGTGACTGTTCATTCTATCTTCTTTTGATGTTTCCTGCATCATTCAACATATTGTCTATGGAATCTTTTGATATTGCAATCCAAGGCTTAAATTTTGTCCTCAGTTCTTTCAGCTTGAGAAATGCCAAGCATGATCTTCTTTTTTGGTTTTCTAATTCCAGGTCTTTGCACCTTTCATTATAATAATTGGCTTTGTCTTCTCGAGCTGTTCTTTGAAATCTTCTGTTCAGCTCTTTTATCCTATTGATTCTTCCATTTGCTTTAGCTACTCTTCACTCAAGGGAAAGTTTCAGAGTCTCTTCTAGCATCCATTTTGGTCTTTACTTCCATTCCTGCTTTTTAATGGCTTTTTGCTTTCTTCATGGATGATGTTCTTGATGTCATCCCACAATGACAATTTTTGGTCATTTGTGTTCAGTGCATCAAATTTATTCTTTAGATGGTCTCTAAATTCAGGAAGATATAATCAAGGTCATATTTTGGCTCTGTGGACTTATTTTAATTATCTTCAGCTTCAACTTGAACTTGCATATGAGCAGTTGATGGTCTCTTTCACAGTGAGCTCTTAACCTTGTTTTGGTTGAAAATATTGAGCTTCTCCATCACCTCTTGTCAATGATGTATTCAATCTTATTTCTTGTACTCCATCTGGCGAAGTCCACATGTACAGCTGCTGTTTGTGTCATTGAAAATAGGTATTTGTGATGAATAATTTGTTGGTCTTGCAAACTTCTATCATGTGATCTTCAGAGTTATTTCTATCACCAAAGCCATATTTTCCAACTACTAGTAATCCTTCTTTGTTTCCAACTTTTTTACTCCAATCACCACCTATAATTAACACATCTTGATTCCATCCATGTTCAGTCAATTTCAGACTGCAGAAATTTGTAAAAACTTCAATTATCCAACCAACAAAACTGTCCCTCAGTTATGAGGGTGAAATTAGGAGACTTTCAGAAAAGCAGAAGTTAAGGCAATTTGTTAAAACTTGATCAACTTTATAAGAGATATTAAAGGGAATCTTTCTGATAAAGAACCAGTAACAGCAAAGAAACCAATGATTAACACACATAATACACACCAATCTAGTTATGTTGTTGTTGTTAGGTGCTGTTGAGCCAGGTCAGACTCATAGTAACCCTATGTATAACAGAATGAAACATTCCCTGGTCCTCTGACAGCCTCACAATCCTTGTTACAACTGAGCCCATCACTGCAGCTATTGTGTCAATACATCTGGTTGAGGGCCTTCCCATTCTTCATTGACCCTCTACTTTAACAAGCATGATATCCTTCTCTAAGGAATGGTCTCCACTGACAACATGACCAAATAGGTGAGACAAAGTCTGATCATTCTCACTTTCCAAGGAGCATTCCAGCTGAACTTCTTCCAGGACAGATTTTTAGTTCTTCTGGCAGTCCCTAGTACTTTCAATATTCTTCGCCAACACCACAACTCAAAAGCATTAACTCTTCTTTGTTCTTCCTTATTCACTGTCCAGCTTTTACATCCATTTAAGATGATTGAAATATCACAGCTTAGGTTAGGTGCACCTTCATCTTCCAAGAGATGTCTTTGCTCTTCAGCACTTTAAAGAAATCTTTTGCAGCAGATTTTTCCAGTGCAATACATTGTCTGATTTCTTGACTGCTGCTTTCATGGATGTTGATTATGGAACCAAGTAATATGAAGTCTTTGATAACTTCAGTCTTTTCCCTATTTATTGTGATGCTGCTTATTGGTCCAGTTGTGAGTATTTCATTTTATATTGAGGTGTAATTCATACTACAAACTGTAGTCTTTAGTCTTCATTGGTAAGTGCTTCAAGTCATCCTCACTTTCAGCAACAAGGTCATGTCTTCTGCGTATCACAGGGTTTTAATGAGTCTTCCTTCAATCCTGATGCCACATTCTCCTTCATATATTTTACCTTCTCAGATTATTTGCTCAGCATATAGACTGAATAAGTATGGTGAAATAATACAACACTGACACACTCCCTTCTTGATTTTGAAATGTGAAGTATCCCCTTGTTCTGTTTGACATCCTCCTGGTCTATGTACACGTTCCTCATGAGCACAATTAAGTATTTTGGAATTCCAATTTTTCTCAATGTTATTCATAATTTGTTATAATCCACACAATCAAATGCTTTTGCATGGTCAATAAAACACAAGTAACCACCTTTCTTGTGTTCTTTGAAGTAAAGACTGTTCTTTACAGTCTTATAAGCCAAACTAAAATAGGCTTATAAGACTGTAAACAGGGAATGAGAGATATCTATTGGTAAATTGGGACAACTGCAAACCAATCAGAGGAAATAAATAATATAGTTACAGAACTTCTAAGTGGTGAGGAAGTCAAGATAATTGTGAGACAGAACAGACTGGTTTAAACTTGGGAAGAAAATAAGAACTCAGAGGGTAGCTTCAAATAAAAATAATAAACTTTTGTATCACAATAAAAATGAGGACAAGCACAAATGTTTAGCAAATACTAAAACAGCAATGATGAAGGAGATGATAACCTGATTCATAAACAAAATGAGCTCAGCCAAGAAAATTTTATGCAACAAAGAAATCAGCAACATCATGAAAAAACTTATAACTAAATGACATCAATAAATTCATACTTGTCAATAATTACACTTAATGTCAATTAATTAAATGCACCACTCAAATGATGCAGAGTTGCAGACTGGGTAAGAAAACATGGCCCATCAATATGCTGTCTATAAGGGACTCACCTTAGATGCAAAGACAAAAATAGACTAAAAATAAAAGGCTGGAAAGAGATATATCAAGCAAATGGCAATGAATGAAAAGCAGGAGGGGCAATATTAATTTCTGATAAAATAGACTTTAAGACAAAAGTGACTATAAGAGACAAGGAGGGACATCATGTACTGATTAAAGGATCAATTGAACAAGAGGCCATACCATAATAAATATCTACACACTCAATGAAAGAGCCTCAAAATAAATAAATAAGACATTAACAGAATTGAAAAGACAAATAGATGACTCCACAGTAATAGTAGGAGATTTTAATACACCACTTTCAATAAGAGGGAGAACAACTGAGAAGGAATTTGACAGAGATGAACTAAACAATACAATCAACCAACTTGACCTTATAGACATTTACAGAGCACTCCACCCAACAACAGCAAAATATACATTCTTTTCCAGTACACATGGAACATTCTCCAGGATAGACAATAAGTTAGGCCACAGCATAAGCCTCAATAAATGTAAAAACATTGAAGTACTGCAAAGCATCTTCTCAGATCACAATGCTATAAAATTAGAAATCAACATTAGGAAGACCAATGGAAAAAGAGAAAATGAATAGAAACTGAATAACACCCTGCGTAAAAATGAGTAACAGAATAAATAAAAAATGGGGGAAAAAAAGCCATTGGCTCAAATCAGAATGGAAGCACAATATACCAAAATCTTTAGGAGACAGCAAAAGCAGTAATCAGAAGGCAAATTATAGCAATAAATTCACATGTCACAAAAGAAGAGAGAGCCAAATCAACACCTTAACTAAACATCTCCAACAATTAGTAAAAGAGGAGCAAAAAAACAAACAAAACAAAACCCTACAGTCACAAGAAGAAAAGAAATAATAAAGATTTGAGCAGAAATAAATGAAATGGAAAATAAATAATAGAAAAAATCAAGAAGACTAGAAGTTGGTTTTTTTGAAAATATTAATAAAATCAACAAACCACTGGCAAACTTAACAAAGGAAAACAAGGAGAAGGTGCAAATAACATGAATAAAAAGTGAAATGGGAGACATTACAACAGAAACAACAGAAATAAAAAGAATAATATAGGATACTATGAAAAAGTGTATTCCAAAAAATTTAAAAACCTAGAAGAAATGGAAAGATGTCTAGAAAAACACTACTTACCTAAACTAACACAGACTGAGGTAGAAAATTTGGACTGACTCATAACAAAAGAAGAAATTGAAGCAAATTCACTACTGTCAAGTTGATTTGACTCATAGTGAACTCACCTTGAGTTTCTGAGACCGTAACTCTATGGAAGTAGATTGCCCAATCTTCCTTCTGAGGATTGGCTGGTGGGTTTGAACTGTCAGCCTTCTGGTTAGCAGTCAAATGCCTTAGGCTCTGTGCCATCAGAGCTATGGTCATAAAAAAATTACCAACCAAAAACAATCCTGGCCCAGATGGTATCACTGGAGAGTTCTACCAGTCTTTCAGAGAACACCTGACACCAATTCTACCCAAACTATTCCAGAACATAAGAAAATATGGAATCCTCCCAAATTTATTTTATGAATCAAGCATAACCCTGATACTAAAACAAGGTAAAGAAGGGACCATTCCCTGCAGAAGAATGTCATGGTTAGTAAGGTGGAGGGTTGATGAAAGAGGGGAAGGCCCTCAACAAGATGGATTGACAAAGTGACTGTGTGATGGGCTCAAGTATAGCAAGGATTGTGGAGCTGGCATGGGACCGGACAGTATTTCCTTCTGCTGTGCATAGCGTTGATATGAGTCAGAAACGACTTAGTGGACCTAACAACAAGAATAACAACAATTTTATATGGAAAGGAAAGAGATCTCAGATAAGCAAAGTATTACTGAAGAAGAAGAACAAAGTAGGAGGTCTTACATTCCCAGATCTGAAAAACTACTACACAGCCACAGTTGTTAAAACAGCCTGGTATTGGTACAGCAGACACAGAGACCAGTGGAACAGAATTGAGAACCCAGAAATCAATCCATCCCCTGCTGTCAGCTGATCTTTGACATAGGGCCAAAATCCATTAAATGGGGCAGAGATAGTCTCTTTCACAAATGCTGACAAAACTGGACATCATTTACCGAAAATGAAACAAGATCCATTCCTCACACCATACACAGAATCTAACTCCAGATGGATCAAAGACTTAAATGTGAAACTCAAAACTATAAAGTATATCAAAGAGAAAATAGGGGCAAACTTAGGGGTCCTAATTCATGGCATAAATAGACTATCAAGCATCCCCCAAAATGCAAAACAGCAGAAGATAAACTAGATGATTGGAACCCTCTAAAAATTAAATTCTTATGTTTATCAAAAGACTCCTCCAAAAGAGTAAAAAGAGAAGCTACAGAATAGGAAAAATATTCAGCAATGGCATACCAGACAAAGGACTTCTCTTTAAAATTTATAGAAAATTCCACCACCTCAACATCAAAAAGACAAAAAATCCAATTAAAAAATGGGAAGAAGACATGAGCAGACACTTCACCATGAAGATATTTAGGCAGCCAACAAACACATGAGAAAATGTTTACAATCATTAGCCAGCCATTGTTGTTGTTATGTGCCATCTAGTTGGACCTGACTCATAGCAACCCCTCCTTGGGTTTCTGAGGCAGTATCACTACGAAAGTAGAGAGATGCAAATCAAAATAACCCTGAGATACTACCTTCTCACCCCAGCATTAATAGCAAAGTTCAAGAAGACAGAAAATAATAAATGTTGGTGAGGATGTGGAAAGGTTGGGACTCTCATATGCTGCTGATGGGACTGTAAAATTATATAACCACTGTGGAAATCGCTGTGACAATTTCCTAAAAAGTTGGAAATAGAAATACCATTTGATCGAGCAATCCCATTATCAGGTATGCATCCTGAAGAAGTGAGAGACAGGGCATAAATAAATAAATGAACACCCATGTTCATTGCAGCACTATTCACAATAGCAAAGAGATGGAAACAACCTAAGTGCCAGGATGGATGAGGAATGGATAAAAAAAACTGGTACATACACTCGATGGAATACAATGCAACCCTAAAGTATAAAGTATAATGTAGAATCTGCAAAACATCACATAACGTGGATGAACTTGGAGGACATTATGCTGAGTGAAATAAGTCAACTACAGAAAGACAAGT
>NW_006921738.1:2794226-2797740 GCF_000298275.1 Orycteropus afer afer | reverse complement strand
GGGGCAACATTTGCACAGAGGAAATGCAGGACACACAGGAGTGCCTAACTATGAGGGGCAAAGGGTGTGTGTGTGGGTGGTTACTGGACAGGGAGGAGAGAAGCCTGGCTTAGGGTAGGGGATGGTAAATGGGTTAGGGTTGGAGATGGTAACTAAATGTACACGTAATGAAAAAAAATAAATAAAAATAAAAAAAGAAAATGGAATTTTTTTTCTAGAAATTTGATATTTTTTTGTATTCAGATGTATGATCTACTTCAAATTATTATTATTTTTTTGGGTATGTGTGGGGTATGAGATAAAGGTTAATTATTTTTTCATATACATATCTAGTAGTTCGAGACAACTTGATAAATAGTTATTCTTGTATCCATGGGATTGTCTTGGAAATTATGTCAAAAATCAATTGTTCTTACATGTGTGGATCTATTTCTGGACTCCATTTTGTTCCATTGACCTACTGATTTATCCTTAGGCAAAAACTATACCACTGTCTTTGTAATAAGTCTTGAAATTTAGTTCTCTGAATTTGTTTTTCATTTTTAAGATTATTTTTGGATATTTCAATTATTTTCCTTATTCATATAAATTTTAGAATTAGCTTTCCAATTTCTACAGAAAATCATCAGAAGTCTTACCTATTTGGTGTAGCAAAATATTTCTTGGAGAGACTCTTAAAATACTAACTTTAAAATTTTAAAAATATGATAAATTGGACTGTGCAAATTAGAAATCTCTGGTCATCAAAAGACATGATAAAAGTGGACATTCACAAATGGCAAAAATTATAGATAATATGTATAATAAGTATTGTGTATATATATATATATATATACACACACACATATGACACATACATATGACACAAAAAATATATATATAATACATAAAGAACTTCTATAAATCAACAATAAAAAGACAAAAACCCAAAATAAATAGAAACATAGTTTGATGAACCATTCATAAAATAAGATATATAAATGGACAATCAACACATGGAAGTTGATCAACGTTACTATTATTTAGAGCAACGTCCCTTAAATCCACAATGAGTTACCATTTCACATTGATTAGAATGGCTGAAATTCGGCAATCATCATAACTTACAACAACAAGTATATTGGTAGGGATGTAGAGCATCCAGGACCGTCATACATTGATGGCTGAAGTTTAAAATGGTAAAACCACTTTGGAAAATTAAGATAATCTACAGCATAAAACATACCCCTACCACAGAACACAGACATTTCATTTCTAAATATTTATCCAGGAGAAATGAAAACATGTTTCCACAAAAAGACTTGTATATGAATATTCATGTTGTTGTTGTTGTTGTTATGTGCCATCGAGTCAGACCTGACTCATCGTGAGCGCTCCTTGGGTTTCTGAGGCAGTATCACTACAGAAGTAGTTCGCCCCATCTTCCTTGCAAGGAGTGGCTGGTGGGTTTGAACTGCCAGCCTTCTGGCTAGCAGTCAAGTGCCTTAGCCACTATGCTACCAGAGCTCCCATGAATGTTCATAGCAGCCTTAAACTGGAAGCAACCCAAATGTTCATAAACAGATAATGAATAAACAAAAAATTGTGGTATATTCCTGTAATAAAATATTACATGTCAGTAACAAAGAAACAAACCATTGATACATAAGAACATAAATGAGTTCTGCAGACATCATGTTTAGTTAAAGAAGCCAAGCCAAAAGACAATATTCTGTATGATTCTGTTCATTTGAAATTCAGGAAAAGGCAAAACTAATCTGTAGTGATAGAAATCAGAACAGTGTTTGCCTATGCCTACGGTGAGGGCTGATTGGAAACAAGCACAGCTTTTTGGGTGATGTAGATATTATATCTCTTGTGAGCATGAGTTTCGTCAGTGAATCTATTTGTCAAAACTCATGTATCTTTTCACTTAAGATTTCCTTATTTCAAGGGATATAAATTATATCTCAATAAAATGATATATTAAGTAAAGCAATAAGACAAAGAAACAAAGCCAAAAACACAAGTATGAAGAACTGGATGGAGGGCAGCAAATAATAAGAAACATGGTTGAAAATATTATTTAAGGTCTGATATTTGAAGACCACCACCCCCACACACACACACTGCTGTGGAGTCAGATCCAATTCATAGCAACCCTTCCTTGGGTATCTGAGGCAATATCACTACAGAAGTACAGTGCCCAACCTTCCTTCCCAGGAGCTGCTGGTGGATTTGAAACACCAGGCTTCTGGTTAGCAGTCAAATGCCTTAGGCATTATGCCACCAGAGCTCCTTGTTAAAGTTAGAATTTTTTCTTTATCTGTGCATGGGCTTTCACGGAGGGCAATTAAGTATGGAACTGATCTGATCAGAGTTATATTCTGGAGTAATGTACCTTACTTGAGTAGGTGGGGTGAGGAGTGTGATGAGGCTGTGGATGAGACATAAAAGACCTACTTGAGAAACTAGGACTTAAGATGGTGGCAACAGAAATAAAAATAAGGTAGTGCATTTGAGAGTTTGTTGCAAAGAAAAACCCACAAGATTTAGTGCTAGGATAATATAGAGAAGAGGAGGAGAGGATAAAAGATTTATGACCTAGCACAATGCCTGTCAATAGCTAATGCCTAACAAATAGATGTTAAAAAATGAATAAAAGAATGAAAAAGCTGTAGACTAAGAAATTCAGGTAAGTTTGGTATTATTCGGAAATAGGAAATAAAGAGAAGGCATTGGCTGAGTATAAGAGTGTCATCAGACCCTGATTTGCTGTATCATAACTGCAGTGGAAAATAGCAAATCTGGAATGTACTCACAGGTTGTACTTGATTTCTAGATAGCCAGTAGTCCATTAGAAAAAGGGCACCAATAACTAATATGGATTATTTCATTTCTGTCATGTTCTTCCAGTCAGAGCCTGAATACGTTAGCATATGGAAGGTAGCTTTCATTACTTATGTTAAGAAATAGATAATATACAACAGATAAGAAGTCCTCCCTGGTTCAAAAGCTGTCTAGGAAGAGATGATAACTTATACACACACCCCACTGTGTATCATGGTGAGGGACTTAAATGGGACAGTCACAGGATAGACTGTTCCCTTTTGCTTCTGAAAATTGATCCAGTGATTATAAAGAACTTTTCCATACAATCCCTCCTCCTGGCATCATGATACAATGGGACACTACCTATTGTCAGTCTTTCCCTGGCCAGGTAGGTACACTTAGGTGGGCTGTAAGGTTAATGTTACACATGTTGTCTATTAGCACTGTAGTTTACACCGAAAACCAAAACCAAACTCACTGCTGTTGAATCGTTTCAGACTCATAGCGAACCCTCCTTGGGTTTCTGAGGTGGTATCTCTATGAAAGTAGATGAAGAGACAGGGAATAATCCCTACCCTAGTTTACGTAACCTACTACAGGGAGTTTTTTTCCCCCAATGAGCACCCTATGAGGGGATGTTCAGATATCATGATCTATAAATCAGAATTATATTTATTTATCCTGCTGACATTTAGATAAACAG
>NW_006921738.1:2782839-2793436 GCF_000298275.1 Orycteropus afer afer | reverse complement strand
CTCCAATTCTGATGCCACTTTCTTCTTCATGTATTCCAACTTCTCAGATTATTTGCTCAGCATACAGATTGAATAAGTATGGTGGAAGGATATAACCCTGACACATTCTCTTCCTGATTTTCAGCCACGCAGTAAATATCTCATTTTGTTCGAACAACAGCCTCCTGGCCTATATACAGATATGTCATGAGCACAATTAAGTGTTCTGGAATTCCCATTCTTCTCAATGTTATCCATAATATGTTATGATCCACACAGTTGAATGCTTTTGCATAGTTAATGAAACACAAGTAAACATCTTTCTGGTATTCTCTGTTTTCAGCCAAGATCCATCAGCAATGATTTCCCTTGTTCTATATCCTCTTCTGAATCCAGCTTACATTTCTGACACTTGCCTGTCAATAAACTGCTGTAACCATTTTTTAATTATCTTGAGCAAGATTTTACTTCTGTGTGATATTAATGATAATGTTTGATAATGAGGGTTTTTTTTTTTTTTTTTGGTGGGCTCACCTTTCTTTGGAATAGGTACAAATACGGATCTCTTCTAGTCCGTAGTCCAGATAGTTGTCTTCCAAATTTCTTGGCATAGAAGTGCCTCCCACACAGCATCTATTTGTTGAAACACCTCAATGGGTATTCCATCAATTCCTAAAGCCTTGTTTTTTTCCAATTCCTTCAGCACAGGTTCAACTTCTTCCTTCAATACCATTGGTCCTTGATCATGTGCCACCTCCTGAAATAGCTGAACATCAATCAATTCTTTTTTGTACACTGATCCTGTGTATTCCTTCTATCTGCTTTTGATGCTTCCTGGATCATTCAATATTTTGCCAATCGAATCCTTCAATATCATAACTTGAGGCTTGAATGTTTCTTCAGCTCCTTCACTTGGAGTAACGCTGAGTATGTGCTTCTCTTTTGGTTTTCTAACTCCAGGTGTTTGGACATTTCATTATAATAATTTACTTTTTCTCCTTGAGCTGATCTCTGAAATCTTCTGTTCAGCTCTTTTATCATGCAATTTCTTCTATTTGCTTTAGCTATTCCCCATTCAAGAGCAATTTTCAGAGTCTCTTCTGACATCCATTTTGATCTTTTCTTCCTTTCCTGTCTTTTTAACGACATTCTGCTTTCTTTATGTATGATGTTCTTGACATCATCCCACAATTTATCTGGTTTTCGGCCATTGGTGTTCAATGTGTCTAATCTATCCTTTAGATGGTCTCAAAATTCAGGTGGGACATAAACAAGATCATATTTTGGCTTTTGTGGACTTGTTTTAATTGTCTTCAGGTTCAATCTCAACTTGCATATGAACAGTTGATGGTCTGTTCCACAGTCACCTCCTGCCCTTTATTTTGGCTAAAGATATTGAGCTTCTCCATCACCTCTTTCCACAGATGCAGTCCATGTGATTCCTGTATATTCCATCTGGTGAGGTCCATGTGTGTAGCTGCTGTTTATGTTGTTGAGAAAGAATACCCTTTTGCAATGAATAAGTCTTTGGTCTTGCAAAATTTTAACATGTGATTTCCAGAGTCATTTCTATAACCAAGGCAATATTTTTCAACTACCAGTGATTCTTCTGTTTTCAGCCATTGTATTCTAATCACCAGTTACAATCAATACATCTAGAGTGCATGTTTGATCAATTTCAAACTGCAGAACTTGGTAAAAATCTTAAGATTTTTTATCTTTGGCTTTGGTAGTTGGTGTGTAAATTTGACCAATAGTAGTATTAACTGGTCTTTTTTTTGGTAAAGTATGACTTTAAGATCGATCTTGAAACATTCTTTTTGATGATGAATGCCACACCATTCCTCTTCAATTTGACATTCCCATCATAGTAAATCATATGGTTGTCTGATTCAAAATAGGTAAAACCAGTCCATTTCAGCTCATGAATGCCTAGGTTATTGATCTTTAAGCATTCTGCTTCATTTCTGATAACTTCCAATTTTCCTAGATTTATACTCATGTATTCTATTTTCCAATTATTAATAGATGTTTTCAGCTATTTCTTACCATTTTGTGTCATGCCACATCAACAAATGGAGGTCCTGAAAGCTTTACTCCAACCGTGTCCTTGAAGTTGACTCTACTTTGAGGAAACAGCTCTTCCCCAGTCATATTTTGAGTGCCTTCTGACCTGAGTGGCTCATCTTCTGGCACTATATTGCACAATATTTCAGGGCTATTCATAAAGTTTTCCAGTACTATATTGGCTTGTGTTTAATTGCTATCCATAAGGTTTTCACTGGCCATTTCTTTGAGAAGTGGAAAACCCCTTCCTATTTCCAAGTTTGTCTTAGTGTGGAAGCTCTCTTGAAACCTGTCCACCATGGGTGACCCTACTGGTATTTGAAACATCATTGGCATAGCCTCCAACCTCAGAGCAACACATAGGCTGCAACAGTATGACAAACTGACAGATAAGTGGTGTTTTTTTTGTTTGTTTGTTTGTTTTAGACACATTTTTATGAAAACATCTGCTGAACATAGAGATAAATATATAGAATAAATACTTGGAACCACAGTTTTGTATGTTGAGGAGGAGGTCATGGTTTGATACAGAAATTTTAAGATCATTAATGTTGATAAAACAGCCAAATTATCAGAATAGAAAATATTAGCTAGGAATTCTTACTGAAAGACAAAAAGAGGACTGAGAACAGAAGCTTAACAGGATGGGAATGGGTCCAGGAGTAGAGTGTCAAGGAACAAAGAAGTCAACAAGGGAGACTGAGCAGGAATAGCCAGGGAGGTAAGAGGTGAAAGATGTAATACAGTGTTAAGAAAGCTAAGGGAGACAAAAGGCTTCCAAGGTATTGGTGGTCTGGTATCACAAACAAGTAAAAAAAGATGGATGGAAGGGGAAAGTAAGAACATGAACAAACAACTTACAAATATAAAAAAGACAGTATCATTAATATCACATGCAAGTAAAATTGTACTGAAGGTAATTCAAGAATGGTTGCAGCAGTACATTGACAGGGAACTAGCAGAAATTCAAGTCAGATTCAGAAGAGGAGGTGTAATGAAGGATATTAATACTGATGTCAGATGGATCTTGACTGAAAGCAGAGAATACCAGAAAGACATTTACCTGTGTTCATATGAGGCATTTGACTGTGTGGGTCATAACAAATTATAGGTAACATGGGGAAGAATGGAAATTTCAGAACACTTCATTGTGCTCATGATGAACCTGTTGTTTAAACAAGCTGTTATTTAAACAGAACAAGGACAAGGAGATACTATGTGGTTTAAAAAGACATGCATCAGGGTTGTATGCTTTCACCATCCTTATTAGAGCTGTATATTAAGCAAATAATCTGAGAAGTTGGACTATATGAAGAAGAATTCAGCATCAGGATTGCAGGAAGACTCATTAACAACCTGCAATGCGTAGATAACAAAACCTTGCTTGCTGAAAGTGAAGAGAACTTGAAGCACTTACTGATGAAGATCAAAGACTACAGCCTACAGTATGTATTATACTCAAAAAGAAAGAAAACAAAAACTCTCACAACTAGGCCAATAAGCAATATCATGATAAATGGTGAAAAGATTGAAGTTGACAAAGATTTCATTTTACTTGGATCCATAATCAACACCCATGGAAAGACACTTAAGAAATCAAATGACGTATAGCATTAGGCAAAAGACCTCTTTAAAATGTTAAAGAGTAAATATGTCACTTTGAAGACTAAGGTATGTCTGACCCAAGCTGTGTTATTTTCAGTTGCCTCATATGCATATGAGAGCTGGACAATGAACAATGAAGACTGAATAAGAATTGATGCCTTTGAATTATGGTGTTGGTGAAGAATATTGAATATATCATGGACTGGTAGGAGAACAAACACATCTGTCTTGGAAAAAGTACAGCCAGAATGCCCCTTAGAAGTGAAGATGATAAAACTTAATCTCACTTACTTAGGACATGTTATCAGGAATGACATACTTGGTAAAGTAGACTAAAGCTAAACCAAACTCATTGCCATCGAGTGGTTTCCAACTCAAAGCAATCCCTCCTTTGATTTCTGAGGTGGTATCTCTATGCAAGTAGATTGACCAATCCTCCTTCCAAAAAGTGGCTGGTGGGTTTGAACCACCAGCCTTCTGGTTAGCAGTCAAATGCCTCAGGCACTATGCCAGAGGAAGACATTCAGCAAGATGGATTGACACAGGGGCTGCAACAGTGGGTGCGAACACAGCAAAGATTGTGAGAAGGGAGTCAGGCCAGGCTGGTGCAGGACCACATTGTTCTGTTGTTGCAACTTGGTGTTGCAATGAGTTGGAATTGATCTAATAATACCCAACAACAACAACAAGAAAAAACACAAATGACCAAACAAATATATGAACCAGTATTTGATTTTACTGTTAATTTTTAAAAAATACAATGAAATATTATTTTTCTTTCTCATATTGGCAAAGATTTAGAAAATAAAAATGTAGCATTGACTCACTCAGCTGGGCTGGGTAATACACCTTATAGGAATGAAGGGACAAATGCACACTTGGTTTTCTACAGAGTGGATATTGGCTAAGAACTCTGTGTGGTACAGATAATTTACACTCAGTTGCTAACTTACATTTGGTGATTCAAACCCACCCACTGGCACCACAGAGGGCAGACCTGCTTCTGTAAAGATTGTAAAGATTGTAGACAAAAGTAACCCCTATGGAGTGCAGGTCTACTCTCTAACACATGTGGTCACCATGAGTCAGAATCAATCAGATCACAATGAATTTTGTTTTGTTTTTTAGATCTGGCTTTCCCTATACAACCAAAAATCCAAGAGCTGAACTTGCCTAAAAGTTATTCTCCTTGGCCTATAAGTCATTCTCAACTTCATCCCTTGTGGTGGTTAACTTTGTGTGTCAACTTGGCTGGGCTGGTTGAGTACTGGGCAGCTGAGTGTAGTTATTCCCCATGATGAGACTGGTAATCAGCTCCATGGTGGAATCTATTAGAGCAGCGGAGTAGCTGCTTTGGGTATGCGGTCTGCTTCCTGTATATAAGAAACAGCTTTGGGAATGGTCTCTAGCTTATGGCATGCTTGAACCCTGAATGTAAGTGTGTTGTTCAGCAGCCTGCCATGCTCTGCTAATTTTGGGACTTTTAATGCACTTGAATTAATGGCCTGCCTTGTGGTTTGGTAACATCGGGACTGTGCCTTTTTACTTGTCAACCTTGGGCTTATCAGTCTCAGCAGCCAGCAGCTGAGTGAAGAAAAGCCTCCAGCTTCAGTGGGCTGGGAGCAGGAGGCAGAACTGAAGCCCAAGGTTGAGGGGCTTTCACCCAGCCTCTAGAGCCTGGCACTTCGAACTCAGACTTAAAGCCTCCAAACTGTAAGAGAATAAACTCCTTTGTCTTCAAGCCATCCAATTTGTGGTATGTTCTTGTCAGAGCAGCACTAGGTAACCAGAACACCCTTTTTATTGTACTTCTATACACTCTGCTCTACCAGCAGAACGTGGAAATGTAGTTCCACTACAGACTTTGCTCTTAAATACACTATGAATCCATCCACTTTACTAGATCTCCATGTCATCCCCTTAGCCCAAACTACCCTCATCTAGTTTTTATCCAAGCAACTATTCTATTTGTTTCTGCTCTCAGGTCCTGTGATCTATTTATTCTTGACATTACAACCAGAGAGTGATCTTGGAACAATGTAAATTATATGATGTCAATTTTCCTGTTTAACCTCTGCAATATCTTTGAATTGTGTTTAGAAGAAACCTAAACTTCAAGGTTTTACATTATCTGGCTCCTGCCTCTCCAAAGACATTTTCTCCTACTGACTACTGGCTTGCCAGTAACATAAAATCCTGTACTTATCACTATCATTTTGGGGTGGAGAAAACTGCAGTTTTCACTCCTGGCTACTTGAAGATTGGTTTTCCTAGCTGAAGTCATGGCAAACTATTCTTACCAGCCATCACCAAATTATGGGACTGATCATTTCCCTTCTGCTCATGTGCTTGGAGACGGGCCCCTACTTGAGAGATTTCCTTTGCCCAAAGTTCTCTGCTTTCAGAGAAGCCACTATTTTGTCAATTTTAAAATTTAGAACAAGTCCTAATTCTAGGTCTTGGCCTTGTTTTCAGGGAGCACCTCAAGCTAAATTTATATTTTCATGAGTTTTCTTCCTTTTCTGGACTTTGTCTCATCTCCAAATTGTTAGTGGTTTTCACTGTCCACATTTGAGTAGCCACATGATTATGGGAACTTAATCTGGCAGGAGAACTAGTTATTAAGATGGGGCATGTAGAGTTCGGAACACCTTATTTGCAGCTGGGTGTGGCTCACATGAACCTAGACTCATAGCACACCTCCCTGCTTTTAACCTGGGGAAGAGGCTTAGCTAGCAGTTCTTGAAAGGGCCCAGGACTGGTGCCAGGTGTTTTCCTTGTAAAATAGCTGACCAGCTTTACTCAGTGTCTTGGGTCACTGCTCACAAGGAAAAAGTAATGACCCATTTCAGTTAGTGCTGCAGCAAAGTTTCCATTACATTAAAAAAAAAAAAAAAATGATTTTGGGAAACAAGGAAAGTACCTATTATTTGAATTTGGGAGCTTTTGCTAAATTGTGGCAAAATGCACATATCAGAATTTACTATTTAACCATTTTAAAGTATAGAATTCTGTGATAATAAATATATCCACGATGCTGTGCGACCACCACCACTCTCCAGTTCCAGAATGTTTGCATCACCCTAAATGGAGCTCCTGTACATGTTAGGCAGTCACTCCCCCTTGCCTTCTGCCTCCAATCCCTTGAAACTACAAATCTGCTTTCTGTCTCTATGGACTTGCCTATTCTGGACATTTATATAAGTGGAATCACACAATATGTGGTCTTTGTGTCTGGCATCTTTCACTTAGAATGTTTTCAGAATTCATTCACGTTGTGGCATGAGTCAACACATCAATCCTTTTTATGACTGAATAATATTCTGTTATATGAATGTAACATATTTATTCATGCATCTTTGATGGGTTGTTTTCATCTTTCAGCTATTATGAATAGTACTGCTATGAATTCATGTGCAGAATTTTTTTTTTTTTTTGAACATCTGTCTTCAGTTCTTCTGGGTGTATACCTGGGAGTCAAATTCTGCATTATATGATAATTCTAAGTTTAACTTACTGGGGAGCCACCAAACTGTTTTCCACAGTGGCTGCATGATTTAAATTCCCCCCAGCAACATAGGAGGCTGAGATTTGGAGAATTAGAAGAGTGTTCTAGAAAAGACTGTGATTGTAAGTGAATCATTAAATGACATTTGGGTGTTGGCAAAAGGAAACTGAAATATATTTTTAAATAAGGTGAATTTATCTCCTTCTGGATTGAATTCTCTCTCCCCCAGGGGTGATAATGAACATGATAACTAATTTTGGGTCTAGTCCCAGGAAGTTCTGACAGCGGCTTGTAAGGGCAACCACTCTAAGAATATTATATGAGTCATGTGTTTGACAAGGAGTCCTTTTGTCACAGTGGTTAAGTGCTTGATTGCTAACTGAATGGTTATCCATTTGAAAACACAAGCTTCTCCATGGGAGAAAGGTATTGCAATCTGGTTCCATAAAGATGAAACTCTTAGAAATCCTATGGGCAGTTCTACTCTGCTATAGTGTCACTATGAGTTGGAATCAACTCAGTGGCACACAACAAAAACAATAGTGTGTTTGAAAGTTATAGTGTGGTAGTTAAGTTGTGTGTCAACTTGGCTGGGCCTGGTTGAGTGGCTGGGCAGCTGGAGGTAGTTATTTCCCATAGTGAGATTGGTAATTAACTCCACGGTGGAATCTATTGGAGCAGTTGAGTAGCTGCTTTAGAGATGTGGGCTGTTTCTAGTGTATAAGACACAACTTGGAGGAATGTCTCCAGTTGATGGTACACTTGAACCCTGAGTGTAGCTGAGTCTTCATTCAGTAGCTCTGCTGATCTTGGGACTTTCAATGGACTTGAATTAATTGCCTGCCGTGTGGTTTGGTAACATTGGGACTGTGCCTTTTTACTTGTCAATCTGGGTTTATCAGCCTCAGCAGCCAGCAGCTGCCTGAGTGAAGAAAGTTTCCAGCTTTAGTGGGCTGGAAGCCAGAGGGAGAGCTGAAGCCCAAGGTCCAGGGGCTTTCACCCAGGCTCTAGAGCCTAGCACTTTGAACTTGAACTCAAAGCCTCCAAAATTGTAGGAGAATAAACTCCTATTTGTTTGATCCATTCCCATTTTGTGGTATATTTCTGTTAGAGAGGCACTCCAAACCAAAACCAAATTCACCGCTGTGCAGTTGAATCTGACTCACAGCATCCCCTCCTTGGGTTTCAGAGGTGGTATCACTACAGAAGTAGATTGCCCAATCTTCCTTCTGAGGAGTGGCTGGTGAGTTTGAACCACCAGCCTTCTGGTTAGCAATCAAATGCCTTAGGCATTATGCCACCAGAGCTAGAGGTAACCAAAACATATAGTCATGCCTCTAATGTGCAAAGATAACTTGACATTTTTCTGTTATGGAGAACAACTTAATTTTGGTGTCTCTATTTCTGCACCAAAAGAAAAAAAAAAACCTTTTAATCTTACCACTATAAGGTAATTTAGTCTTTTCTGGTTTAAATAGTAACAGGTATTAAACTTATTAATTCTACTCAGGGTTTAAACTCATTAATTCGAAGGTCAAACTGGCCAGGGCTGTTCTCCCAGGATAGGGTTCTTCCTGCTACTTTCCTCTACTCCAGAAAGGTACTCCAGGATGGCACTGGGGGATGTGTTGTTGATCCATACACCATTCTCAGACTCATCTTTGATAGGTCTTTGGCATGAACCCTATCTTTGTTGTAACTGCCTAAATTATACTAGGTAGACCTTTGGGAATTTTCTACTGATATTCAAAGCTCTGGTGGAATAGTGTCTAAGACATTGACTGCTAACCAGAAGGTTGGTGGTTCAAACCCACCAGCCACTCTGTGGAAGGAAGACTGGACAATCTATTTCCGTAAAGATTTACTGCCTCAGAAACCCAAAGGGGGTTGCTATGAGTCTGAATCAACTAGATGGCTCTGAGTTTGGTTTTGATTTTTGGTTTGAGCATGTCTTATGTTAACAAGATGTATGCCCTCTGAACCTTCCTTTCTCAGACCATAGACCTCCTCCAGTTCCCTACATCACCTAGCATTTCCATTACTTTCTCAAATATACACCTTACAGGTGATGTGTTATACATCCAGCAGATCCCATAGTCATCTCTCTATCACTTTTTGGCCTTAAAGTAAGTCCATTGGTCTGACGCCAATGTTAGATGGGAATCCTATTTTAATGGCTCAAATATTTTAAACCCCTTATTAATGGTTTTTGTTGTGGTCCCTTGAACAGGAAAGTTAACTGATATCCAATGAATCTTCTAGGGTAGAAGATGTCCTATGGAGTCAACTTGTACCACTAAATGGATTATTGGTCTCCTCAAGGGATATTGCTGTATAGGAGGCTCAGCATCAGTCACTATTGCTAGAAGGTAGGACATTCAATAACATCCTTGGTGAGTAGAAACCCATGCTGCTTGGCCCACCATATCCTCTTTACCTGCTGCCATGGTTCTACATTTATGAAACCATTATGCCAACAGCTAATGACAGAGACTCGCTGATGTCAGCTGGCCAAGTCATTCTGCCTACTTGGTTGTTTAACATCTTTTTTGGTTGATGCTCTTGGATAGATGGTAATATCCAATGCAAAG
Source organism: Orycteropus afer afer (assembly GCF_000298275.1). Classification (NCBI taxonomy): domain Eukaryota; kingdom Metazoa; phylum Chordata; class Mammalia; order Tubulidentata; family Orycteropodidae; genus Orycteropus; species Orycteropus afer. Next base: position 2,783,686 of record NW_006921738.1, on the reverse strand, counting down.
ATTGTGTCTCTTTAAGCCAAAAGGTCAATCTACATGTCTCTCTTCCAGACCTCTCTGTCCTTGATCTCTAGTATTTCTTCTTCCAGGTCTCTCACTAAGTTATTTGTTGGCTAAGTTATTTGTTGTGTCCTTGCATAGTCTATATTAGGACATTTCTCTTTACACATAACGAGAAAAGGTACACTGCCTGAAGCTCTGTCCATCGGAAGAACTTCTCCTCACATGACTTCATCTTGAAGACATCACTGAATGGGGCTGTAGTGTGGACAAAGCCTGTTTTGGCATGTACACACTTAGTGATCTACATTGAAGGTCATATGATAAGCCACCCATTAACCAAGCTTGACTTTTTCCTTCCTTTATGAGCTATCCACAGAAAGCGGCATTAATGCAATTACAATGGGTGATGAGGATCTGCCTGCTTAAACCTTACGTTTGTACCTCCTGCCTTGTCTAGTGTTTGATCCCAATTATTCTACTTCTAACTTACATGGATGGCTTTTCGGCCTGCCTGACCTTATGATTTGGTGCCTGACAGAATCCAGCTCATCTTGGGAATTTCTCAACTCATGTCATTTTGTGTTTCACTGTCAGGTGCATAGTCTTTAGCAGGATCATTTAGCACATTGAAGAAGATTTTGAAAAGATGTATATTTCTCTGCTGCAGAAGTCATGACCTTGCTTCAGAACTCCAGGGGGCTGATTTTCCAATTGGGCTTGCCTTAAACTCTTCACAACACCTTTTCTTCCCACTAATACATCTCCTAATTTAGGACCTGTTGAGGCCAATAACTCAAAAGACAGACTAACTTGCACCAAAATCTAGACCGATTCAGCAAAAGAAAAA
>NW_006921738.1:2779965-2781639 GCF_000298275.1 Orycteropus afer afer | reverse complement strand
GTATCACTATGGAAATAGATTGCCCAACCTTCCTTCCGAGGAGTGGCTGGTGGGTTTGAATCTCCAGCCTTCTGGTTAGCAGTCAAGTGCCTTAGGCACTATGCTGCCAGAGCTCATGTACTGAAGTAGACTGCCTCATCCTTCTCTTGCGGAGAAGCTGGTGGGTTTGAAGCATTGAGCTTTTGGTTAGCAGCTACACCACCAGACTCTTTAGGCTATTTATACCATACACAAATTAGCAAATACTTGCACTTAAACAAAAACACACCTTTGTCATTAATTTAGTTTTTTGCCTCATCAAGGAAAATTGAATAGTATGTAGGCTCTGGATAACCTAGATTTGAATGACAGCTCCACCAGTGTTTTAGTTACTCCGTGTGCTGCTGTAACAGAAAATATCATAAATGGGTGACTTTAACATATAAGAGTTTACTCTCTTACCATTTGGGAGGCTAGAAGTCTGAGTTCAAGGTGCCAGGCTCTAGGGGCTGAGTAAAAACCCAATAACCTTGAGCTTCAGCTCTGCCTCTTGCTCCTGGCCCACTGAAGCTACAGGCATTCTTCACTTAGGCAGCTGCTGGACGCTGAGGCTGACAAACACAAGGTCAACAAGTAAAAAGGCAGTCTTGATATTACCAAACCACATGGCAGGCCATTGATTCAAGTATATTAGCAGGTGCAAGATTGGCAGAAAACATGTTAGGCTACTGAATAACGACTTGGCTACATGCAGGATTCAAGCATGCCAGAAGCTTCAGACCATTCTCAAAGTTTCTGTTTATATACTGGAAGCAGACCACATCCCTAAAGCAGCTACTCAGCTGCTTACAGTAGATTCCTCCATAGAGTTGATTACCACTCTCAACATACTACATCCAGCTGCCCAGCCACTCAAAATCAGGCCCAGCCAAGTTGACACATAATCTTAACTACCACAACCAGTGATGGCCTGTGTGCTCTTGAGCTAGGTATTTCTCTTTCCTAAACCTTAATTTCACATCTATCAAGTGGTCAAAATAATATACCTCACAGAAAAGTTTCTAAGGTCGAACACATTTGAAAATATAAATCCCTTGATGCAGTGCTTATAATACAGTTGCACTTAATAAAAGTTACCTATTATTTTCAACTATGAGGTATTTTTTCTGGATTTAATACTAATAATCCTCAATTAAATTATACTTAGCCCTTTATTGTAACTTTTGGCAATGAATGATTCCTCACATAGATTTCCCAGGGGTGAAAACTACTGCCAGTCACAAAGTTTCATTCAAATGACAACTCAGTAATTCGATAGTCAATTATTTTAATTACCTGTGACTGTAGATGATAATCTTGGAAGAAGTACAGCCAGAAAGCTCCTTAGAAGTAAAGATGGCAAGACTGTATCTCATACTTGGGTCATGTTTTTGACACAATCAGTCAGAGCAACAGTGGGCTCAAGCACAGAAACAATTATGATGATGGCTCAGGACCCAGTAGTGTATTTCTCTGGTGTACATAGAGTCACTATGAGTAGAAAGCAATTCGATGGCATCTAACAACAACAACTAACAATATACATAAGAAGCCTTGGTGGTAACAGCAGAAGAGAAGCCAGATGATTGGGACCTTCTAAAAATTAAATGTTTATGTGCTTCCAAAGACTTCTCCAAAAGAGTCAAAAGAGAACCT
>NW_006921738.1:2748267-2778880 GCF_000298275.1 Orycteropus afer afer | reverse complement strand
AGTGTATCCAAGATCATATATAGGGTTGGCAGACAATGGGCCTCTCAGGGTGCAGAAGAGTATGAAGGGATGGACACTGGGAGGAGGTAACTATGGAGAGGAAGTGGGAGGGGAGCTGCTGCAATGTAAATTTTGGTCAATGACATGAGACAAAGTATATGTGAACTGCTGTATGAAAAGTGAATTTACGCTGCAAATCTTCACCCAAATCCTAATAAAAAATAAATAAATAAATAAATAAATAAATAAGCCTTGGTGGCACATTGGTTATACACTTGTTTGCTAACTGAAAGGTGGGTGGTTCAAACCCACTAGCTTCCCCATAGGGGAAAGATGTAGCATTCTGCTCCCATAAAGATTTCCTGCCTTGGAAAATCTGTGAGGTAGTTCTTCTCTGTTTTATAGGGTTGTTATGAGTCAGAGTGAACTCAACTGGTTTGTTTTTGGTTTGGTTTTTTTTTGGGTTTTGGCATACCTGATCAAAGAAAAACCAAACTCACTGCCCTCAAGTCGGATCTGACTCCTAACGACCCCTCCTTGGGTTTCCGAGGCAGTATCACTACAGAAGTAGATTTCCCAACCTTCCTTCCAAGGAGTGGCTGGTGGGTTTGAACCACCAGCCTTCTGGCTAGCAGTCAAATGCTTAGGCACTACACCACCAGAGCTCCTGGTACACCTGATAGTGAACATATATCTGCAGGTATCCTGGGAGGATATTCTGTTTAAAAACAGCTACTTCACAATAGTTGTCAGCTTCAGACCTGGAAAGAAACAGATTATACATTCAAACTGGGTAATGCATGAAAAATTGTTCTTGTTTTTAGGTGCTGTGGAGTCAATTCCAAGTCATAGTGACCCTATGCACAACAGAATGAAGCACTGCCATGTCCTAAGCTGTCCTCACAATCATGACAGCCACTGTGTCAATTCAACTGTGTCAGTTCAATTCAAGGATTTCCCTTTTTCACTGACCCTTTCCTTTAACCAAAGAGCTCTGGTGGCACAGTGCCTAAAGCATTTGACTGCTAACCAGAAGATTGGTGGTTCAAACCCACCAGGCATTCCATAGAAGGAAGACTGTGCAATCTACTTCCGTAAAGATTTACCTCCTTGGAAACCCAAAGAGGGTCTCTGTGAGTCAGAATCAACTCCATGCCAGTGAGTTTTGCATTTTTCCTTTAACAAAGCATGATATCCTTATCCAGAGACTGATCCATTCTAACAACAAGGTTTGGACATTATTGCTTCAAAGGAGCATTCCAGCTGTACTTCTTCAAGAAGTTTGTCCTTTTTTGCATCCATGGTACATTCATTATTCTTCACCAACATCACAGTTCAGATACATCAATTCTTCCATGGCCATCTTTATTCATTGTCCAGCTCTCACATGCATATGAGGCTATTGAAAATACCATAGCTTAGGCTGGGTACACCTTAGTCCTCAAAGTGACATCTTGGCTCTTTAACATTTTAAAGAGGTCTTTTGTAGCAGATTTGCCTAATGCAATATCAACATTTATTTCTTGATTGTTGCTTCCATGGGTATTGATTGTGCAGTCAAGTAATGAGATTCCTGACAATTTCAATCTTTTCTCCATTTATTGTGACTGCTTTTTGGTCTTGTTGTGAGGATTTTTGTTTTCTTTATGTTGAAGTGTAATTAGTATCAAAGACTGTAGCTTTTCATCTTTATTAGTAAGTGCTTTAAGTCCTCTTCACTTTCAGAAGCAAAGTTGTGTCACCTACATATCACAGGTGTTAATGAGTCTTCCTCCAATCCTGATGCCACATTCTTCTTCATATAGTCCAGCTCCTCAGATTATTTGCCCAGCGAATTTTAATAAAGGACTTTTTACAAAGTTGTGGGCAGGGTTTAGGGAAATAAAAGTGATGTTGAAGCTCCCTGGAGTTAGCAAGTGTAGGAGAGCAGTTACCACTTCTAAGCCTGAATGGTCAAGAGCATTGTGTGGTTACAGGAACCTGAAGTATACACTTGTACAATGATGACCTCCTCATAGGAGGTTATGACATTTGGTAGAGGGATCTACCCAACTTTGAGATCTGGGCAAGTACCCCAACCTCATTCTCTTCCTGCCCTTTCAATCTCTTTCCAGTGCTCCACATTGGCCAAGCCCTACCAGAACCCTGAGGTCTAGGGAGCCTGCCAATGCAGTCTGTGCAGATCAGCCTCCTAGAGCACAGAACAGGGTAGAGAAGGGTGAAGAGTGGATCTGTAGGTGTAAACCAAAAGTGCCAGCATCATAGCTATTGTGGTTTGCCCATAGCTGAGGATGGAATTATAAAAATCTAGTTTGAACAGGTTGCAAACCAAGACTGCTTCTGCTCAACTAGATAGTGCAGAACTCTGGGCACACTAAGCCCATTTTCAGCTGTTGGAATGCACTCAAAGAGATCTCATAAGGGAAATCCTGGCTTGACTGAAGGTCACTTCCTTGTGGAGACAGGGCAGAGTTTCACCACACAAGAGTATGACTAGATTTTGTACTTCAAACCACTAGTTTCTCAACTTAGTAGCACAGTCAGATTGTAAGAGCCATAATTAGAAGAGCCAGATTGTAAGCCCATAATGAATACATCTATAGGCATGTGCAATAAAGAAGATTAAAGAAGAATTGATTCATTTGAATTGCAGTGTTGGCAAAGAATACTGAAAATACAATGGACTGCCAGAAAAAATGAACAAATCTGTCTTGGAAGAATTGCAGCTGGAATGCTCCTTAGAAATGAAAAGGGTGAGACTTTGTCTCATGTACTTTGGTCATGTTGTCAGAAAGGACTGATCCCTGGAGAAGGATATCATGCTTGGTAAAGTAGAGGGTCAGCAAAAAAGAGGAAGACCCTTAACAAGATGGACTGATACAGTGACTGCAATGATGGGCTCAAACATAGCAATAGCTATGGGGTTCATTCGAGACCTTGTGTTGTTTCTTTCTGTTGTGCATAGGAACTGACTTGATGACACCTAACAACAACAACAGAGCCATTAATGACACTTAAAGTTTTGGCTTAAAATTGATAATCCAACTCCTTGACTTCTGAGATAGGTTCTGTGGTGGATACTATATTTTGTGTCGTGCAGCTCCTGTAGAGCCTTCATATGATTACAGCTCCATCCAACTGCTTAACTGCAACCTTGTGGTAGACTCTGAGTCAGAACTGCCCAGCTAAGACACTGCTAGTTTAGATAATAAATGAATTTGGATAATAAATTTGCATTGCTCAGTGATGTATAATTAATGCCATAAAATAAAAGATATTTTGTAAGAGGCCAAGAATATTCAATGAAAACTAATTAGAGAGTAGTCTTCAATTTATAAGTCAAAGCTTCACTGAAGGAATTGGCAAAGAACAAGGCTCCAGGAATTGACGTAATACCCATTGAGATATTTCAACAAACTAAAGCCCCGCTGGAGGCACTCACTCAGCTATGTCAAGAGATTTGGAAGACAGCTACCTGGCCAACTGACTGGAAGAGATCCATATTTGTATCTATTCCAAAGAAAGGTGATCCCACAAAATGTGGAAATTATCAAACAATATCATTAATATTGCATGCAAGTAAAATCTTACTGAAGATAATTCAAAAATGGTTGTAGCAATATGTCAACAGAGAACTTCCAGAAATGCAGGATGGATTCAGAAGAGGATGAGGAATGAGGGATATCATTGCTGATGTCAGATGGATTCTGGTTCAAAGCAAAGAATACCAGAAAGATGTTTACTTGTGTTTTATTGATTATTCAAAAGCATTTGATCCTGTGGATTATAACAAATTGTGGATAACATTGAGAAGAATGGGAATTCCAGGACACTTAATTGTACTCATGAGGAACCTGTACGTGGACCAGGAGGCTGTTGTTTGAACAGAACAAGGGGACACTGCTAGTTTAAAATCAAGAAGGGAGTGTGTCAGGGTTTTATCCTTTCACCATACTTATTCAATCTATATGCGGAGCAAATAATCTGAGAAGTTGGACTATATGAAGACGAACGTGGCATCAGGATTGGAGGAAGAATCATTAACAACTTGTGATACATTGATGACACAACTTTACTTGCTGAAAGTGAGGATGACTTGAAACACTTACTATGAAGACTGAAGAATACAATTTTCAGTATGGATTACATCTCAATATAAAGAAAACAAAAATCCTCAAAACAGGACCAATAAGTACCATCATGATAAATGGAGAAAAGATTGAAGTTGTCAAAGCCTTTATGTTGCTTGATTCTACAATCAACGCCATTGGAAGCAGCAGTCAGGACATTAGGTGACGTATAACACTGAGCAAATTGGAGGCAAAGGACCTCTTTTAAGTGCTGAAGAGCAAAGATGTCTCCTTGAGGACTAGGGTGAACCTGACATAAGCTATGGTATTTTCAGTTGCCTCATATGCATGTGAGAACTGGACAATGAATAAGGAAGACCAAAGAAGAATTGATGTTTTTGAATTGTGGTATTGGTGAAGAATGTTGAGAGTACTGTGGACTCCTAAAAGAACTAACAGATCTGTCTTGGAGGAAGTGCAGCCTCAATGTCTTTGGAGCTAGAATGGCCAGACTTCGTCTCCCATACTTTGGTCATGGTTTCAGAAGCGACCATTTCCTGGAGAAAGTGCTTGGTAATGTGGGGGGTCGAGGAAAGAGGGGAAGGCCCTCAACAAAATGGATTGACAAGGTGGTGGTGGCAATAGTCTCAAGTATAACAAGGATCATGGAGCTGACTCGGGATTGGACAGTGTTTCATTCTGCTTTGCTTAGTGCCACTATGAGTCAGAAACGACTTGACAACACCTAACAATAACAACTTCAATTTAGTGAGTGTGGAATCCGGGAGAAAGAAAGCAAGATTGACTGGGAGATTAAGCTGTAATGGAGAACTAGAATAAGTATAACTGACTATATACACAAGGAAACCATTAGCTACTAAGATGGCAGCATAGTGCCTAAGGCACTTGACTGCTAACCAGATGGCTGGAGGTTCAAATCCACCAGCCACTCCTCAGAAGGAAGGTTGGGCATTCTACTTTCGTAGTGATACTGTCTCAGAAACCCAAGGAGGGGTTGCTATGAGTTGTGTCCGACTTGATGGCACATAACAACAACAAAAACAATAGACAGATGAGAAGGGCAGTGGTAGAATTATCCCCTTCCATGTAGAGAGCCAGCTTCAACTCCCTGCCAGTACACCTCATGTGCAGCTACTTCTCATCTCTCACACTGAACAAATTTCAGTGGCGCTTCTAGACTAAGATGAACTAGGAATGAAGGCCTGGCGATCTACTTTTGAAAACCAGCTAATGAAAACCCTATGAAGCACAATGATCCAAAACTCAACCTCTCATGAGAATAATGTATGACCGGGTAACATTTCTTTTTTTGTGCTTGGAGTTGCTTTGAGTAAGGGGCTGACTTGACAGTAGCTGACAAAAGTAGAGGGATGAAGGCCCAGTTATTTTCTGAGTCTCTATCCTGTATATTATTTATTCTTTGTAAAAATTCTGTAATTCTATGAAATACATTGTTGACTAGGAGCTCTGGTAGCCTAGTGCTAAGGACCTTGACTGCTAACCAGAAGGCTGGTGGTTCAAACCCACTAGCCACTCCTTGGAAGGAAGATGGGGAAATCTACTTCCATAGTGATACCGCCTCTGAAACCCAAGGAGGGGTTGCTATGAGCCAGGTCCGACTTGACAGCACATAACATCAAAACATTGTTGACTCTATCTTACCAGGGAGGAAGCTCAGGATCAGAAATAGAAACACCTGCTCAAGGTTACACAGATAGTGGAAGATAGAGCAGGGATTAGAACTCATGTCAGTCTGACTCCAAATCTTTCTGTGCTTCTCTGTGTTAATAGAAAGAAAGAAAAAAAAAAAAATATAGAAGAAGGGAGGTAATATTGGGACATGAAGTAAGAGAAATAAAACTGTGAGGGGAAAAATTCTTCAGTCTTTTGGAAAGAGAGGTGAAAGTGCCTGTGGTGAAAACAAAACAAAACCCAGCAAAAATATATGGCTGATTAAAAGGATAAAGCAAAGCTGACCTCACTAGAGAATAGAAGATATTTTGGATGATAATAGAGCTTAGAGTGAAAGAAGTCCCATCTGTAGTTATCTGTCCAAGGCCAGATCTAAATGGAGGGAATATGGGTGGCTCTCCTGTTTTGCAGATTTGTTCTCCTCACCCACACCTAAGGGATACCCAATGGAAAAGTACAACCTCTGTAGTCACACATAAACACAGGAACACAACAATGACAGTGCTCCCTGGCTTGCAGCAGATGAGGAGGAGAGCATGTCTTGGAAGATCCTCCAGCAGTATATCTACAGGGAACTGCCAGAAATTCCAACCAGATTCAAAAGAGAAGATGAAATGAGGTATATCATTGCTGATGTCAGATGGAACTTTGTTGAAACAGAGACTACCAGAAAGATGTTTACCTTTGTTTTATCAACTATGCAAAGACATGTGAGTGCATGGATCATAACAAATAATGGATAAGAGTGCAAAGAAAAGGAATTCCTGAACATTTCATTTTGCTCATGCACAACCAGTACCAAGAGATAGTTGTTCAAACAGAACAAGGAAATATAGTGTGGTTCAAAATCAGGGAAGATGTAAGTCAGTGTTGTATCTTTTCATCATACTTATTCAATCTGTATGCTGAGTAAATAATCTGAACTATAGGGAGCTCTGGTGGCATAGTGCCTAAGGCATTTGACTGCTAACCAGAAGGCTGGCAGTTCAAATCCACCAGCCACTCTTTGGAAGGAAGATTGGACAATCTACTTCCGTAGAGATACTGCCTCAGAAACCCAAGGAGGGGTCACTATGAGTTGAATAAACTCGATGGCAGTGAGTTTGGTTCTTTTTTTTTTTTTTTTTCCGGTATATATAGAACATGGCATCAGGATGGGAGGAAGACTCATCAACAAACTGTGATATGAAGATGGCACAACCTTGCTTGCTGTAAGTGAAGAAGGCTTGAAGCATTTACTGATGAAGATCAAAGACTACAGCCTTCAATATGAATTGCACTACAATAGAAAGAAAATTAAAATCCTCACAACTGGACATGAATCATGATCAATGGAGAAAATTGAAGTTTCAAGCATTTCATTTCGCTTGGATCTATACTAAATGGCCATGGAAACATCAGTCAAGAAATCAAATGATGTATTGCAATGGGCAAACATCCTGCAAAAGTCCTTTTTAAAGTACTAGAAGAGTAAAGATGTCACTTTGAGGACTAAGGTAAACCTGATCCAAGTCATGATATTTTCAGTTGCATCACATGCATATGAAAGTTGGACAACAAATAAAGAAGACTAAAGAAGAATTTTTGCCTTTGAATTATTATGTTGGTGAAGTGTATTTAATATACAATCGACTGCCAGAAGAATGAATAAATTTATCTTAGAAGAAGTACAGCCAGAGTGATCCTTAAAAGCAAAGATGGTAAGACCTCATCTCAGGTATTTCGGACATGTTATCAGTAGGGACCAGTCTCTGGAGAAGGATATCATACTTGGTAAAGTGGACGCTCAGAGAAAGAAAGAAATGCTGTCAACAAGATGGATTGAACAGTTGTTGCAGACATGGACTCAAACATAATGATTGTGAGGATGACATGAGACCAGGCAGTGTTTTCTTCTGTTGTACATAGGGTCATTATGAGTCAGAACTGACTTGATTGTATCTAACAACAACGAAAGAAGGATTTTGCTAAAAAAATGCCCCTTGGTGCTATAATTTTCTATTTATGAGTATTTGATTATATTGTTCAGTTAAAATAAAAGCTACTCTAAGTAAAATTTATGGAGGAAAACACTTTTATTTCACTCATGCTGGAGAAAGAAGATACTGTAGAAAATTTGAAGACTTTATAGTTTGGAGAAACTGTTTAAGTTGCATGAATTTGTATGTAGACTGGATAAACTAGTAAGCCCTAGAGCCAATTCTACTGTAGTAGAGATATAGGGCTTAATAGTATTGCCCAGAAAGGTTTATGGCCTCTATATTTTTGTCCTAAAGATAATCTATTTTTAGCCCTGACTCTAGTGGAAATGGAAGAGGCCTCTGCTGACAAAAACTGAGTAGCATATTGGCTTCTTGGTCACTGTAGAGAAACAGAAAGCATAGAGAGAAAATGCAGAGCACTGATGTTAGAAGCATGTAGTACACAACTGTTGCAAAGCCAAGACATTCTTTTTTTTTTTTTTTTTCTTTTTTGTACTTTGGGTACCAATTTACAGAGCAAATTTGTTTTACAACAGTTTCGTGCACATTTGATTACAGCCCTGATTACTATCTCCAACCATAAAACACTTTCCTCCCCTACTCCGTCCATCCCCTGCCACCATTACTACCTCCTCCCTGTGCCCTTCTTAAGGATGCATTCCTGTCTGTCCAACTTTTCCTCTATGTGAATGCTGCCCCTCTGGTGTCTCATGGCTTATTGATCTAAGGGGTGCATCTCCCTAGAGTAGGTGGGTACATCGCCCTGGGGTAGGTAATCTGCATGTAGGTCTTTCTACTGTTAGGCTGAGAGCCAATCCACGGGAGTGAGTCCATTTCTAGGCCCAAAGGGTAACCAGGGGCCACAGTCTTGGGGGTTCCACCAGTCTCTATCTGATCAGTAATTCTGGTCATTTTTGCATTTTTGAATTTTGTTCCACACTTTTCTTCCCACTTCATCCAGGATCTCCATTTTTGATCCCTTTCTGAGTGATTGGCATTCGTAGCCAGGCACGATCTAGTTCTTCTCGTCTCAGGGTCATGAAGGCTGAGATTCTCATGGTCCATCTTATTCTTGGACTAATTGTTTCCAGGTGTCTTTGATTTTCTTCACTCTTCTTTGCTTCAGATGACAAGAGACAAATAGTCGCATCTTAGATGGCCAGTCAAAAACTTTTAAGACCCCAGTCGCTACTCACCAAAGTAGTTTTTTTTTTTTTTATTAGTTTTATGTTGTGCCAAATGAGCATGATGTCTCCTGAGACTATGGTCCTGAGTCCATTCAGCCTCATGATTCCAAGGTGTTTTAGAAGCTACTCCAACTCTGTCTTCTGTTACTTCTGTAATGTATGTGACTAATCTTATAGCACAAGTGCATATGTAAGATTATCTTCAGCCAAATCTATCCTTGGTCTGGGGTTTATTCCTGTTTGCCTAACCCCACCTGATCTTCTTACCTGATCTTCTCCACTATTTAATAAGTTTTGGTACTTTGTCAAAGATCAGCTGCCCACAGATGGATGGATCTGTTTCTGGATTTTTCATTCTGTTCCATTGGTCTATCTGTTTATCATTGTACTAATACTACTCTGTTTTAACCACTGTGGCTGTATAGTAGGTTTTGAGATCAGGGAGTATGAGACCTCCTACTTTTTCTTTTTCACCAGTGCTTTGCTTAGCTGAGGTCTGCTTCCTTTCCATATGAAATCAGTGACTAGCTTTTCCACATCCTTAAACAAATGTTAATGGAATCTGGATCAGGATTGCATTAAATGTATAGATTGCTTTGGGTAGTATTGACATTTTCATAGTATTTAGTCTTCCTGTCCATGAACAGGGAGCTCTGGTAGCATAGTGCCTAAGGCACTTGACTGCTCACCAGAAGGATGGCAGTTCAAACCCACCAGCCACTCCTCAGAAGGAAGGTTGGGCAATCCTACTTCCGTAGTGATATTGCCTCGGAAACCCAAGGAGGGGTCGCCATGAGTCGAGGCCGACTCGACGGCAAATAACAACAACAGCAACATCCATGAACAAGGCATATTCTTCCATTTATGTAGCTTCCTTGCAGTTTCTTGCAGTAGTGCTTTGTAGTTTTCTTTGTATAGGTCTTTTGTGTCCCTGGTGAGATTTATTCCTAAACACTTTGTCTTTTTGATAGCTATTGTAAATGATATTGTTTTCCTTATTTCTTTTTCAGGGTACTCTTTGTTGATGTAGAGGAATCCAACTGATTTTTGCACATTAACCTTATATCCTGCCACTTTGCTGAACCTTTCTATTAGTTCCAGTATTTATTTATTTTATTTTTTTTTGCTGAGTCTCTTGGGTTTTCTTTGTATAGGATCGTGTCATCTAAAAAATAGAGATAGCTTTACTTCTTCCTTGCCAATTTGGATGTCTTTGATTTCTCATTCTTGCCTTATTGCCTTGGCTAGGATTTCCAATACAATGTTAAGTAGAAGTGGTGATAGAGGGCATCCTTGTCTAGTTCCTGTTCTCAAGTTGGCTGTTGGCTTTGCATATATACCCTTTATTATGTTGAGGACTTTCCCTTCTATCCCTATTTTGCTGAGAGTTTTGAATAGAAATGGGTGTTGGATTTTATCGAATACCTTTTCTGAGTCTACTGATATGATCATATGATTCTTTTGTTTTGTTTATGTGGTGGATTACATTGACTGCTTTTCTGATGTTGAACTGTCATTGCACACCTGGTATGAGTCCTACTTGGTCATGATGTGTTATTATTATTATTTTTATATGTTGTTGGATTCTATTGGCTAGGATTTTGTTGAGGATTTTCACATTGATATTCATGAGGGATATTGGTTTTTAGTTTTTCTTTTTAGTGGTGTCTTCCCTGGTTTTGGTTTCAGTGTTATGCTTGCTTCATAGAATGAATTTGGGAGTATTCTGTCTTTTTCTATGTCTGGAATAGTTTGAGTAGTATAGGCACCAGCTCTGACCTGAATGTTTGGTAAAATTCTCCAGTAAGCTGTCCAGGCCAGGACCGTTTCTGTTTTTTTGTGGGGAGTTTTTTTTTTTTTTAATGACCTGCTCAATTTCTCCTTTTGTTATGGGTCTGTTCAAGTATTTGATCTCCAACTGGGATAGTTTAAGTAGTCTTGTGTTTCTAGAAATTTTTCCATCTCTTCTAGGTTCTCAAATCTGTTAGAGTACAGTTCTTCATAGTATTCTGTTATTATCTTTTTTTTTTTTTTTTTTTAGTTGGTTCTGTGGGAGCTCTGGTAGCGTAGTGGCTAAGGCACTTGACTGCTAACCAGAAGGCCGGTGGTTCAAACCCACCAGCCACTCCCCGGAAGGAAGATGGGGCAATCTACTTCCGTAGTGATACTGCCCTGGAAACCTAAGGAGGGGTCGCTATGGGTCAGGTCTGACTCAACGGCACATAACAACAATAACAACAACAGTTGGTTCTGTTGTAATGTCACCCTTTTCGTTTATTATGTGTGTTATTTGCGTCTTCTTTTTTTTTGCTTTGTTAAATTTCCCTGTGGTTTGCCAATTTTGTTAATCTTTTTGAAGAGCCACCTTCTTGTTGATTTTCTCTACTTTTGTTCTGTTTTCTACTTCATTTATTTCTGCTCTAATCTTTATTATTTCTTTATTTCTGGATATTGTAGGTTTCTTTTGTTGTTCTTTTTTCTAATTTGGAATTTTTGAGTTAAAGTGTTAATTTTTAGTCTTTTCTCTTTTTTGTTATGTGCATTTATTGCTATAAATTGACCTCTGAGTACTGCTTTTACTATGTCCCAAAGATTTTGTAAGGTGCATCATTATTCTCATTTGTTTCTATGATTTTTTTTTTTTAATTTCACACTTTATTTCTTCTCTTACCCAGTAGTTTTTTAGTAGTCTATTATTCACTTTCCACATATTTGATATTTTTTCCTTGATCTTCCTATGATTGATTTCTAATTTTATAGCATTATGATCCAAGAAGATGCTTTGTAGTATTTCAATTTTTTGTTTTTTTAATTTATTGAGGCTTGTTTTGTGTCCTAACATATGGTCTATTCTGTAGAATGATCCATGTACACTGGAGAAGAATGTGATTCCAAAACCCAGACATTATTAAAGTGACCTGTAAATCCAGGGACTCAGTAATTTTCCCTAGCTTATTGTTCAGCCTACACAATACTGTCTTAGCCTGGGTCCCCACAGAAAGCAGAGTCTAAGATACATTTTGTGTGAAGGTAGATTATTTTGGGATGTGACCTCAAGGACCACAAGTTGGAAACTGGAAGAGTGAAATAGAGAAGGAGTAATGGCCAAAATAAAGATGCAATTTTAAGCTAGTCTTAACTGTGGTCAGCTAGGGCTTGATCACACTGTGAGTCTCTGAGGTATTATATAGAATGCACCTCTGAATTATATATGAGAGGATGATGATTGGGGCATTTATTCACTGCTTCCATCTTCACATTACCAGCATTTGCCCATAGAATGCCCATCTTTCAGATCAGTGCATATATTGACACAAGCTGGGTCCCCATAGACATCCAAGTCAGGTGTCTTAGTTACCTGCACTGCAGTAACAAATACCAAAAAGGCTGGCTTTAAAGAAAAAAAAAAAATGTTCTCACAGTTCTGGAGGCTAAAAGTCCAAATCAGGGTCTTGACTGTGTTGACCCCCTCCTTGTAGATACCCCACAACACAAATACATTAAGTATAGATATTTTTAAATACCAAAAGTGTTTGAACTGAGCTGGAATTCCAGAGTCCAAATTCCAATGGCTTGAGAAAACAAAATAAGATAAACATCAACTTATTTTCAGTCTCTCTGTATTTTGTAATAACCACTGTTCCTACCAAATGATTGCTAACTTGAGCTCACATTAAATCATATCAGATGGCCTCTTCAATTCAGATAAATGCCATTTGGGAGGAAGGTTAGGAGGAAGACTCCCCCCCCCCACACACACACACACATAATTCTTTCATTGCATTATATTCCATTTGTTAGTTTGTGAAGTGCACTGAATTACTTAGTATGCCTCTTCTATCCATAGTTTTTGTGTCTCCCGCACAATTATTGGATGGGAATATGAAAATAAAGTGCTTGTGACTCACCAAAGGAATTGGATAACTTGCTGCTAATGCAAATAAAGTTATGAAAGCTGTGATGGTTAAGATTGTGTGTCAACCTGACTGGGCTGTGATTTTCAGTGGTTTGGCAATTATGTAATTAGTTCTTTGGACAGTTATATAATAATGTAGTCATTCTCTATTTTGTAACCTGATGTAATTATCCTCCTTTTTGTGATGTGCCTCTATGCCTATGAGGACAGTCCCATTTGAGAGTGAGTTGTCCATTACGTTAATGAGGTAGGATTATGGTGGGATGTATCTTCTGTTATTGCTTTCCTAGAGAATGTGACTCAATTCACTACCCTTACCCCAGTCACCATCCTTCATATCCTTGCACTGCCTTGCTCAAGTAAGAAGAGTTTCCTTGAAGGTATGGTCTACATCGAATACATAGGGATGCTCTAGCAAAGTTCTACCTCTTACTCTGGATCTTGCATCTGGCTCGTCATCATCTGACCCCAGGTTCTTGGAACTTGAGCCAGCAGCCTATTGTGTGACCTGATTTACTAGCTTTTGCAGCTTTGTGAGCAAGCAGCCTGACCTGCTGATTTACTAGCCCCCAAAACCATGTAAATCAAGAGAAACCTCCAGCCTGATGCCTGATGTACAGATTTGGGATTTCCTAGCTTCCACAACTGTGTGAGCCATTTCCTTGATGGTTTTTGAGTTCTTTAAGATGTTGCAGTGAATTATGGAACCTAAAGACAGGAGGGAGAGTACTGAGGGGCAGAAGAATGGTTGATTTTAGAGAAGATGGAGTAATACATCAATTTGTAAAAGATAGACACTTTTAATATCTTTAACCTCTGCTTCATAGGAACAAGCTTTGTGCTGATTCTTTTAAAATAAATTATTCATGCATTTTGAAGGCATATAATTCAAATTTCCCATAAAAACACACAGTACACATAAGCATATACAAAAAACCACACATATTATTATTTCCATTTTTACAGAGGAGGAAATAGATGCCAAATGAGATGAGTTGCTGCAGTTCTTATGATCAGAAACAGACAGAGCCAGGATTTAAATCCAAGCATGTCTGGCTCTTAAGCTCTGTTCTTTCCCATACACCTACGGCCTTGTCATACACCTTGTGTTTGTCTTCCTGGAAATCAAGCATATTCAGTTCACTGAAGCTCATCTTATGTAATAACCTGTAGTGGAGGGAGAGCCATCTGCTTGGAGATCAACATATTTGAGTCCATAAGGCACTGGGTTGGCAGAGAACAGAAGGATTGTGACACTGACATTTGGCATTCCTGACTTACTCTGCATTTATAAAATAAAAATGTGTAGTCCAACATGTTGATTTCACAAGCCTATCATTATCATTCATTCTTAAATAAGCACAATCAGGGACATTGTGTGCAGCATAAGGGATGTTTTGGGGGATGATGTCAGGCAGGAGGAGGTGTTCCTTTCCTACCCTCTAAAGTACTAGCTCACAAATGACTTCATGAAGTATACTTCAATCCTGAGGCCCATGAAGGAGAAAAATATGTACAGCAGAAAAACCTGGGCTTGATGACAGGATTATTTGGGAGATAATATGGAGCAGTGGTTCTAAAACAAGGCTGATCATCTAAATTCTTCCAAACATATGTAGATACTAAACCCAGCTTCAGGCAGGGTCTTCAGGAATGAGGCTCAGACATCTGTATATTAAAAGTTTTCTATGGTTATTCTGATAATCAGCTCTTAGAGCAGCTACTTAAGAATTTGTAAGCTAATATAAGGAGATGCTATTTGTATATTTTTATTTATACATGAAATGTTGAACAATAAGCTCATGGTGTTGGAGGAAATAAGGAAGAAGCTGAGATGATCCAAACTCAGAAGTTTGATGGAGGTTCCCACAGAATAGGGACTCAGAATTCCAAGGAGAATTGCCACCTATCTGGTTTGGTACAGGTACCACAGAAGCTTGGAGAAAGGTTCTCACAGAATGGGACTCTAATCGCTAAGGAGAGGATACTCAGCTTTAATAATATAATCCTGTATTATACAAGTACAGTACAATATCTGTACAATACAAATATTAACTGTCAACAAAGTAGAAAATTTAGATAAAATAGGCATAGTTTAGAAAATTATATTATTAAACTGAGATGCTCAGCTGTTGCTGGTATCTCAGAAGCTCCAGAGAGACACCCTGTGGAACTAGGATATGTAAGGAGTGGACACTGTCTATCTGGTCCTTATGATTGAATTGTGTCCCCCCTCAAAAAATATACATTGGGACCCTGATTTCTCTACCTGTGGTTGTAATGTAGTGCAATCACCTTCCATAATATAATACAATGTAATAAAATCAGTCAATCAGTGGAGAGTAGAACATAAGCCTAATCAATTCTGAGTTATATAAATAGCAGTTTAGACACAAATGTACACATAGGGGAAGACAGATGCCATGTGTGTATCGCCAAGGAATGCCTGGGGATATTGATAAGAAATCAACACAGCTGAGACCCTGACTTTAGCTTCCAGAACTGTGAGAAAATCAATTTCTGCTCTTTAAACCCACTACTTGCGGTATTTGCTTTACAGCAGCACTAAGAAACTGAGATAGGGGTGCTAGTACCTGTGAAGGGCACAATGAAACATTTATAGGGAATGCCAAGATGGCTGGAAACTGTACCTGCTGAGGTAAAGAGCCATGGTGAGTGACCTGATAGGGAAATAAATAACCATAAGTGAACAAGTCCTCTGCTCCTGCCATCTAGTCTCCCCTCAAATTCCCCCTGTTGATGGAATGCAACACAGGCCTTCTGACTAAGGGGAGTGTCTTTTGCAGAAGCATCATCACAAAGCAGAGTACAGAAGGATGGATCTGGAGCCTAATACTCGCATATCATTCAGTGAAAGACATTCAGAAAATGGCCACACAGTCACCCCAAAGGAGGGAAAGGTGGAAATAATAAATGTAAGAGCAAAAATAAGTAGCATGCAAAGATTTGTTGGGAAGAAAATTAACAACAAAACTCTGGCAAGTTGAACAAGAAAAAGGAGAAAGAAGACAATATGTAACTAACGATGCAGTAAGATAAGAAGACAATACAAATATTAGCTGTCAACAAAGTAGAAAATTTAGATAAAATAGGCATAGTGTAGAAAATTATATTATTAAAACTGACACTTAAAGGTGCAGAAACTGAACATTCCTAAAAGATGAATGGTATTGAAACTATAGTTAAAAATAATTCCCCCACACTAAAAGGATAAAAATACTAAATTCATACCCTTTCAAAAATATTACTGTTAATTTTGTGTCCTCACCTTCGTTAAATATTTCACACATAACTCTTTTATATTCTGTATTTACAGGATAATCTTAGATAATCTCAGTGTCTATAGTCCTTGTGTGTAAGGGTGTTGTTATTACTTGTTATTACTGTTAGTTGCCAGAGTCAGCTCTAAAACATGACAACTCCAAGGAGCTCTGGTGGTGCAGTGCCTAAGGCATTTGACTGTTAACCAGAAAGTTAGTGGTTCAAACCCACCAGCCACTCCGTGGAAAGATTTACCACCTCAGAAACCCAATGGAGGTCATTATGTTGGTTTTTGTAGGTATAATAGAAAAAGCCAGGTCCTGAACCAGCTTCATGATTGTTGGTGTGTCCAAGGCCATTATTGTAGCTATTGTGTCAATCTATCTACTTGAGTTTTCCTCATTTTCATTGGGTATCTACTCTACCAAACCTGATTCCAGCAATCGATTTTTTCTGATGATGTGTCCAAAGTAAGCAAGTCAAAGTCTGTATCTATTGTTTATTGCTTGCTTTTTTTGTGTACTTGGTGTTCTTTCTAGCCACTCTTAGGAAGGAAGGTTGGGCAATCTACTTCCGTAGAGATACTGCCTTAGAAATCCAAGGAGGGGTCACTAGGAGTTGAAATCGACTCCACAACAGTGAGGGCTTTTTTTTTTTTTTTTTTTTGTTCTTTAATTTTATTATGTGTGAATTCCTTGCATCTAAATTATGGTATCTTTTTCTTCCAGGGAGGGTTGTTTCTATTTCTGCTTTTGCCTTTATAAATAGCAGTTTGACTTGGGACCAGTCCTTAAGGTTCTAGGATTAGCATTGGAACATCAGGTTTGGCTTTTCCACCTCTGCACTGGCCAGAGGCATGGCATCCTAATTGTAATGGTGCTATTTGCTATTAGGAATATGCACAGGGCAATCTGCCCCACAGACTTCCTGCAGCACCAGTTTGAGCTCTTCTCTAGTTCCGCCCTAGCTAAGCTTTTGGGGGAAATCATGAAGATTTCCCTTCATTTTGCAAATTGACAATATCTTAAATTGTATGTTCTGCATATGGTTTAATTGTTTTTCAGAAAGAGGGCCCTTTGTTATACCTAAACTAAAAATAAACAAACCCATTGCTATGAGTCTATTCCAACTCACAACAAACATAGGACAGAGGAGTACTGCATCATAGAGTATCCAAGGCTATATATCTTTACAAAAGCAGACTACTTCATCATTGGGTTTGAATTGGCAATGTCTTGATTAGCAGCCAATTACTTTAACTACTGCACCACCAGAACTCTTTCTTAGTGCACCTAGATAGACATAATATTAGATGCAGAGGCCCTTGGTATGTTCTTAACAGATGCATATATGTGTGGAAAACTAAGAAGAAAAGTGGTGTTGTTGTTAGGTGCCACTGAGTCTGCTCTGACTCATAGCAACCCATGTACAACAGAATAAAACACTGCCCAATCCCACACCATCCTCAAAATCTAGGCTATGTTGAGCCCATTGTGGCAGCCCTGTGTCAGTCCATCTCTTTAAAAGTCTTTCTCTTTCTTGCTTACCCTCTGCTTTATCAAGAATGATGTCCATCTCCAGGAACTGATTACTGCTGATAACATGTCCAAAGTCCAAGAGACAAAGACACATTATCTTCACTTCTAAGGATCGTTCTGGCAGTACTTCTTCTGAGACAGATTTGTTCATTCTTCTGGCAGTCCATGGTATATTTAATATTCTTCAGTAACACCATCCTTCAAATGCATCAGTTCTTCTTTGGTCTTTGTTATTCATTGTCCAGCTTTTACCTGCATATGAGGTTGGTGGTTCGAACCCACCAGCTGCTCTGCGGAAAAAAGATAAGATGTCTTCTTCAGTAAAGATTTACAGTCTTGGAAACATGATTAGGTCACTATGAGTTGGAATTGACTTGATGGTAGTTAGTATTTGGTTTAAGGCAAATGAAAATATCATGGCTTGGACAGGTATATCTTAGTCTTCAAAGTGATACCTTTACCTTTTCACACTTATAAAGAGATCTTTTGTACCAGGTTTTCCCAATGTAGTAGGCCATTTGATTTCTTGACTGCTGCTTCCATAGATGTTGATTGTAGATCCAAATAAAATGAAATCTTTAACAACTTCAATCTTTTCTCCATTTATAATGCTTTTGCTTATTGGGCCAGCTGTGAAGATTTTTGTTTTCTTTTGTTGAGGAGTAATCCATAGTGAAGGCTGTGGTCTTTGATCTTCATCAGTAAGTGCTTCAATTCCTTTTCACTTTCAGCAAGCAAGGTTGTGTCACCTGCATATTGCACGTTGTTAATGAATATTCCTCCAGTCCTGAAGCCGCATTCTTCTCCATATAGTTCAGCTTCTCAGATTACTTCCTCAGCATAAAGACTGAGTAAGTATGGTGAAGGACGTAACTCTGATGTACACTTTTCATGTGTTTAGGCCACACACTAAGCTCTTATTCTATTTGAGTAACTGCCTCTTGGTCTATGTATAGGTTCTTTATGAGCACAACTAAATGTTTGGAATTCCCATTTTTTGCAATGTTATCCATAATCTGTTATGATCCACATAGTTGTGTCCTTTTGCATAGTCAATAAAACACAGGTCAATACATTTCTGGTATTTTCTGCTTTCATCCAAGACCAATCTGATATCAGCAGTGATATCCCTCATTCCATGTCCTTTTCTGAATCTGGCTTGAATTTATGATTGTTCTCTATTGATGTACTACTGCAACCATTTTTTAATTACTTCAGCAAAACTTTACTTACATGTGATATCAATGATATTGTTTGATTATTTCTGTGTTCTGTTGAATCATCTTTCTTTGGTGAAGAGAAAAATGAGGGTAGATTATTAATATAAGATCCATGAGTGTCATGAATACTGGGTGCAAAGGAAGGGGTTTAAGGAAACATAGGAGGCTACAAATCTAGGCTAAAGTTTTACTTCTTATACCAAATAGTGGGCACAAGAGGTTCATTTCATGTATTGAATTAATTATTATTTAAATGTATATATAATATTTTTATATGTATCATGTATTTTATAATCTAAGAAGTTAAAAAATTAAAAATAATTTTATAAAAATCTGTCTGTGGCTTAAAGGAAATACTAAGTTATCGACAGCAATATTGTGGGTAACTCTGGCACTGGCTAAACACAGTGGCCTCAGTACAGACGTAAGTGTTATAGACAACAGCACTGGTTTTGACAGGAGACGTGCCCAGATTGAGCTGCCTTGGAAAAGAAGATGGTGAAAGACATATGATAGCCTTGAGGGTCTGTTGATGGAGTACAGATAAGAGGACTCATGAACATTAACATATGAATTTGAGAGGAATTTGCAGTGAAGTTCTCATTGTAGAAGCCATCAGAGAAATATTATATTGTGAGACTTTAAATTCTGCAAATTCTACTATCTCAAATAAATACAACCCCAGCTCCCCTTCTGGTCTCGAGATTATCCCGAAATCTTTGTTTCCTTATAATATGCACTCCATTTATCCTTTCTCTGTGTTTTACTTTTATACACCATTCTTTGGTTGCCCAATAACATATTATGGAGAAGTATATTGCAAAATGGAGCCCTGGTTCTTTAAAATATTAATTCCACCCTTATGGGGAACAATTTATTTCCTGGGAGTGGTTTCTGCACCATTGGATCAGGCAGGCCCATTTAGAAAGTAAAGTAGCAAATTCTTCTCTCTGAGTCAAAACAAACAAACAAAAAAAACCCACTGCCACTGAGTCGATTCTGACTCAATGAGCCTATAGGACAGAGTAGAATTGCCCCATAGGGTTTTCAAGGATGTAAGTTTTTTTCAGAATCAGACTGCCTCCTCATTCACCTATTGAGCAGCTAGTGGGTTTGCATTACTAATCTGTTGTTTAGCAGCTGAGCACTTTAATCATTGTGTTACCAGGGGCTCCTATCTATGGTTCAGGATATTAAAGTACCATGTAACTGGAGCTCCTGCTTTAAAATATTAATAACTAGTGCATTGAAAACCCACCTAGTAGTAAATGAGAAAGCAGCAAGTTAGTATGGTTTATATAATTTCACTCAATTTTATTTTCTACCTAATTTACCTAGCAAGGAAATAAATTATGCTTAAAAATAAGTCATGAGAAATTTCTGGCCACTTTTCATAAGAAAGGATTTTTTTTTTCACATGTGTTTGAAGTTTTAACCCCACATGAGATAGTAGCATTTTAGAATGGTGTTATGAGGTGAACTTCCATAGGTACCAGCAAACATGAGTTCCATAAGCAACCCTCAACATATTTTGAGGGGCCCTAAGTCTGCCCACCCCAAAATACTAACTCTACCCACTTTCTTTCAATTGTTTCTAAAAGGACTGCTCAAATGTCTTCTGGAGATAACAGCTTATTTGCTTTTGTTACTTGTTTCTTAGTAATCCATTTTTTTTTTTTAATCAGTGAGAAATATCTAGTTTACAAACCAGAAATGTTTTCTGACTAAGCTTATTACTTACTGCAGTGCAGTGAGTTATTTGATATGCCTCTTCTTGCCAAGGTCTTTGCAGTGCCCATCAGATGACTGGGTGGGACTATGTAAATGTGAGGTACTTGCTATCCACCAAGGGAAGTGGCTAGTTTGATAATAATGCAAATAAAGTATGTGGCATCCTTCTGGGGTGGGATCATGGGAATAAGGTGTGCCAGAACTCTAATGTGTTAATTGGTCACTTTTGCCATCTGTTGTTTACCTAATAAACCCCATAATTATGAGTACTGTCTGTGAGTTCTGTGTGACCATTATACTGAGTTATCAAAGAGAAGCAATGAGTACCATAGGAGGGATGGTTGGTGCCAGAATTGGTAAAAAGTTTGGAGGATGGCAGCGTGTCTGACTTCTGCCTCATAGGAATCAGCCTTAGGCTGATGCTGCTGGTAGTGGTTCTCTCTCCCCTTCATGAAGTTACAGGAGGCCAGAGGCTGCTGCCTCCATGCCCCTTTTCACTTACTTTTATCACCTTATGGACAACCTAATCCTAAAGGACTAGCTACCTGGAAGGATAGTGATATTAGCAATGGTGGTAACTATTGCTTGAACTGAACCATAACTTTCATGAAGTGAATCAGTGTTAAGTGTTCAGCTCAATGAATTTTTACATATACATATACACAAGTAACTGCCACCTGCAGGTTCCCTCTTGTCCATTCTCAGTCAGTATTGATAGCAATCTCTCCCATATTCTCTCTTACACACACCTAGTGGTTAAACACTACTCTGACTTCTATCATTACAAGTTGTGTTTGCCTGTTTTTTAATTTCTTGTAGAGTAACTATTCACTGTGTACTCTTTTGTATTTGGTTGCTTTAATGCCACATTGTGTCTATGAGATTAATTTATGTTGTTGTATGTATCAGTAACTTGTTATTTTTCATTGCTCTATACCCTACCACAATTTATTCATTCTACTGTTAATTGATATTTGAGATGTTTCCAGTTTTTGGCTATTTTAAATAAAGCTGCTATAAACATTCTTCTATATGTTGTTTGGTGGACATATGTACTCACTTATCTTAGGTATATACAAAGGAGAGGAATTACTGGATCACAAGGCAGGCATATGCTTAGTTTTAATTAAAAAAATACCCAAACTAGTTAGTGTAAGGGGAGATTTATGGTAGGTATCCTCATAGTTCTCTGATATTCCTCCATATCTGTTCTCTGCTGTTCTCTGTCCTGTTCCGTGTCCTGGATCACCCTAGTTTCCTTGTACACTGGCTTCTGTTTGGATTCAGCCAGTAAAAAATCCAGCAGAGATTGGAGAATGGAAAGAGAGTGATCACAGTATTAATCTCCTCTGCTCTCTTCCTGCTTCACCACCACTGAGAGTGGTTGCAATCTTCTACAGTCACAGTTCTTAGTGGGCAGCTCCTCTTCCAAGGCTCAGGTTCCCATGGTTGCAGTAACACAACCTTTTCACTTACTTTTCAACCTTCTCCCTTGCTTCTTCTGGCCTAGGGGATGATTATGGATTCTCATGCTCTTAGTCAAACTTTTCCTATCTCCCCTATTAAAAATCTATTAATAGATGATATGTTGTCTTTTGTTGTAGGGATTGTAACTGATACAAGAGGAAAAAAAGAGAATTTTGAGATAGGTCAGAGTGTGTTGGAGCACACAGAGAGTCTTGCACAGTAGGAGAGAATAGTAGAAATAGAAAAGTGAAAGTGTTTATTTAGAACTAGTCAATTAAACAAACATCTTGGGTGAGGACCAGAACTCTGGGAGACACAAAGATGTGGTTCTCATCTTTGAGTAATGGCTTAAAATTTAATTTTTTCAACAAGTGGACTTGAGTTTGAACCTAACTCTGCCAGTGACCGATTATTTAACTCTTAGCAATTTACACATCTTCACTAAGCCTTAATTTCCTAATCTATAAAATGGAGACCATGATTGTACCTGTTTCACAAGTTGGTTAAGTCTTATATGAGATATTTTATGTATAGTGACCAGCAGCAGTTCATGCCAGATAGAAAATATCCAATATAAATTGATTATTTTAATTATTATCCTTATTTGAATATGTTCATGATCATATTCATGATTACAGGAAATATATCCAGAACTAAAGGAGCCCATCCAAAGAAAGGTGATCCCACAGAATGTGGAAATTATAGAACAATATCATTAATATCACATGCAAGTAAGATCTTACTGAAGATAATTCAGAAACGTTTGCAGCAGTATATTGACAGAGAACTTCCAGAGGTTCAAGCCGGATTCAGAAGAGGACGTGGAACAAGGGATATCATAGCTGTTGTCAGATGGATCTTGGCTCAAGGCAGGGAATACCAGAAAGATGTTTACTTGTGTTTTATTGATATGCAAAGGCATTTGATTGTGTGGATCATGACAAATTATGGACAACATTGAGAAGAATGGGAATCCCCGAGCACTTGATTGTACTCAGGAGGAATCTGTACCTTGACCAGGAGGCTGTCGTTCGAACAGAACGAGGGGACACTACATGGTTTAAAATCAAGAAGGGAGTGTGTCAGGGTTGTATTCTGTCTCCACACTTATTCAATCTATATGCTGAGCAAATAATCCGAGAAGCTGGACTATATGAAGAAAAACGTGGTATCAGGATTGGAGGAAGAATCATTAACAACCTGAGATATGCAGATGATACAACTTTGCTTGATGAAAGTGAGGATGACTTGAGGCACCTACTGATGAAGTTGTTGAAGAATACAGTCTGCAGTATGGATTACGTCTCAACATAAAGAAAACAAAAATCCTCACAACTGGACCAATGAGCAGCATCACAATAAATGGAGAGAAGATTGAGGTTGTCAAGGAATTCATGTTGCTTGGTTCTACAATCGATGCCAACGGAAGCAGCAGTCAGGACATTAGACGACGTGTAGCATTGGGGAAGTCAACTGCGAAGAAACTGTTTCAAGTGCTGAGGAGCAAGGATATCTTCTTGAGGACTAAGGTGCGCCTGACACAAGCCATGATATTTCTGATCGCCTCGTATGCATGTGAGAGCTGGACAATGAATAAGGAAGACTGAAGAAGAGTTGATGCTTTTGAGTTGTGGTGCTGGCGAAGAATGCTGAAAGTACCATGGACTGCTAAAAGAACTAACAGATCTGTCCTGGAGGAAGTGCAGCCAGAATGCTCCTTGGAAGCAAGAATGGCCAGACCTATTTGGTCATGTTGTAAGAAGGGACCATTCCCTGGAGAAGGATGTCATGCTTGGTAGGGTGGAGGGTCGACGAAAGAGGGGGAAGCCTTCAACGAGATGGATTGATACAGTGGCTGAGATGATGGGATCAAGTATAGCAGGGATTGTGGGGCTGGCGCGGGATCGGGCAGTGTTTTGTTCTGCTGTGCATGGGGTCGCTATGAGTCGGAAATGACTCGACGGCACTTAACAACAACAAAGGAGCCCAAGTGCTCAGTGGTTACTCTCTTGGCTCCTAATTGAAAAGTTAGCAGTTTGAACCCACCAGCTATTCCAAGGAAGAAAGATGAGGCAGTCTGCTTTCATAAATATTTGGAAACACTATGGGGCAGTTCTACTCTGTCCCATTGTTTCACTATGAATTAGAACTGAATCTATGGCAATGGGTTTTTGGTCTTATTAAAAAATGCCAGAGATGTACCTAGAATGGAGTAGTTGAATTTCAAGTATGAGAAATGTGGTAGACTTCTCTAAAATGGTAACACATTAAGCAAAATTTTAAAGAACAAATAGGATTATAATTTATATTTAGATGAAGAAATAATGTGAAGCAAAGCAGAGAATGTTTAAGAGATGAACAAGTCTTCATATTTGTTTTTTTGAAGGTTAGATGTATATGACATAATAATAATGACATTCTCTAATATAATGGGGTTTCCTATGAATTTGAATTCTCTTCTATAAATTTAGTGTGTGTCAACTCATTTTAACCCTCACAATAATCTCCAGTCTATAGATACAGAAATTGATGCAAAAAAGGTTACATAATTCTCCTCGAGTTACATGGGCTACAATTTGCAAACTCAAGATTTGAAGTTAGATACTCTGACTCTACAGTCTATGTTGCCATCCACAATGCTACACTCTTACTTTTGTTAGTTTTCAGAAATGATGTTTGTTAACATACATATTTATTATATGGCATTATTATTTTCACATGTTAGATGAGAAAAATGAACCTTAAGGAGCTTAACTTGGCCCAAGATTACATAGCTAGTATATGGCAGAATCAGTATGTAAACCTAGTTATGTCTGAGGACAATACCTTATCATTTGTGGACAGTTTTCTCCTATGGCTTCTGAAGCTTGCTGTTTATAGGAAGTATCAAAGACCAAGGAGATACTTCAGCCAGGATTTAATAGTTGAGGAGCTGAGGAAATGTGGCAGGAGTAGATTTGGTAATTGAACTTGTTTGGTCAATGGCTTAACCCTGTCACACCCCTGAAGCAGTCAGAATAGTGATGAAAATCAAGACACTCGCATGGCAAAGGGTGAGACAGGTTTTATGATTTTATTAAAGGAGTTCATTCTGCAGTGGTAGGGTTACCAGGAACAGTGATTGAACTACTCTGAGTGTTGGAGACAAAGTCCCATGTATCTTGTACTTAGGAGAGAGGTTACACACACCAGCCAATGATAGAAAGGCTTGCTGCAGGGTGTCAGAAAATATAAAGAGAGGTTGAAACTGAGGGTAACATTGCTGTGATGGCAATATTGTGCGTCAGCATTTGGTGGTTGCGGTGAGGGTGGGAAGGGGAGCATGAGAAAGGAAGATACCAAAGGTGAATAGGCAGTAAGGCTGCCAATGGTGGTAATGAGGGGTAAAATGTGTGTACCTTGAATTAGATTCTAATTCCAGAACAGAAAATTAGAATCTGTAATGCATGAGCAGAAGAAACTTGAGAAGCAGGCCATCAAAGCATGTATCCTAGACTGGATCTGCCCACAAGGCTTTTTTTGAACATTAGTTGTTTGAACATTTTCCTTTTGCAAACCCAGCATCCTATTCCTACCATCTTCATTGCATTTGTTTTAGACACACAAAAGTCAAGGTCTTTTTCTCTTGCTCGTATTTTTTTTTTTTTTTTCCCTCTTATACACATAACAGATATATACATACACAGGATGATATGGTCTCAGTAACTGCATATTTCAAAGCTAGACCTGGCATTAATTAGCCAGAATAGAAGTATGGATAAATAAAAGGATTTCTGAGAAATCAGATTACAGTTTGTTTGCAGGCATGCATGCCAAAGTTAAAAACAAGAAACAGTTTTGAAGGCAGCTAAGGCTTTGGATATATTCGGATAGCACTGAAGGATAAGAAAATAGGCAAGGAAGCAAACATTGTGATTCAGGGCATCCTGCTGGTGATTCACAAAATTCTGAGGCAAAAGCAAGAATTGTTTTCAGAGGTCTTTAGACAGAGCCGACCGCTCCTCAGCTGTCAGCCACTCTCCAGAGACCCTAATGAGCCCTTCCTTGTCAGGTCTTTCTGTCTAAACAAGAAATTGCTAGTCTCTTTATCTACCACCCCACACTGAGTGTGCCTACATTTGCTTATGTGTAGTGTAAATTATTATTTAATGCAAACACTTGTTCAGGTTGATCAGTAGGTTGTTCTGTCAACCTACATAAATGTAGTCTTTAATGTGTAAATGACTCAGCAGCAGGGATTATCTGTAAACAGGTAGTCAGAAATGCTTTTCTTTTGGTAAACTAATAGGTGTTTCTAAAGAAGTTGCTACAACTATAGGAGCTCTGGTAGCATAGTGCCTAAGGCACTTGACTGCTAACCAGAAGGCTAGTGGTTCAAATCCACCAGCCACTCCTCGGAAGGTTGGCAATCTACTTCCGTAGTAAAACTGCCTCAGAAACCCAAGGAGGGGTTGCTATGAGTTGGGTCTGGCTCAACAGCACAACAACAATAACAAAGCTTTAATAGATAGTCAAAATCCTTTACTTATTTTTCACAATAATAATGAATCATATTATGGGCCAATAAAGTTCACATTATAGAGAGTATAGTAAATATATTGAATATATTTAATAAAGCTCATTGTTCCTTCTACAATAGTCAAGATGTTGGTCCAGTCCTCATTAAAGGACCTGTTGTTTCAATTTAGAACCCAGAAATCCTTTTTTTTTATTGGCTTCTGTTATTAGAAAACACAAAAAATAGAATTTTCTAAAATAAACCTTTTCTTTTTTAACTAATCTTATCATGTCTTTTGAAAAAGTTCTGCACTGACTTCCTCTTATTTCTCCATGTTAATTGGTGTTTTTCCTGTCTTTAGGTTTACTATTCTTACTCAGTATAACATGCGTGGTCAATAGCACGGAACTTGGAGTCAATCAAACTTGTGTTTGATTTCTGGCCCCACTACTCACCTATTGCTCAATTTCAAAAACGTTATTTAAACTTTTAGAACCCTGAATTTTACCTATAAAGAGGAAGGAGAAATATTAGTACCTATTTTGTTGGACTGTTTTGAGTATGAAATGAGAACATACATACAAAGCATTTGGCATCCTGCCTTGAATGAAGGGGGTACTTGATAAATATTATCCATGATCATCATCATAATTGCTTTTATGAATTGCTTATTTTAATCCTTTATCTTTGTCTTCTATTTCCATAATTGTTGTTGTTGTCATGTGCCATCGAGTCAGCCCCGACTCATAAGACCCCTCCTTGGGTTTCCAAGGCAGTATCACTACAGAAGTAGATTGCCCAACCTTCCTTCCGAGGAGCAGCTGGTGAGTTTGAACCACCGGCCTTCTGGTTAGCAGTCAAGTGCATTAATAATCATGCCTAATTCTTCTTGGTTCTTTTTTTCCATACCCATGTCTTCTCTATCATCTAACATGTCATGTATGTATTTGGAATTATCTCCTACTCTACTTTGTTGAGTGAATCCCCCCCACACCTTTTTTTTCCTTTTGATTAAAATTTTACCAGACATCTCAATTTTTTTAGTAAATTTGCTTCATGTGTTTGAAAAGGAGAGAAGCCACTAATCTCATAAAAAAAAATAAATAAAAATACTAAAATAAGAGCAAATATCCTCAAACAAACCATATTCTTCAAAGTTTATTTCTACAACCAAATGAAGAAAAGAAAGTGGAGGAGGAAGACTAGAAAAGAAAGTAATAAAGAGATAGAGAAACCAGCAAGCAAACAGGCAAATGCAGTCTCCATTTCAAAACTTGGAGTTTGACTTCAAGTAACCTCTTACTATACCAATTCTCCTACAGGTAAGAGCTATTAACACTGAATATTATTATTATTATTATTATTATTATTATTATAACACAGGATAGTGAACAAAAGTAAGCAAATTCTGGAGGGGAGTTGATAGATGAACAGAATGGCAGATGTGAGTGGCCTACTTTTATAGTTTTTAGCATGAGGACAGCCCAGAGTTAGTGCTTCATAGAGTGGCTAATAAAAGACTCATGAAAATCCCATGCAAAAGGGATTCTGGAAACCACAACTATTGGAAGAGTGAAGGGGGGATACAAGAAAATTTAAAGAAACTTGTAAAATTATGTACCATAATTTAAAAAAATGTTCAAAAGAAGCATATAATAATAATAATAATAATAATAATAACTCAGCAGAGAAGCTGAAATATGAAAGAATCATATGGATATTCTAAATTCAAATTTGAAATTTGTATGTCCTAAATGGGCTGAACAGAAGAACAGAGAAGACAGAGAAATTAATCACTGAATTTTAATAGAGAGCAGTCTAAGTTATTCGATCTGAAGAACAATCGAAAAATAAAACAAACAAAAAAGAACGAAGTCCCAAGGACTTGTGGAATAATACAAACAAACAAACAAAAAAGGTATAGTGTATGTAAGAAGGGGAAGGGAGAAAGAATATTTGAAGGAATAATAGCCAAAACATTCACTAATTTGGAAAACGACATACATTTTCAGATGTTAGAAATTCTGTGCACCTTCAACAGCACTAATGCAAAGAAGACCTCACTCAGGCATGCCATAATCTGTGTCCTAGAAAATTGGTGCTAAAAAGAAATTCTTGAAAGCAGCCAAAGAAAAACTACACATTACCTATGTAATGATTTAAACCACTAATTTCCCATGGGAAATTATGAAGACCACAATACAGTAGAAAAACATTGTTAAACTGATGAAAGATACAGTCAATCCAGAATTTGGTAACCAGAGAAAATAACCAAATATCTTTCAAGAAATAGAACAAAATAAGGACATTTTCAGTTAAAAGAAAATGAAGACAATTAGTTGCCAGAAGACCTGTATTAAAAAAAAAATAAAAAATTCTAGCTGATATTCGTCAGAATTAGTGTCAATAACAGCAAATAGAAACTCAGCTCCTAAGGAAGGAATGGAGAGCATTAAAAAACCAAAATCCAAACCCTCTGGTGTCAGGTCGCTTCTGACCCATTGCAACACTATAGGACAGAGTACAACTGTTCTAGAGGGGGGCTTCCGAGGCCGTAAATCTTTACATGAGTAGACTGCCTCATCTTTCTCCTGTGCAGCAGTTGGTGGGTTTGAACCACCGACCTTTTGGTTAGCAGTCCAATGTGTTAGGAAAAATAAATATCAGAGAAATATATAGATTAATTTTCCTTAATTTCTTTGAAATACATATAACTATTAAAAATAAAAAGTTAAAATATTGACTCATGAAATTTGTACTATATAATCTGTACGACAATTATAGTATGGAGGACTGATGAAGAAGGTAAATTGACTTATATGGTTGAACATTTCTACCTTATGAACTCTAAGAAGACTATTAAAAATTAAAGATATATATTGCCATTGCAAAATTAATTACTAAAATAACCCTAAGAAGAAGCATAGCTAAAAAGTTATTCCAAAACCCAAAACCAATCCCACTGCTATCAAGTTCATTTGACTCATAGCCAATCTATAAAATAGATCAGAACTGACCCATGGGGTATCCAATGGCTGTAAATCTTTACAGTAGCAGACTGTCTCATATTTCTCCTTGGAGCAGCTGGTAGATTTACACTGCTGACCTTTTGGTTTGCAGCCAGCTACTTTAACCACTGCACCACCAGAGCACCTTAATTTTTTATGAAGTACACTTTGATTATGTGATTCAGTTCTGAATGTTTACACTAGCCTAGAAAAAAGCTACACATTTTAAAGAGGCTTAAGATGAATGCTGTTTACTGCAATTTTAGACAAAACAAGGTATCTTGATGAAGACTTGTTTGGTGGGGTTAAAATAATTTGTGGCTCAGGTTTTTGGTTTTAACTGCTAATGTAGGAGTAAGGAAACCATCTGCTCTTTCCCATGAAAATCTCTTTAACCTTGGTTTTATAGTCCCACATTTAGTGCACTCCTGGGAGAAGGTTTCTGTCTCCTTTTTTTTTCCATCCTCACAGTAGGAGCAAATCTGGAAGTTTGTAATGGGGAAGTGTCATGAATATCACTGGAAAATAAACAAATGAGACCAAAATTTCTGGAAAATCACACATTATTTTTTTTCTTCTCATAAGAATAGGTTAAAATATGAAAAACTTGCAAATTCTTTTTTTTTTGTTTGGCATATTTTTGATGCATCTATATCTACATGTCCATATTTATATAAATAGAGTAAGGATAAATGTGTGCATTCCCAACTAGAATAAAGCAAAAGAAAGTTGTAATATGATTTTACCAAGGTTGAAGGGCAGAGTTTAATTTTACTGTGTGATTGGATGTAGCTAAATTTCCATCTGGATTTATCATCTTTCTTCAGAGAAAGTAACTAGAAAGATCAGATCACTCCTTCCCTCTTCTGGAGTTGTAGTTCTTTCTGGTTCCCTACAGGTAATTAATTATAGTCTTGGACATGATTCTTTTTTTCTATTGTGATTTGGGTGAAAATTTACAGAGCAAATTCACTTTCCATACAGCAGTTCACATACACTTT
>NW_006921738.1:2745479-2747627 GCF_000298275.1 Orycteropus afer afer | reverse complement strand
TGCCCAACCTTCCTTCCGAGGAGTGGCTGGTGGGTTTGAACCGCCAGCCTCCTGGTTAGCAGTCAAGTGCCTTAGGCACTATGCTACCAGAGAAGTATGGTAAGTTAATATCTGTAGGAGAATGATGGTTCTAGAGTCATATTGCCCATTACTGTTGAGTAATTTTGACCCTTTGGACAGTAGGGTTTCCAAAGTGGTACATCTTTTCTTTTTTTAAAATGCATTTTATCAAAATATAATTTATATACAGCAAAATACTCAAGACTAAAGTGACATGGGTCAATGAATTTTTTAATTTTTAATTTTTTTTTGCAGTGTTCCCTCCCTTCCCCTCCCACCCCTGGCACCCAACAAAGAAAGTCTCCCTCCATATTATAAACATCCCCTTGACCCTCCACAACAACAAACTAATCTAAATATTTGTGCTGGTCCTCTTTTTAATTTTGATGTGAAGGTTTATCATTTTTCTTTGAGGTTACCCTGTGATTTATAGTTTTCTTCCCAAGTGTAGAACAGTCCATTCTATCTTGTAGTTGTCTAGACTTCCCTACCATTTAGAAGTTCTGTAACTACACACTTTTTTCATTCTCTTTGGTTTGTAGTTGTCCTCATTTGTCAATTGATTTCTCTCATTCCCTGTTTACAATCTTGTAAGCTTATTTACTTTGGATACTTCCATAGCTGGGTTGGTTTCTGGTTATGTCACCATGTGTGTTAATGGTCAGTTATTGTTCGCTGTTGTTGCTTCTCTGTCCAAAGGACTCCCTTTAGCATCTCTTATAAGGTTGGTCTGATTTTAGCAAATTGCCTTAATTTTTGTTTATCTGGAAATGTCCTAATTTCACCATCATATTTGAGAGACAATTTTTCTGGGTACATAATTTTTAGTTGGGAATTTTTCTCTTTCAGAGTTTTTTATATATGCTATCTCATTTTCTTCTCACCTGTTGGTTTCTGCTGAGAAACCCTACCTTAGTCTTATCGGGTACCACTTATAGGTAACTTTTCTTTTTACCCATGCTACTTTCAGTATTCTCTGTCCTTGGGTTTGGTGTGTTTGATGATGATATGTTTTGGTGATTTTCTTTTGGGGTCTATCCTATTTGGGGTTTGTTGGAATTCTTGAATGGATATATTCTCATCTTTCTTCATACCAAGAAAATTCTCTTCCGACAAACTTTTGACAATTTTTTTCTGTGGTTTTATTTGTCTTTTCCGGTCCTGGAATTCCAATCGTTGTTGCTGTTGTTATGTGCCACTGAGTTGGACCCAACCCTTAGCAACCCCTCCTTGGGTTTCTGAGGTGGTATCACTACAGAAGTAGATTGCCCAACTTTCCTTCTGATGAGTGGCTGATGGGCTTGAACTGCCAGCTTTCCGGTTAGCAGTCAAGTGCCTTAGACATTACACTACCTGAGCTACTGGAATTCCAATTACATGTAGTTAACTCAGTTTACATGTAGGTAATTCATTTTGATGGTATCCCACATAAACCTTAGGCTTCCTTCATTTTGTTTTGATCTTTTTTCTGATCGATAGCTTTCTAATGAAATATTGAGGTATTTGCCTTCAATCTCACTAATTCTGTCTTCCATTGATTCAATTCTGCCCCTTTGCCCATTCAATATCTTACGTATTTCTGAAAATTTAGTAATAGTCTTCTGTATTTCTATGTATAGATTTTGGATCATTTATAATTTTTCATTTATTTTGTCATTTTGTTCTTGTATTGTTTTGAAATTGTTCTAGGGTTTTCTCTGTGTTTTCCTCAATTTTGTCAGTATTTTCCTTGATCTGTCTCTCATTTCATTGAAGATACCTAACTATAATTCTTTTGAATTCCTTATCAGGGAGTTCCAATGCTGTGTCTTTCTTAGGGATATGTTTTGGGTCTGTATCCTGGTCCTTTGTTTCTCCTACCTTATCTTGCTTCTTTGTGTTCACTGTGATGCTCTGTTGTCTCTGAGGCATTGTGACATTTTTGTGTTTGCATTTAATTGATGATTTTACGTTGGAGTGACTTAACCATGGTTTTCATTTTCTTTGTTTCGTTCATGTGTTATCTACATAAGTCGGGTACTGTGCTGTGCTCCTCTATTTGCTAGTTGGCAGCACTTATACACTCATCACCTGTCTCCTTTCCTATTG
>NW_006921738.1:2725395-2745259 GCF_000298275.1 Orycteropus afer afer | reverse complement strand
CAGCCCTTGGTGACCAGGGCTGATCTTTAGGTCAATTCTCAGGTCCCAACACCACTTGGAAATATTCAGGCTATTGGTCCCGTCAGAGTAGCTGACAGTCCACTCTTCCAACCATCTCCACACTCACTGTTTTCATTCAGGTTTTTCCAGTAGTTGGTGTCTATTCCACTTCTGTGTACTTCCTTTCAAAGCTCAGGGCTCCAGGTTTATCTTCTGTATTTCTGTCAATTGTTTTCTCTTTTCTTTGTTGAACAGGGTCTGTGTTGCTTGTCTGCCTATTCCTCCATCTTACCAGAAGTCCAAAGCTATACATCTTTATAGAAGCAGACTGCCACATTTTTCTCCTGCAGGGCTGCTGGTGTTCAAACCCCTAACCTTTTGGCTATCAGCTGAGTGCTTAACTACCCACCACCAAGGCTCCTAAAGTCATATTATTGTTGCTAGGTGCCATCAAATTGGTTCCAACTCATCGAGACCCTGTATAAGACAGAACAAAACCTGCCCTGTCCTGCGTCATCTTCACAGTCCTTGCTTTGCTTCAACTCATTGGTGCAGCCACTGTGTCAATCCATCTTGTTGAGGGCCTTCCCCTTCTTCACTGACCCTGCACTTTACCAACCATGATATCCTTCTCCAGGGTATGGTCACTTCTGACAACATGACCAGAGTAGGGAAGAAGGATGGGGCCATCTACTTCTCAAAAAACTCATCACTGAACACATTATGAATAGCAGTGAAACACTGATATGCTACTGGTGAATCATATTACTTTGGGTGAAATCTCAGTTCTGTTCTAGCACTGGCTGCTATGATTTTAAGTTATTTAATTTATCTAAGACTTAGTTTCCTGATATTCAAAATGATAGAATGATACTAATCTATGCCATAGGTTCATTTTTAAGTATTAAATCAGATAAACCATTTTCATACTTAACACAATGCCTAGCACATCATTGTTGTTGTTGTTGTTATGTGCCGTCGAGTCGGACCCGGCTCATAGTGACCCCTCTTTGAGTTTCCAAGGCAGTATCATTAGCAGTCTACAAATGTTAACTGTTATTATTAGTACCATATTTTTGTCCGTTTGACTTTTTCCATCTCAGGAAATTTCCTTTTGTTTTTTTGCAAGAAAAAAAAAAATACTGTTACCTCATCCCATCAAGCATTCATCAATAATGCAGATAGACAGGTTCATGTTTCATAGCCAGAGGCCCAAATTACCCATGGTTATCGTGTCCAAAAGACAGAATAAAAGTCAGCAGATTGAATTTTTTCCAAACTTCAGCTAATAGCCTGGAGCATCTTAGATCCTCAGCTACTTCAGCAGAAACCCAGATTTAGCCAGTTTTTTTTTTTTTTTCCCCTTATTAATGTAAGCTACTTTCCATTCAATGATGAAAGAAGAGCAAAATAATGTATTCTGAAGTGGAATTTTGTACAGGTCTTGATTTGTAAATGAACAAGAAGTTACAGAAAATGTGAAAATTTCCATAGACTCAATATCATATTTCCTAATCCTTATAAGCATGTGCTGTAAGTATATAAATTTCTTTTAAAGATCACTTACATATCATAATGAGATGAATATAACCAAAATTGCAAAATATAATTAATTTGAAACATATGTATTTGACAAATCTTAATCAAAGTACATTTTGGGACCATAAGCAGAAATGTGCCCTACTAAGTTATAGATGATTTTTTTTTTTTTTTTTTGTGGTTATTGATTCACAATCTCTCTTCCCTTTGATTCAAAGTCCTTGTCTTCTCATCTTTCCTTGAATCTTCTCCTGGCCTGCTTTCATTTACTAGAATTTCAACAAAATTTTACCCCCACCAGTTATCAGTTAGGTATCAGCTGGGTTGCCTTCAAGTTATGGGTAGCACCTCAATAATTTAATTAGAAACCATGCTTGTCCTGTGTAAACCTGATCTCCTGGTAAAGACCAATGTTACCTTCAGTAGTTACTAGATTTAAGATGAACCAATCTGATCATCCCAGAGATTTTAAACTGGGAACAAGGGGGGCTCTGAGGCATGGATAAATAGTAATATATTAACACATATAGAGATTTTAAACTCAGGAGCAATGGAGAGCCCCTGGGAACAGAGCAGCACAAAAAAGCTAGTTAGAAAGGAAGATAAATATTTGTCGGAAAGTAAAGGCAAATGAAAGATATGGTCTGAGTTTTCTGTTCACATTCCAAGAAGTGTTTCTTGTCTCTTATGGATAATAGCTGCATTATTAGGTATTGCTTTAATAGCTTAGGACATTTATTTACTCCTTCAATAACTCATTCACTATACATTTATTTTAATGGCCACTAAGTGCCAGATAGTGTGCTCAGCATTTGCATACTTTATCTCAATGAATTTTAATTAGAAGTCTGAATGCCACCAATCAACCAAATAGGACCAAAGAAAAAGAAAGAAAAAAAAAAAAGTGAACATTTAATATATCCTGACATCCTGACATCTCAGGAAAATTTGGAAACTTGATTCTGGCTATCACTGCAACTTTCCAAGTGAAGTCCCAGCTAGGTGAGCTAAAACAAACGATCCTATTTATGAAATGTAGTGCTATCTGTCTTCCAAGCTTTGCACTGGCAAACAAATGATCATCTCTGGCCATTATTTTGACCTACTTAAGGCTTCATATAATCACTGGAGAATGTTGATGTGAGGAAGAAAAGTCACAGGGTAGCACAAATATGATTTTTTAGCTTTCACTTGTGAAATATCAATGACTAGGGATATGAAGCTAATGGTACCTAATGCCTGATGGCAAAAGGGGGGAAAAAAAAACTCTCCTGACCTACTATTTCCTAACTTTCTAAGTCTATATAGCATAAGTGTGCAAGTATATACATATCTCTCTCCAAGGAAAACATATTTTTAGATTATCCTAAATTTCAGACATGGAGAAATTAAAACTTGTTCTATGAGTAGTCAAGAGCATTCAAAAGAGAAAATAATTCACATATTAAATAATAGGTGTATGTCATTCTTCCAGATACTACTGGTTCTTTTTCCACTGAAGGTGTGGAAACATTTGCATTAGATCAAGGTATTAAACTTGTATTCAATACCTCATATTAAAAACCAGCTAGGCTCGTAGTGCCTAAGGCATTTGACTGCTAACCAGAAGGCTGGGGGTTCAAAGTCACCAGCCACTCCTCAGAAGTAAGGGAGGGCAAGCTACTTCCATAGTGATACTGCCTCAGAAACCCAAGGAAGGGTTGCTATGAGGCTATGAGTTGGATCCAATTCAATGGCTGTGAGTTTTTTTGTTGTTTTGGTTTTAGGCTCCCATGGGTTATTGTTAAAGAGAAGATACAGAGTTTCTTAACATATATTCCTTGAGTTTGTGTTCTTACTACCCATGTAGTTTTTAATCCACTGCATCTGATTTACACTATTACTTCTTGTCTTAGTTACCTAGTACTGTTATAATAGAAACATCTCAAATGAGGGTTTTACCACACAGAAATTTATTTTCTCACAGTTAGGAGGTTAGCAGTCTGAATCCAGGGCATCAGGTCTAGGGGAAGCCTTTCTCTCTGTTGGCTCCATGGAAAATTCCTTGTCTTTTCAGCTTCTTTTCCTTGGCTCTTTGGTGATCTTCATATGGCATGCCACCTCTCTTCTCCAATCTCTGCTCGTTATGCTTAATCTTATTTATATCTCAAGAGAGATTGACTCAAGATACACTCTATACTAAGGCTGCCTCAGTGACTTAACTAGGGTAACCCTTTCCTAAATGGAATTATAACCACAGGCATGGAGGTTGGGATTTACAACACATATCTTTTGGGGGACATAATTCATTCCATAACACTTCTCTACTTAAATAGCTCAGTTTTTACATTCTTAAGAGGGAGGGTTTGTCTTTACTACTGAACTCCATAGCTCCATTCCATCCAATTTAGAATAAAACTCTAATTAATTTTCCGTGCCTTTAAGGCCGCATATGATCTTGAACCAGCCTTTCTCTCTAGTCTTACCTTTTGTCACACTTCCTCTTGGCATCTAAATAGGTACTCAAATTTGAACTAGAGAAAAATAGAGTGCTTTAGCCATTGATGAATATGCTATGGCAAGTTGGACATGCCATATTAAAGTCATAAGAGACTTAGGAAGAGGTGACAAAAGAAGTACAAATTCAGTTACTCATAGAAGCTTTAGATGTGACAGAAGCTTGAGGGTCTCCCTTTTGTCTGTGTAGACTTGATGGGAGATCTCCTGACCATTTTTCTGTACACTCTTCAGGGAGTCAAAGTGGGAGAGGAGCAGAGGAGAGGGGCATAGATTTCATATACAAGATCAGCGGGATGCCAGAGCGTCTCCACATCTCTTCAGTAAGTTGGGACCAGTGGAAGGAGTCTCAGGAGGAAACTGCCTCTAATGTTGTTCTAGTAACAAAATGACTTATGTGAAAAATGGCAGTGTAAGAAAATTCTTTCAATTCCATTTATCATAAAGTAGCCAGTGAAATGACTATGCAAATAGCAAGCAAAATGATGGATTAGGATAATATTATTAAGGAATTTTAAAACAATACTTTCTTCAGATGGTTCTTGGGAAATGTTTTTGAATAAATAAATGCCAAATTGCCTAGCTCAGGCAAGGACCCACAGGATTTATCATGTTATTGAGAGGGAAATAAAAGCTGGAGGATT
Source organism: Orycteropus afer afer (assembly GCF_000298275.1). Classification (NCBI taxonomy): domain Eukaryota; kingdom Metazoa; phylum Chordata; class Mammalia; order Tubulidentata; family Orycteropodidae; genus Orycteropus; species Orycteropus afer. The sequence continues at coordinate 2,740,580 of NW_006921738.1, read as the reverse complement.
TAATGTTCTGAAAGATTTAATGAGACTGCTTCAAATATGCCAATAGAAGCTCCTCTTTAAATTAACTATTTCCACATGTGCAAAAGCAATAAACAAATATAAAGATAAACAAAAACAATGGCTTAAAACATACACATGTGCAGAGCATGATAATGGACCCTCCCAATGTGGTAACTAAAGTCTTACATTCAAGAGAGGGAAACTCTAAGAACTTATTGCTAAAGCTGGAGTCTAATTTGATTTATATTGTTCATAGAAAATATTGAAAAGTATTTTATAATTCATGTTTGTTTTTCTCTGAAAAAACAAAAAGCATCAAAGATCAAAACATTGCTAATATCTTTAGAATGGTTAGTTGTTCATACACCTTAAGGTAAGTACCAGAAATTGACTTTCATATCTCTGTGCACATCTAAACATACTGTGGTTCCACCATGGAGTTTTCAGTCTTTCAAATACCGTGATTCTTTGTCCTGCTTGAGCTAGGACAAATGTTTTCATTTGGTCATATTTAATGGAAGATGTCCCAAAAAGTTAGACCATGGCAGGCTGCTGAACAAGGACACGGCTACATGCAGGGTTCAAGGTGCCATAAGCTCAAGACCATTCCCCAAGGCTTCTGCTTATGTCTAGGAAGTAGACTATATTCCCTAAGGCAGCTACTCAGCTACTCACAGTAGATTCTACCATGGAGTTGATTACCAGTCTCAGCATGGTCTCATCATCAGCTGCCCAGCCAAATTGACACACAAACTGAACTACCACAGGGAGTATGCCCATGACCTTGTATAGGGTTGGCAGACAATGTTTCTACAAGTGTATTTGTATATTGTGTAAGAATCTTCAGGTATATCGTGGAGCTGACAAGGGACAAGATTGTAGTCACTTTTGGCCACAGCCAGCTACCCAGAGGGAGTGAGTAGTTGGACCTGTGGGCTCCAGACCATGGTTGCAAGAGACATCAAGCTCAATTGGCATAGCAAACTGCATACAAACATTGATCTACATCTTACTTTGATGAGTAGTGACTGGGATCTTAAAAGCTTCCAAGTGGCCATCTAGATGCAGCAATGGGTTGTTCCTCATTCAGAGCAAAGAAGAATGAAGACAACCAAAGACGCATGGAAACAGTTAGTCCAAGTGACTGGTACACCATGCGATCCTCAACCTATATGACTATGAAACCAGAAGAACTAGATGGTGCCCAGCTACCACTGTTAACCACTCAGAGGGGGATCTCTGTAGGAGATCCTGGATAGATTAGGAGAATAATGTGGACCAAAACTCAAAATCATTAAAAAAGGACCAGGTTTGCTGGTCTGATACAGCCTGGTGAAACCCCTAAGACTTTGGCCCCTAGCTACTCTTTAAGTCTGGAATTGAGCTCACTCCTGTGGCTTCCAGCCAAACAAAAGACAGGCATATGATCTGAACATTTACATTAAGTAGATATGTTCCTTGGAGAGATCAATAGAAGGGCTGTGTATGCAACAGGACTCTCACTTTTCACCTGCAGTGTGTGTATGACACGAGCTCACGGGATAGGTTTCTGAGACTTTGAAGTTGGTACTGCTGAAGGGGAAATTTTGCAATTTTGCCCCAAAACAGCCTATGACTCCTCACTTAGATTTTTGGAAAAGCTGAACAACTCTAATTTCTGAGTTGTGCAACAGTGATGGGTTTGTGTGTGTGTGTCTTTAACTTTAGCAGGGAACTCAGTGAGAACTTGAAATGAATTTGAATTCTTTACTGATTAAAAGGTTGAGATGCAAATATAATTTCTGGTAGTAAAACATCATCCTAAAAATATTCATAAAAGTCAAACATGCCCTGGGTATTTTATAGAATAACTCAAAATTTAATACTTGTGTATTAAATTTAATATATTTTCTTGTTATTTTGGTGCCATTGAGTTGACTCTGACTCATAGTGAGCCTGTGTACAACAGAATGAAACACTGCCTGGTCTTGTACCAACCTCACAATTGTGTCTGGGTTTGAGTTCATTGTTGCAGCCACTGTGCCAAACTATCTTGTTGAGGATCTTCCCTTTTTCACTGACCGTGTAATTTACCAAGAATGATATCCTTCTCCAGGGTCTGAAAGCATGACCAAAGTATGAGAAATGAAGTCTAGCCATTCTCATTTCTAAGGAACATCTGGCTGTACTTCCAAGGGAAATTTGTTCATTCTTCTGGAAGTCCTTGGTAGTATCATTATGCTTCACCAGCACCACAACTCAGAGCTTGAGCTTCCTTATTGATTGTCCACCTTTCACACACATATGAGCCTATTGAAAATACCATGGCTTGTGACAGGCACAGTGTTATGATCTACATCGTCTAATGCCTTTGCATAGTCAATAAAACATAAGTAAACATCTTTCTGGTATTTGCTTTCAGCTGAGATTCAGCTGACATTAGCAATGATAATATTCTTCATTCTACATCCTGTTCTGAATCTGGCTTGAATTTCTGGCAGTTCCTGGTAATGGTTATTACTGCTGCAACAATTTTTGAATTATCTTCATAAATATTTTACTTTCATGTTACGTTAATGATTTCCACATTATGTTGGATCACCTTTCTTTGGCATGGGCTCAGATATGGATCCTTTTCCAGTAAGTTGGCTAGGTAGCTATCTTCCATATTCCTTGGCATAAATGAGTGAGATCCTTCAGTGCTGCATCCGTTTGTTGAAACATCTCAGTGTGTATTCCATCAATTCCTCCACCCTGTCTTTACACCAATTCCTTCAGTGCACCTTGGACTTTTTCAAATTGGTTCTTGATCATTTGCTATCTCCTGAAGTAGTAGAACATCAATCATTCTTTTTGGTAAAGTGATTCTTTGTATTCCTTCTATCTTCTTTTGATGCCTCCTGCAACATTTAATATTTTTCCCATAAAATCCTTTAATGTTGCAATTCAAGGCTTGAATTTTTCCTTCAATTCTGTCAGCTTGAGAAATGTCAAGCATTTTCTTCCCTTTTGATTTTCTAGTTCCAGGTCTTTGAACATTTTGTTATAATATTTTACTTTGTGTTTTTCAGCTGCCCTTTGAAATCTTCTCTTTAGATCTTTTATTTCAATCTTTTTTCAATTCAAGAGCAAGTTACAGAGTCTCTTTTGACATCCATTTTGGTCTTTTCTGTCTTTTTAATGGTTTTTTTGCTTTCTTCAGCAAATGATTTTCTTGATGCCAGCCTACAGCTCATCTGGTCTTCAGTCATTAGTATTCAGTGCCTCAAATCTGTTTTTTATATGGTCTCTAAATTCAGGTGGGATGTGATCAAGGTCATATTTTGGCTCTCATGAACTTGTTTTAATTTTCTTCAGCTTGAACTTGAACTTGTATATGAGCAGTTGATGGTCTGTTCCACAGTCATCTACTGGCTTCATTGTAACTGATGATATTGAGCTTCTCCATTGCTTCTACAAATGTAGTGAATTTAATTCCTGTGTATTCCATCTGGTGAGGTCCACATGTATATTTGCTATCTATGTTGTTGAACAAACATATATGCAGTGAATAAATTGTTAGTCTCTCAAAATTCTATCATGTGGTCTCCAATGTCATTTCCTTCACCAAAGCCATGTTTTCCAACTACTGATGTTTCTTCATTATTTCCAAATTTTGTATTCTAATCACCAGTAATAATCAGTATATTTTGATTGTATGCTTGGTAAATTTCAGATGGCTTTAGTGGTTGGTGCATAAATTTGAATAATAGTAATGTTAACATGTCTCCCTTGTAAATGTATTAATATTATCCTATCATTGATAGCATTGTACTTCAGTATAGATCTTCAAGTGTTTTTTCTGATGATGAATGTAATGACATTCTCTTTGTCATTCTTGGCCATAGTAGGTCATATGATTGTCTGATTCATAATGGCCAATACTAGCGCATTTCAGCTCACTAATGCCAAAGATATCAATCTTCTTCCATTCCATTTTATTTTTGAGAATTTAAAGTTTTCCTAGATTTATACTTTGTACATTCTCTGTACTGATTATTAATAAATATTTGAAGCTGTTTTCACTCATGCCCCATCAACAAATAAAGGTCCCCAAAGCTTTACTCTATCTATGTCTTTAAGGTCACCTCTACTCTGAGGAGACAACTATTCTTCAGTTGCCTTCCAACCGAAGGGCTCATCTTCCAGCACTATATCAAATGTTTCACTGCTATGCATAAAGTTTCCCAGATGTTTTCTTAGGTTTACAAATAAAAGGATAATTAAAAAAAAATATTTCCTGATCTAATTACCACTGAGCTGTAGTAGAGATAACACAGACTGTTACATTTATTCATTAATATATTTAAATATGCTTTTGAGTCTTCAGATCAATGTATTCTATGGGATGATAAGTTATCATGCAAGAAATTAAGGCAATTAAGCTCTTTTAGACACAGTGTTCTGAGAAATTATTTACTAATAAGGCAGCATGAGATCTCTTTTTCTAATATCAGACTAATATGGACAAACATCACCAACAGTGGTGCTTTTCAGGCAATATGTGTCTAGGAATAGAAAAAAAATGCCTTCTAATTTTCTGATTTTAATTACAAAGTTATGCTCAATTCCATTCGCTGGGTCATTCATTACCATGCAGCCTAGGCAATCAATTAATATCTTATGAATAACACATCTTCCAACCTGCCTAGTTAACACCTTTGACGAGTCATTTATCCTTCCTAATACTCAATGTACTTGTCTTTCTGCTTAGAGTTACATGAGGTCCTCTACAGAATAGATTGGCCTCAGCTTGTCTGGGCAGAGGACCTGAGTATCTTTATGTTTTCAAGCTATTCAGGGATTGCACTGTGCATTGAAGATTGAGAAATGAGAAACTAGATAATGGCATATTTTTAGCTCTACTATTTTAAGATTCAGAAATTCTCTTTTTATAATGGTAGACTGGGGAGCCCCGGTGGTATAGTGGTTAAGTGCTGGGCTGCTAACTGAAAGGTCAGCAGTTTGATTCCACCAGCCAGTCCATGAGAGAAAGATGTGGTAGTCTACTTCCATATAGATTTACAGCCTTAGAAACTCTATGGGGCAGTTCTATTCAGTTCTATAGGACCACTGTGAGTTGGATTTGACTGGATAGCACTTTTTTTTTTTTTTTTTTTGAGTGGTAGATTATTAGCCTTTATTATTTGAGATGAAAATTTCAGTTTTGCCATGGTTAGAGTTTGGTGGTGGGGATTGGACTATAACTCTGCTTTCTGTAATTTTCTATAATTTCATTTTTTTGTTGTTGTTGTTTGTCATTGTTACGTGCCATCAAATTTTCTCCAACTCGTAACAACCTTATGTACAACAGAACAAAATACTGCCTGGTTCTGTGCCAGCCTCACTATCCCTCTTTACTGAGTCCATCTCTGTAGCCACCATGTCCATCCATTTAGTTGAGGGCCTTACCCTCTTTCATTGACCCTTCACTTTACTAAGCGTGACATCCTTCTGCAGAGAATGGTCCCTTCTAATAACATGACCAAAGTAGGTGAGACGAAGTCTGGCCATTCCTTTTTTTTTTTTTTTTTAGTGTCCCTAAAAGCTTGTGCATGGATGTTGGTAGATGGGCCTATGGTAAACAAAAAGAGCTGGGATGAGAGAACTGAGTTGAGAGGATGTAATGGATTTGAGGGCTGCAAAAGGGTATGCAGATGGTGTCTTCTGATCTCTAACTTCACGGAGGGAAGAGAGAATCAAGATCAACATCAACAGCGTAAGACTGACTTCTATGAAGCACAGATTAGATAAGACACCACCCTGAAACCTTTGTACCAATTCTGACACCAGCCATTCCTCCCACAGAACTCTTTACTTCTCTACTGGTTTCATAATTCATTACAATGTCCACACAGTACTCATTGACAATACTCATGATTATGGGGTTCATAAGGGAAGCAACAGGTTATAATTCAGGTTTAGGAATGCTGAGGATACAACTCTTCCATCAGGACAGCCTTCTCATGGCCATACCATAGGCTTGCCTCTCTTTGGCCCTCAGTCTCTTGGCTTGACCTCTGCCCTGCTTGGACAAGCGTTACAAAGCTCTTTTAGATCTGGTGATAGGTGCACCTGACTCCACCACAAAGCCTTCTGCCTGAAAGTACTCAGCTTTCTAGCTCTGGGGCCAGGAAGCCCACTCCTCTATCCTGTGCTGGTTTCTTGGTTCTGCTACCTCTGCTATATCTGCTGCCACCATCCCTCTGCCATCTCGCTGCTAAAGAGGTCCAGCTCCATGATATTGGGCCTTAGGATGTGCTCTACTCTTGGTTCTTTTTTGATGACAGTGAGTTTCCCCCTTTTCTGCCTCTGAAATGGCTCATTTTGAGCCTAGTAAATGGCAAATTTCCAATCACCACATTAGGGTTTCATACACCTTATTTGCATGGTCACACCCACACAAGGGTACCATGTACCTTATTTACATTATTGGCAAGCTCTCCAATTCTCTTGGTGGATCATGAGCACCTCACATTTGCGTGGTCCCACTCAGTCATCTGGTGGGAGTCGCAAAAACCATGTCTGGAAGACCCATACTAAGTAATTCACTGCCCTACAAGGGACTTTTAGGAGCCTAAAGGCTCAATGCTAATCAGTATAGAAAGGAAAAACTTACACTTTCAGACATGATGACACTTACTTGGAGAATCTGAAAATCTTATGATTTTCCAGAAAAGAAGTGAAGTAAAACATCTGAGTAAATATACTGACATATTTTGATTTTATGAAAGTACAGGCATGTAAAAACAAAGGAAAAAATAGAATGTAGTATGAATGAAAAAGTCAAATTCCTCCATTCTGTGCCATATTTAACCATATGTTTTCCAGAAATAGCTACTATTTACACTTTAATTTGATCCTTCTTTTGCAAAATAAAGTCCTATAAAAAAAACATAAAATATATCTATTGATATGGTCTTAAAATAAGATTACAATCATTATATTATGATCCTATTATGTGACTTTCCTTCCCCCCCCCAATTTATATATTAAAAAATATATATGCTAATCAATGTAAATGTAGCTCATTCTTTAAGAGATATTTAGGATTTTTGATGCAAAAATATACCATAACTTAATAAGCCAATTATCTAATGGTAAGTATTTGAATAATTTTAAGTTTTTTGCACCTATGAAATATTCAATAATGGGCTTGTTGTTAATATAATATATGTTTTATTGATTATGCACATGTATTTATGAAGTAGATACAATGCTGTAGAAATCTTAGGACAAAGGGATTTACTCTATAGATGAATTTATAAAGTATCCTCCCAAACTGTGATATCAGTATATAAGGTCATCAAGATATCATGCAAATCTCTGTTTTACAAGCCTGGTGATCTACTTCCAAAAGGTCACAATCATTGAATTCCCTTCTGGGTTCAGTTCTACTCTAAAACACATGTGTCACCATGAACTGGTATTACTTCATGGCAACTGTTTTTCTTTTTTAAATCAACTTGGGAGATTATTAATGTTTTGAATCTTCACCATTTGATAGAGAATTATTTTATAGCTTTAATTTACATTTCTTTAATCATGAGTACAAATTTTCAAAATAAGAAAATGTACAAAGAGATTCCCACTCACCTACCAACAACAAAATTATATAAGTTTTCTAGTTAGGTGCTAATGAAAGAAAACAATCAAATGGATAGATTGGAGGAATTTAGGCAAAATGCAGGCATTGATTTGCATTTTCTAATCAGAAACGCATTTATTTTCTCTTTGTCCTCTGTGGTTCTTCAATTTGAATATTCAGCAGGAGAAGGCTGACTGAATACTTAGCTTTAACAATAATAGTTAAACATATTCTTTTCTTATGATTCTGCTCCATCTTTCTAAGGTGGAACATTTTAAACAAAGTAAATCTTAATTTTGAATTCAAATGGCTCACAGCTGAAATCATTAGAAACAGTGGAAATGGGAACTTTTCAGAATATTTTACCTCTGCAGACAAATTAACACTTTCATGAAACCTTAACATGATGTGGATACTATTCTTCATCTTCAACACCTTCTTCCTGCACCCTTGTCAACTATGGCAAGGTAAATGAGTGCCCTATATTGAGGACAGCACTCAACATGAACTTCCTGTGCTGGCTGGCTGGCACCATGTTTTCCAAAATGATTTGTACTGGCACATCTGCTCTCTCCCCAGGCTCTCCTCTTCCATATTTCCTGTCCTCCCCCTCCCTTTTCCTCCCAAACCTCTCATCACTCTTCTGGTACAACCTGCCCTTGTTGAAGGGAGCAACTTTCTTCAGCCAATGCAGGCAATGTCCACTGAGACTCCTGTCCAGTTAAGCATCCCTACTCACCACACCTCCCTTGGTAACCTCACTCTATTTTTCTCTCTTCTTCCTGCTTCCACTTACACTACAGATCCTGTGCTGTCAGGCTCTCTCTTTTGTCCTGTGTCAGTTTATCAAAAATCTATTCCTTTTAGTTAACCATGAATGTCCAAGAGCAGGCACTTGGATCGAGTCTGTGCTCTTGGCACCAAGCAGAGCAGTATGAATGATGAATTATGAAACTCTTTTTCCTGACTGGTTTAGAGTCTCCTGTTCTGCCAGGGCACTGGACCAATGAATAGGAGCAGGTGTGACAAATCAGAAAATCCTTCATGGGAAATGATTCTGAGGAGAAATCTGCAGTTTGCCACTGTGACAAACTGAAGATTTGATGAAGGCCGTTCAGGAGTAACTGAAAATAAACCACTTTTAATTTGTGTTTTAAATTTAGATGTTACTTAAGATTTAGCTAATATAGCCCAGGTTTGACTTTTAACACTCTATAACAACCTTCTTCTCTGTGTTCGCTTATACAGTATCTATGTGTGTGACGTGTTGCACAGGGTAAATGTGCTACAAAAGACCTCTTTAAAGTGTTAAAGAACAAAGATGTCACTTTGAAGACTAAAGTGAGCCTGATCCAAGCCCTGGCATTTTCAATAGTCTCCTATGCATGTGAAATCTGGACAATGAGTAAGGAAGACTGTAGAACTGATGCATTTGAATTGCAATGTTGGCAAAGAATATTGAATATACCATGGTGTGGTGCAGTGAATTACTTGGTATGGCTTTTCTAGCTATGGTCTTTGTGGCTCCCATCAAATTACTTGGTGGGACTATGCAAATAAGGTATGTAGAACTCTGATGTTGGGATTGATTGATTTCATCACTCTGCCAGGCTTAAAATGAGTCTGCCTAGAGGTAGAAAGCAGCAGTGGAACCAAGAGACATGAAACAGAGAAGTGGCCTTGTGAGAAAGCTGAGTGCAATTGGGCAAGAGACTTGTTGGCAAAGAGAGTGCATTTACGTGTACCTATTGGCAGAACTAAAAGAGCTTTGTAACACTTGCTTGAGCAGGGTGGAGGTCAAGCCGAGAGGCCATGGGCCAGAGGGATGTGCCTAAGGACATAGCAGAGGGGAGACTGTCTTGATCGAAGAACTGTATCCTGAGCATGTTGCTGAACCTGAATTGTAGCCTGTTACTTCCCTAATAAACCCCATAATTGTGAGTATTGTCTGTGAGTTCTATGTGGCCATTGTAATGAATTATTGAACCCATTAGAGTAGTGAGTGTTGTGGGAGGGACGGCTGGTATAAGAATTGGCAAAAAGTTAGGAGGGTGACGACATGTCTAGCCACATACGAATAAGTATTGGACTGCTGATGGTGATTCTGTCTCCCTTTTGTGAAGTTGGAGGAAGTCATAACATACCTCGCTCATGCCCTTTTTGCACAAGGATGGCCAGAAGAATGAACATATCTGTCTTGGAAGAAGTACAGCCACAATATTCCTTACAAGTGTGAATGGCCAGACTTCATCTCCTGTACTTTGGTTATGTTGTCAAAAGGGACTAGTCTCTGGAGAAGGATGTGGTGGCTTGTCAAGTAGATGGTCAGAGGAAAAGGAAAAGACCCTCAATGAGATTAATTGGCACAGCAGGTGCAATGATGAGCTCAAACACAACATAATTATGAAGATGGAGCAGGACGGGGCAGTGCTTTGTTCTGTTGTACACAGGGTCACCATGAGTCACAACCAACTGGACGGCACAGAACAACAACAACGTGTGTGAAATAAACATATGTTACTTCCATAAACACAAATACTAGTTTGATGTGTAGTTCTCTTCTATCTTAGTAGGCAAACATCAGACCTTTTGCTTGCCTTACCATTTCTGGAAGTTACCTGTGTGGAACTCACTATTACACTGCCAGGACCATTTCCATGCTGCCCATGTGACCATGCTCTCAATTTAGGTTTTCAACACAGGTGGCTAGTTCAGCTACCTCCAGATTTTCTTCTTCCTATTCTCTTGTCTTGTTATGGCAAGATGAAGAACCCAGATTTGTTAAACCAGGCTTTTTTAGCATGACGTATACACTTATACACAAGAACATTCCTCACGTTTCTCAACACTCATGAATTATTCAACCTGATTTTTTTCTCTGCACACTAGGCACAGACTGTTTTTCTCCCCTACACCCTTTCTCTGGAAAGAAGAGGAGAGAGTTTCTCTTTTCTCTTCTGTTTTTATATCTCCTTCCTTAAAAACAAAATTACATTTAATGTTTATTGGCATCATTTTCTAAGTAGCTTGACACATATAACTCAGAGCAGGAATGCTTTAGTCCTAATGTTAAAGTCCATTGTCTTCATCATCGTTATGCTATGTTGTCTTGACAGTGGCCTAAAAACACTCTAAGTGTGTTGACCACTTATTTTTGACCTTCTCTTGATGCACCATTCAGAGACAGAATTATTTTACAACATTTGATTTTATTCACAAAAGGAGCACTGGTCATTCAGTGGTTAAGTGTTCTGCCGCTAACTGAAATATCAGTGGTTTAAACCCACCAGTTCTCCTTGAGGGAGAAAGATGTGGTAGCCTGCTTCTGTAAAGATTACAGCCTTGGAAGCCTCATGGGGGGAAGTTCTGCTCTGTCCTATAGGGTTGTTATGACTAGGAATCAACTCGATGCCAATGAGTTTGTTTCATTTTTGTTTCAGTTCCTTTCACAGTTCCATTTACAAATTAGTACATATTTTCTGAATGTAATTGGGTGTCCTGTATTTAATTTGACAACTCAAAATGATATCCTAGCCTATGCCTATTGCTTTATGTTCAGGTATAGAATTTTTGTTTGTTTGTTTTAGGAAAAGATGCACTGGACTTGAATTAATGCCCTGCCATGTGGTTTGGTAACATCGGGACTGTGCCTTTTTACTTGCCAATCTTGGTCTTGTCAGTCTCAGCAGCCAGCAGATGCCTGAGTGAAGAAAAGCCTGTAGCTTCAGTGGGCTGGGAGCAGGAGGCAGAGCTGAAGTGCAAGGCTGAGGGGCTTTCACCCAGCCCCTAGAGCTGGCACTTTGAACTCGGACTTAAAACCTCCAAACTGTAAGAGAATAAACCCGTTTGTTAAAGCCATCCCATTTGTGGTATTTTCTGTTGAGTGGCACAGAGGTAACCAAAACAATTGGTTTCCTTCTTACTATTCCTGTTTATTTAACTTTTAATAATTAATTTTAAATAGCCATATGTGACTAGTGGCTATTGTATTTGACAAAGCATATCTAGGGCATCTGCCCTTGTGATTCTTAATTTAAGGGTCTCCATAAAAATTACTATTTGATGCTTGAATGAGAACAGACAGACATACATTTATTTTTGTTTTGTCAGAATACATATCCAGAAACTTTCCACTTGAGCACAAACTTGGCAACAATTCTTGGGATACTCTATAAGACTGATAATTTTCATGAAAAGGAATAATTATTTTCTGAAAATAAAAAGTAATTTCCAAGTATAAATCATATATTACAAATATTTCTCAAAAACTTTCAAAAATTAAGTTGTATGCAGGAGGAGAGAGTTTACATATCATGTGAAAACTGATCAGAGGTTTAGATGAGGGCAGGCCAAGGACAGGACCTGAGTTCCAGTGCTAGAGGTAGCATATATAACCTGGAATAAGTCACTTAATTCCTTCAAACTTTGAGTTTGTCATGTATAAATCAGGAAGGATAATTGCATCTGGCCAAGCTATCCTGCAGGGTCTCTGGAATCAAATGGGATAATGCAATGGTAATCACATTGTAAAGTGCTGTACATATGTCCGCCACTGTTAAAATTTTGATTAATATTATTATCATTATTCTGTAATCCTTCCAAAGCAATTCAGTCTGAGCAGCAATAACAGGGGGAGAAACATTCCATTCTCATCTTCTGTTGTAAAATAATGCTGAAAAAGAAAGAAATTATACTGGCAAGTGTGATAGGGAAACAAGATTTGTTTTCATATTAACCCACAAATGTGTATGTATTTGTGTTAGTGGACACTATATTTACTCAAATGAATCTTGTTTTGTAAACCAAATCTTAACATATATGATGGTCTCTCCTAATTTTAAGATTTTTCCATCTATTTTCATACTAAAAAGACATATAAGGAAAAGCATAATAAGCTTTCCCTTCATTTCTCATGATTCACACAATATCTTGTTTTGCAATCTCCTATCCGTTGGTTAAAAGCTCCAGGGAAGATGGTATCTCCAATCTGAAAAAAATTAAGGATTGGGGCAAAAGGAGAAAAGTTCCCATTTGGTGAAGATGCTTTTTTCGTGGTAAAGATGATTGCTGTCACTTTTGGGGACAGTGATCATTTCAGACACTTATAATCCAGTTGCCATCAAGCTGATTTTGACTCACGGGGACCCCATGCATGTCAGAGTAGAACCCTGCTCCATGTGGTCCTCAATGGCTGATTTTACAGAAGTCAACCCTCAGGGCTTTCTTCCAGGGCACCTCTGGATGGACTCAAACTTCCACCCTTTTGAACAACAAATGAGTGGATTAGCCATTTGCACCCTCAGGGACTCTATCAGAGCCTTAACTATTATCTTCTTTCTTTATTTGTTTTGCTGCTGTTTTGTACATATTCTGTCAAATCATCCCTAAATGACAGCATATTATTCCAAAAGGCAAAGAGATATGTATGTCTTATTTTTTCATACTCTAAGAATATTTAAGTGCTTTTTCAGTTTCTTTCATTCAACCTAAATAATATTTTAGAATGAAATAATAAACAAGGATTTTTTGTTTGTTTTAAACATGGTCATGTATTAAAGTGTTTTTTTTTTTTTTTTTTTAAGTTTCCTACTCTTAGCTACTGTCTTTGATGTACATTTTCCTGTTTCTAGACTGGAATCTAAATTCTCTTGGGCTATTTACTTTGCTGTTGTTGTTAGGTGCTGTTGAGTAGGTCCCAACTCATAGAGACCCTGTGTACAACAGAACGAAGCACTGCTGGCTCCAACCTCACAATCCTTGCTATGCTTGAGCACTGCAGCCACTGTGTCAATCCATCTTGTTGAAGGCCTTCTCCTTTTTCGTTGACCCTCCACTTTACCAAGCATGATATCCTTCTCCAGAGAATGGTCCCTTCTGACAACATGACCAAAGTAGGTCAGACAAAATATGGCTATTCTCGCTTTCAAGGACCATTCTGGCTGTACTTATTCTAGGACAGATTTGTTAGTTCTTTCAGCAGTCCATGTTACTTTCAGTGTTCTTTGCCAACACCACAACTCAAAAGCATTGACTCTCCTGTGGTCTTCCTAATTCATTGTCTAGCTTTCACATGCATATGAGGTGATTACATATGAAATTATATGTGGATTATTATGTTTATAAACATTTAATAATGAAAGTGCTGTTTAGTTCTAAATGAATCAGAGAACAATTGAAAATCCAATTTCTGCCTTTAAAAAATTATGTATTTAACACTTTACCATTCCATCTAAGCCTGGAGTCTGAATATTTTATGAGTTATTTAATAAATATATTTAAAAATATTATATCATTCTGTAACACATACCATAAATATTTGTAACTGAAAGCTTTTGACATGGTATAAGTTCTCTAAAACAAAGGATGACTATTTCAGTACATGTTAAAAGCAGATGGAACCATCTTCATGTTATATGTATCATAAAAACATGTTTTAATCTTTAATATGTGCATCTGTTGATTCCTGTTAGAACATGTATTTGAGACTTTTAGATCACAAAACTGAATATTTTGCTTCCCCTTAAGAGGAAACCTGTTGTTAGGTTTGCTCTTTAACACTCTAAAGAGGTCTTTTACAGAAAATTTGTCCAACAAAATGTCATTTGGTTTCTTAACTGCTGCCCTTCCATGGGTGTTGATTGTGGATCCAAGTAAAATGAAACCCTTCAAAACTTCAGTCTTTTCTCTGTTAATCATGATGTTGCTTACTATTCCAGTTGTGAGGATTTCAATTTTCTTTATGTTAAGGTGTAATGCATACTGAAGACCATAGTCTTTGATCTTCATCTGTAAGAACTTCAAGTCCTCTTCAGTCTCAGCAAGCAAGATTGTGTCATCTGCATATCACAGGTTGTTAATGAGTCTTCCTCCAATTTTATGCCATGCTTTTCTTTACCTATTTCAACTTCTCAGATTTATTTCCCAGCATACAGTTTGAATAAGTATGATGCAAGAATACAACTCTGATACACACATTTTCTGATTTTAAACCATGCAGTATCCCCTTGTTTTGTTCAAACAACTGTCTCTTGGTCTATGAAGAGGTTCCACATGAGCCCATTTAAATGTTCTGGAATTCTCATTCTTCTCAATATTATCCATAATTTGTTATGGCCCATCCAGTCAAATGGCTTTGCATAGTCAATAAAACACAGTTAAACATCTCTCTGGTATTCTCTGCTTTCAACCACGGTCCATCTCACATCAGCAATGATAACCCTCATTTCACATCTTCTGAATCTAACTTGAATTTTTGGCAGTTCCGTGATGATGTACTGCTGCAATAATTTTTGAAATACTTCAGCAAAATTTTCCTTTTTATGAAATTAATGGTAGTGTTTGATAATTTCCACATTCCACAGCTTTCTTTGGAATGGTCACAAATATAGATCTCTTCCAGTTGATTGGCCAGGTAGCTGTCTTTCAAATTTCTTGGCATAGATGAATGAGTGCTTCTAGCATTATCTGTTTGCGGAAACATGCCAATTGTTCTGTCAATTCTGTCAAAACATCTGTGGAGACATTGGAGAAGCCTCAATATCACAGCTAGAGCAAGGCTAGGGGCCAACTGTACAACAGA
>NW_006921738.1:2716347-2725200 GCF_000298275.1 Orycteropus afer afer | reverse complement strand
ACTAATCAGAAGGCTGATGGTTCAAACCCACCAGCCACTCCTTGGAAGGAAGATTGGGCAATCCACTTCCATAGTGATACCACCTCAGATCACTATGAGTCAGATCCTCCTCAATGCCGGTGAGTTTGGTTTGGTTTTGGTATTGAACACTAATGATTGAAGACAAGATGAGTTGTGGGATGACAAAAAGAACATTGTACGTGAAGAAAACAAAATAAAAGACAGAAATAAAAGGAGGCAAAAATGGATATCAGAAGAGATTCTGAAACTTGCTCTTGAACATTGAGGAGCTAAAGCAAATGGAAAAATGATGAAGTAAAAGAGCTGTACAGAAGGTTTCCAAGGATGGCTTGAGGAAACAATGTAAAATTTTATAATGAAATGCACAAAGACCTGGAGTTAGAAAACCAAAATGGAAGAACATTCTTGGCATTTCTCATGTTGAAAGTAATGAAGAAAATATTGAAGTCTTGAGCTGTATACTGAGAGAGTCCTGGGCAAAATGTTGAATGATGCAAGAAGCATGAAAAGAAGATGGAAGGAAGACATAAGTCAGTGTACCAAAAAGAATTGGTCAACATTAAACTATTTCAGGAGATAACATATGTTCAAGAACCAATGGTAGTAAAGGAAGAAGTCCAAGATGCATTGAAAGCATTAGTGAAAAACAAAGTCATAAGTATAAAATCTCATTTAACTCTCAGACACCCCCTCCATGATGCTGGTTATGATTCTTAGTTTATACTTCAGGGAACAGAAGCTCAAAGAGGTTTGCTCACTTGTCCAGTCAGCAGATAAATCATCTTTACTTTTAACTATCAAAGAAAAGTTTAGTTTTAGCTTTAACTTTTTTTTCCCCCAATAAAGAAAACAAGGAGTTTGTGAAGTAAATCAGAAGCATTTGGCTTAGGCATACACAGTGTCTCTCAATATCTGCCTCTGGATGTCTTCTCCTCCATACTCTGTTCCTCAGTTAAAATTCTGCTAATTTTGAAGCTAGGCTAAAATACCATCTTCCTCCTGATCACTCAATATGAATATAATACTTTTCTTATGTTCCCTTAGTGTATTTCTTTTCTATCAAAACACTAATAATAATTCATTTATATAAAGAACATAGTCTGTTTTGTACCTTGTACAATAGTCATTTGCGATGAGGTCTACCTCTTCTTCAGCAAAGAGTCTTGGTCTTATTCTTTTTTTGTGTTTCTAATAGTACCTATCAGAAAGATTTGATCATAGGTACTCTGCAGAGATTTTAATATAATTTCCTTCTAGCCACCCATTGGGCAATATCCAATAACCTCACCAACAATTCCATTTTTAATAAAATGGATTTCAGACAGAGGACATATTAATGGTTCTGTCCTCATATAATGAAGGGTTGATAATTAGGAAAGCTAGATACACTTCAATTGTTGTCAAAGTCTTTTGGAATGATATCAATATTTATTGTTCTTTTAATTCATCTTGGGGGGAGGAGAAAGTTTTACTAAGTCTTTCACAAGGACCCCTAGTGGCACAGTGGTTAAATGATTAGCTGTTATCCTAACGGTTGATGGTTCAAACTTACCCATTGGCTCTGTAGGAGAAGGAATTTATGATCTCTTCCTGTAAAGATTAAACAAACAAACAAACAACAACAAAAAAAAAAACCCACCAAGCTCACTGTCCTCCAGTCATTTCAACTCATAGTGACCCTTTCTTGGGTTTCCTAGATGGTAGCATAGTGGCTAAGACACTTGCCTGCTAACCAGACAGCTGGCGGTTCAAACCCACCAGCCACTCCTCGGAAGGAAGGTTGGGCAATCCTACTTCTGTAGTGATAACTGCCTCGGAAACCCAAGGAGGGGTCGCTATGAGTCGGGGCCGACTCGACGGCACATAACAACAACAACAACATATTTACAGAAGTAGACTGCTCAATCTTCCTTCCAAGGAGTGGCTCTTGGGTTTGAACCACAAGCCTTCTGGTTAGTAGTCAAATGCCTTTGGCACTATGCCACCAGAGCTCCCTCTACAAAGATTACAGCCTAGAAATTCTATTGAAAAGTTCTGCTCTGTCATGGGGTTTCTACAAGTTAAAATTAGCTTGGTGGCACCTAACAACAAAAACAAGTCCTTAACATCTTGTTTTTTTCTATTTGCTTCCAGTCAACTTTCAAGCTGAATTAAGACATAATAAGGACATGAGGTCCTCATTATATTTTTGGCCAGACTTACTATCTATTTGAAGATCTTGATATTCTTGAAAATTAAATCACTTCATAACCAGATCTTATATAATGTTTACCACCACTTGTCTGCCAATTTGACATACTGTGGTGGCTTGCATGTTGCTGTGAGTCTCAAGGCTATGCCAAAGGTATTTCAAATACCAGCAGGTCACCCATGGTGGATAGATTTCAGTGGAGCTTCCAGACTAAGACAGACTCTGAAGAAGGGAGAAGTCATCCACTTCTCAAAGAATTAGACACTGAAAACCTTATGAATAGTGAAACACTATCTTATATATTACTAGAAAACTTTATGAATAGCCCTGAAACATTGTCTGATATAGTGCCAGAATATGAGCCCCTCAGGTGGGAAGGCACTAAAATACTACTGGGGAAGAGCTGCCTCCTCAAAGGAGAGTCGACCTTAATGATGTGGATGGAGTAAACCTTTTGGGACTTCCATTTGCTGATGTGGCACAACTCAAAATGGGAAGAGACAGATGCAAACATCCCTTAATAACTGAACATGGAATGTACAAAGTATGAGTCTAGAAAAATTGGAAGTTGTTAAAATGAAATGGAATGCATAAAGATCTATATCCTAGGCAATAGTGAGCTGAAATGGACAGGTTTTAGCCATGCTGAATTAGACAACCATATGATCTACTATTCTGTTGTTGTTGTTGTTATGTGCTCTCGAGTCGGACCCGACTCATAGCGACCCCTCCTTGGGTTTCCGAGGCAGTATCGCTATGGAAGTAGATTGCCCCATCTTCCTTCCAAGGAGTGGCTGGTGGATTTGAACTATTGGGAATGACAAATTGAAGAGGAATGGTGTGGCATTCATCTCCACAAAATTGTGTCAAGATCTGTCCTGAAGTACAGTGCTGTCAGTGATAGGATATCTATATGCCTACAAGAAAGACCAGTTAATACTAACAATAAACTCACTGCCATCAAGTCAGATCCAACTCATAGTGACCTCTCCTTGGGTTTCCAAGGCAGTATCACTATAAAAGTAGATTGCCCAGTGTTCTTTTTGAGGTATGGCTGGTGGGTTAATACTACTATTATTCAAATTTACACCCCAACCACCAAAGCCAAAGACGAGGAAATTGAAGATATTTACCAATTTCTGCAGTCTGAAACTGACCAAGCATGCAATCAAGATGTGTTGATTATTACTGGTGATTGGAAGGCAAAAGTTGGAAACAAAGAAGAATCTCTAGTAGTTGGAAAATATGGCTGCAAAAGGGTCAGTGAAGCTGCATCTTCAGACTTCCTCTAACCCTACAAGAGGAAGACAGACTCACCATCAGTAGCCCAGTGAGGCCAGACATGTTGCTTCCCTCCAGGTCTTTTACCAACCCTGACACCAACCGTTCCTCCTGCAACACCCACCGCCTCTCTGCTGCGTTTGATAAATCACTGCAATAGCCATACAGAACTCACAGATTATGGGGTTTATTAAGAAAAAAATAGGCTACAACTCAAGTTCAGAAATGCACTCAGTCTCTTGCAGCCTTCTGTCTCTCAGCTGACAGTCTCTCTCAGCAGTGCACATCTCTCATGTCTCTCTCTCAGCAATGCGTGCCTCTTGAATCTCTCAGCTGGCAGTGAGAGATTCATTTTGCCTCTAGGAGAGCTCCTTTTGAGCCTGCCAGAGTGGCCCAAACCATCCAATCCCAACATCTAAGTTCTGTGCACCTGAGAGAGAGTAAACTTTCCAGAAAATTACTTTATGCTTCACCCAACAAATATACCCCAGGTGGATAACTTTAACAATTAAAAGCAGCTCAGTTGCTCACAGAAAACTCCACCATGGAACTTACAAAGATTTACAGCTAGAAAAGCCACACTGTGTAATTTACTACACCACAATGGCCTTGGTGATAGAAATGATGCTAGAGATTGTATGATAGAATTTTACAAGACCAATGACTTATTCATTGCAAATAGCTATTTTTCCAACAATGTAAACAGCAGCTTTACACACGGACTTCACCAGATGGAATACACAGGAATCAGATCAACTACATCTGTGGAAAGAGGCTATGGGGAAGCTCAACATCTTCAGCCTAAACAAAGGCAGGAGATGACTGTGGAACAGACCATCAACTACCCAAATGTAAATTCAAGTTGAAGCTGAGAGCAATTAAAACAAGTCCGTGGGAGTTAAAATACAACATTGATTATATCCCACCTGAATTTAGAGACCCTGTAAAGAATAGATTTGACTCGTTGAACACCAGTGACTGAAAATCAGATGAAGTGTGGGTTGACATCAAGAACATCATCCATGAAGAAAACAAAACATCATTAAAAAGACAAGAAAGGAAGAAAAGAACAAAATGGATGTCAGAAGAGACTCCAAAACATGCTTTTGAACAGAGAGTAGCTAAAGCAAATGGAAGAAATGAGAAGATAAAAGAGCTAAGCAGAAGATTTCAAAGAACAGCTCAAGAAGACAAAGTCAATTATTATAATTAAATGTGAAAAGACCTGGAATTAGAAAACTAAAAGGAAGAACATGCTTGACATTTCCCAAGCTGAAAGAACCGAAGAAATCATTCCAGCCTTGAACTGCAATATTGAAAGTTTCTTTGGGCAAAATATTGAATGATGCAGGAAACATCAAAAGAAGATGGAAGGAACCCACAGAGTCACTGTACCAAAAAGAATTGATCGCTGTTCATCTGTTTCAGGAGGTGGCATATGATCAAGAACCAATGATATTGAAGGAAGAAGTCGAAGATGCACTGAAGGAATTGACAAAAAACAAGGCTCCAAGAATTGATGGAATACCCATTGAGATGTTTCAACAGATGGATGCCACACTGTAGGCACTTACTCATCTGTGCCAAGCAATTTGGAAGACAACTGTCTGGCCAACTGACTGGAAGAGATCCTTATCTGTACCCATACCACAGAAAAGTGATCCAACCGAATGTAGAAATTATTGAACAATATCATTAATGTCACAAACAAATAAAATCTTAAGATAATTAAAAAATGATTGCAGCAGTATATTGACAGGGAAATTTCAGAAATGGAAGCTGGATTCAGAAGAAAATGTGGAACAAGGGATATCACTGGTGATGTCAGATTGATCTTGGCTGAAAGCAGAAAATACCAGAAAGATGTTTACTTGTGTTTTGTTGACTATGGAAAAGTACTTGACTGTGTGAATCATAACAAATTATGAATAACATTGAAAATAATGGGAATACCTAATTGTGCTCATGAGGAACCTCTACATAGACCAGGAGGCTGTCACTCAAACAGAACAAGGGAATACTGCATGATTTAAAATCAGGAAGGGAGTGTATCAGGGTTGCATCCTTTCACCATACTTGTCCGATCTGTTTGCTTAGCAAACAATCCAAGAAGTGGACTATGTGAAGAAGAACATGGCATCAGGATTGGAGGAAGACTCATTAACCACCTGCAATATACAGATGACAGAACCTTACTTGCTGAAAGTGAAGATGATTAAAGCACTTACTGATGAAGGTTAAAGACTACAGTCTGCAGTATGGATTACACTTCAACATAAAGAAAATAAAAATCCTCACAATTGGACCAAAGAATAGCACCATGATAAATGGAGAAAAGTTTGAAGTTTTCAAAGATTTCATATTACTTGGTTCCACAATCAACATCAATGGAAACAGCAATCAAGAAATCAGATGACATATTGCACTGGGCAAATCTGTTGCAAAGAACTCTTTCACGTGCTGAAGAGCAAAGATATCTCTTTGAAGACTAAGGTGTGCCTAACCCACGCCATGGCATTTTCAGTTGTCTCATGTGTATGTGAAAGCTGGACAATGATAAGGAAGACTGTAGAAGAGTTGTGGTGCTTGCAAAGAATACTGAAAATACCATGGGCTGCCAGAAGAACAAACAAATCTGTCCTGGAAGAAGTGCAGCCAGAATGCTCCTTGGAAGCAAGAATGGACAGATTTCATGTCTCCTACTTTGGTCATGTTGTGAGAAGGGACCATTTCTTGGACAAGGATATTATATTTGGTAAAGTGGAAGGTCAGAGAAAAAGGGAGGACCTTCAACAAGATGGATTGATCCAGTGGCTGCAATGACGGGCTCAGGTATAGCAAGGATTAGGAGGCTGGGACAGGACTGGGCAGTGTCTCTTTCTGTTGTACATAAGTTCACTATGAGTCAAAGCCAACTCGACGGTACCTAACAACAACAACAACAACAGCAACAACAACATGTAATGTTAGAGGTCAGTGGTGGATTAGTGGTAGAATTCTTGTCTTTCAGGTGTGAAAGCTGGGTTTGATACCTGACTAATGCCTATCATGTACAGCCACCACCTGCCTCTCCATAGTGGCTTGCATGTTTCTACAATACTGAATTGGTTTCACTAGAGTTTCCAGACTAGATAGATTAGGAAGAAAGGTCTGGAGGTCTCCTCCTACAAATCACCCAGTGAAAGCAACATGGATCACAATGGTCCCTCTGTAATTGATCGTGAGAATGGCACAGGATCTGACAGATGTTCCTTCTGTGGTGCATGAAGTCACCCTGAGTTCAGGGCAGACTTGAAGGCAAATAACAAAAACATAGAATGTTGGTTAACAGCCAAGTTGAACAATTAGTTTATAGAATCTGGAGGCTTTCCTGGATGTTTTGAACTAATTGTCACACTGGACTATACCCAGCATCATATATATATCTATGTATTATTATATGAAGTGATTTAGTTATCAAGAATATGAAGAGGGCCTTGTTTTAAAAACAGGGTTGTGGCACTGTGGGTAAGACATTTGGCTGCTAACCAGAAGGTCAGTGGTTCTAACCCACTAGTTTCTCTGTGAGAGGACAATGAGGCAATCTACTTCTGTAAAGATTTGTTGTTGTTGTTGTTGTTACATGCTGTCGAGTCAGCCCTGACTCATAGCGACCCCTCCTTGGGTTTCCGAGGCAGTATCACTACAGAAGTAGGATTGCCCAACCTTCCTTCCGAGGAGTGGCTGTTGGGTTTGAACCACCAGCCTTCTGGTTAGCAGTCAAGTGCCTTAGCCACTATGCTACCAGAGCTCCCCTGTAAAGATTTACATCCTTGGAAACCCAGTGGGGGTTGCTATGAGTTGGAACCAATGCGACAGCACCTAACAACAACAACAACAACATATATTATCTATATATATGACATAATAGTGACCTTATTAAAATCATCTCTGAAGACCCAAAACTAGCTATGCCCAATAGCAGAACACATGGCAATTAGTGATGAGTTATATTTACATGTCTGTGTTTAGGATAATTATTACAACAAAATTTAAAGTCTTGTTACAAGTGTTGGCACAAAATGTTGACAATTGTGTTGTCTGAGAGTAATTTCTTGTTAAGAATTGCAAAGTGTGGGTTTTGAAGTTTTCTGAAATGTAGACTAATACAGAATTACAGCAACATGTGAAAAAAAAAATGGCATAGTGGTACTTACTAAAATACCTCTCATGGGAGGGAGGTATTTGGCAAACAAACATAGAAAAAACATGTTACTTGCAAAAAAAAGTATGGTACTTATGACTGTTGTAATCTAAAGGAGCCCTGGTGGCAGAGTAATTGAAGTGCTCAGCTGCTCACCAAAAGTTCAACAGTTTGAACTGAACAGCTCCTCAGGAGAAAGGTGTGGTAGTCTGCTTCTGTAAAGAAACTACGATGCAGGTCTACTCTGTCCTATAGGGTTGCTATGAGTAGGGATCTACTCGATGATAGTGGGTTTTGGTTCATTCTGATTGAACTAGAACATCTTGTTTAAAAACAAACAGGTAACTAATCTTGTGATAGATATAGAAACCATATTCCCAGCCATAAACTTATTAATTCTTTTTTATAGCTGAGAACATTCTTCTCTGTTGTTATTAATTTTTTAGTTATTAAGCAAGTTATTGCTTTTGTTGACTGCTGCCAAGTCATTTTTGACTCAGCGCAACCCCACGTGACATATAGACCATCCTCATAGAATTTTCTTGGTTGTGATCTTTATGGAAGCAGATTGCTATATGTTTCTCTTGAAGCAGCTGGGTGGGTTTGAATCACTAATAATAGTGGCAATCTCAACAGTCTCAGTTGCCTTGAGTCACTTCTGACTCATGGTGACCTCATATGTATCAAAATAGAACTATGCTCCATAGGGTTTTCAATAGCTGTCATCTTTCCAAAGTCAATTGGCAAGACTTTCTTCCAAGATGCGTCTGGATGGACTCGAACTACCAATCTTTCATTAGTAGCTTGTTAACTGTGTCACTCAGGACTCTGGGCAATTGAATAGAACCTATTGACATCTTTAAAATATTTTCATCTTGATTTTCTCAAGGGGAGATTAACTTTCATTTGAAGTGCTAGTTGCATAAGGAATTTGTTATGTTATCTCATTTCATTCACAAACAACTTTCTAGATAGTTCCTATTATCTCTGTGGCACAAATGAGAAAGCAAGCAGATATATTTTGAATTTTTCTATGTTTTCCCAAATAATACAGGACAGAGATGAGATTTAAATTTAAATCTTTATGATTTCACAGTCCTTGTAATTTCTCTTGGAAAACTGAAACCAAGGATGACTAGTACCTTGCATAAGTCATAATTTGTAGCAAATTAGGACT
>NW_006921738.1:2713410-2715752 GCF_000298275.1 Orycteropus afer afer | reverse complement strand
CTTTGGCTTATGTATTTCTTTCTATACATTTATTATCTCAAGGAGCCCAGCCCTATACATTTGCCCCTGGAATTGAGTAAAATCAGGGAATGATTGACCAAGTCAACTGAGGCAAGGAAATTTAAAGTTGAAGTTGTTGTTAGGTGTCATCAAGTCTGTTCTGACTCACAGTGACCCTACATACAACAGAGCAAAACACTGCAGGTCCTGTGCCATTCTCACAATGCTTTCTATGCTTGAGCCCATTGGCACAGCCACTCTGTCAATCCGTCTTGCTGAAGGTCTTTCCCTTGTTTTGCTGACCCTCCACCTTATCAAGCATTGTGTCTTTCTTTAGGGACTGGTTCATTCTGACAACATGACCAAATTACATGAGATGAAGTCTGGCCATTCCCACTTCTGTGGAGCATTCCCACTTTGCTTCTTCCAATACAGATTTGTTTGTTCTTCTAGCAATCCATGGTATTTTTAGTGTGCTTCACCAACACCACAATTCAAATCATCATCTCTTCTTCCGGGTCTTCCTTACTCATTGTCCAGCTTTCACATGCATATTAGGTGATTAAAAATAACATGGCTTGGGTCAGGTACACTTTAGTCTTCAATGTGACATCCTTATTCTTTAACACTTTACAGAGTTCTTTTGCAGGAGATTTTCTCACTGTATATCATCTGATTAGGTCATGAATATATTTGATTAAGTTTTAGTTTCAATTCTCATGCAAGACTTTATTGTAAAAGCAATGTGTTGTCCTCAACTTCCTGTCCCCCAGTTCAATGAACTCAAAGGTAGAAACTAGGGATGTTCACTTGGGTAGGCATAGACTCAGTGGGGATTTAGTAGATTATTAAAGGGTTATGAACATCTGACAACATCTGACATAATGGACAATTCCTACTTGCCCTTTAATGCTACCTAAATTTGCCCTCACTTTGATATGATAGCATCAGCTCCTACTCAAAACTAATTCATCATTACAATCACCTTCATTGCATATGTGCAGCTTTTAAATTACTGACCTTCAAGCCTTGTTTTTGCAACTAAAATACACCAGCCACTGCCATCGAGTCCATTCTGGCTCTTATCAACAAACACTATATAACAGTAGAAGAGATCCATATTTGTACCCATTCCAAAGAAAGGTGACCCTACAGAATGTGGAAATTATCAAAAAATATTATTAATATTAAGAAACTAATGTATTGCCATTGAGTTGATTTTGCCTCATAGAGACCCCTCCTTGAGTTACCGAGGTGGTATCACTATGGAAGTAGATTGTCCAACCTTCCTTCCAAGGAGTGGCTAGTGGGATTGAACCACCAGCCTTCTGGTTAGCATTCAAATGCCTTAGGCACTATGCCACCATATTACACACAAGTAAAATGTTGCTGAAGATAATTCAAAAATGGTTGCAGCTGTTTACTGACAGAGAACGTCCAGAAATGCAAGCTGGATTCAGAAGAAGACATAAAACAAGGGATATCATTGCTGATGGCAGATGGATCTTGCCTGAAATCAAAGAATACCAGAAAGATGTTTACTTGTGTTTTATTAACTATGCAAAAGCATTCAATTGTGTGAATCATAACAAATTATGGATAACACTGAGAAGAATGGGAATTCCAGAACACTTAGTTGTGGTCTTGAGGAAACTGTACATAGACCAGGAGGCTGTTATTCAAACAGAACAAGAGGATACTGTGTGGTTTAAAATCAGGAAGGGAGTGTGTCAATGATGTGTCCTTTCACCATACTTATTCAATCTGTATGCTGAGTAAATGATCTGAGAAGCTGGACTGTTTGAAAAAGAGCATGGCATCAGGATTGGAGGAAGACTCATTAACAACCTCTGATATGCAGACAACACAACTTTGCTTGCTGAAAGTGAAGATGATTTGAAGCACTTACTGATGAAGATTAAAGATTACAGTCTGCAGTATGGATTACATTTCAACATAAAGAAAATGGAAATCCTTACAAATGGACCAATTAGCAGCATCACAATAAATGGAGAAAAGATTGAAGTTGTCAAGGATTTCATATTATTTGGTTCCACAATCAATACCAATGGAAGCAGCAGTCAAGACATCAGATGAAGTAGTGCACTGTGCAAATCTGCAGCAAAAAACTGTTAAATGTGCTGAAGAGCAAAGATGTGTCTCTTTGAAGACTAAGGTGCACCTAATCCAAGCCATGGTATTTTCAATTACCTCATATGCATGTGAAAGCTGGACAATGAATAAGGAAGACTGAAGAAGAGCTGATGCTTTTGAGTTGTGTAGGCAAAGAATACTGAAAGTACCGTGGACTGCTAAAAGAACTACCAAATCTATCCTGGAAG
>NW_006921738.1:2703132-2713294 GCF_000298275.1 Orycteropus afer afer | reverse complement strand
GAAAAAGGAGAAGGCCCTCAATGAGATGGATTGACACAGTGGCTGCAATAAAGGGCTCAGGTATAGCAAGGGTTGTGAGACTGGCACAGGACTGGGCAGTGTTTCGTTCTGTAGTATGCAGGGTCACTATGAGTCAGAGCTGACTCAACGGCACCTAACAACAACAACCCCATAGGATTTCTAATCTTTGCAGAAGCCGATTGTCACATCTTTCTCCTAATGAGTAGCTGATAGGTTAGAAGCAATGATCTTTCAGTTAGCAGTAAGTGCCTTAACCAAGATGCCACCAGGAATCCTTTTTCTTGCACTACAGTCAGGCTAAATAATAACTGTATGCATCTGTTCTGACTTAACTACAAATTGTTAAGAACACAGGAATAGATGTCATTCATAACCTGAGGACTGCCTATATTGTAACATCCTAAGTCAGGACATTAGATGACGTGTAGCATTGGGAAGGTCAATCAAGAAGGAACTGTTACAAGTGCTGAGGAGCAAGGATGTCTCCTTGAGGACTAAGGTGCACCTGACAGAAGCCATGATATTTGCAATCGCTTCATATGCATGTGAGAGCTGGGCAATGAATAAGGAAGACTGAAGAAGAGTTGATGCTTTTGAGTTGTGATGCTGGTGAAGAATGCTGAAAGTACCATTGGCTGCTAAAAGAACTATCAGATCTGTCCTGGAGGAAGTGCACCTGAAATGATCCTTGGAAATGAGAATGGCCAGACTTCATCTCACCTATTTTGGTCATGTTGTCAGAAGGGACTATTCCCTGGAGAAGGATGTCATGCTTGATAGGGTGGAGTGCCGATGAAAGAGGGGGAAGCCTTCAGCGAGATGGATTGACACAGTAGCTGCGATGATGGGCTCAAGTATAGCAGGGATCACGAAGCTGGTGCGGGATTGGGCAGTGTTTCGTTCTGCTGTGCATGGGGTCACTATGAGTCAGAAACGACTCGACGGAACCTAACAACAAACAACAAGTGGTATATTAGTGCTTGAATGAATCATTGTGCCTCTGAAAGTATTTGACACTGAGAAACTAGCTTTGCCAGGCTGAGTAAACATCAACAATATCAGATGATGATTATAAAAAAAAATCCAAACTCTTAACAATCTCATTACCAATATTGGCTAAGAAATCTAAAAGTGATAGGCTCCCAGGTATGTGTGCATGGGCATTAGCCATGAAATAACTCATTTGCCTTCTTAAGGGCACACAGTAGATATGTATCCCATTTATGCCTTCTAGAATTTATCCTAGGGAGGTCACCTATTGTGGCCCTTGCTTGTTTAAAGGCTAAGGTACTAGTTATTCATAGATATTTATCTCATAATGAATTCCAACTGATGTATCTTCCCATTTGCTTATTATCTGAGATGATGGCTCCCCATCCCCCAAAAAACGTTAAATCTTGCATTCAATCTTGATGTCTCATCATTCCAAATGTTAGGAATATAATTTAAAATAAAATAAAAAAACAATACACAAATAAGCTAAAAGAATCTTCACCTTTATGAAGATGAGATTGCTAGATAAGTATAAATACGCAAAAATTATCCTGATGAATGAAAAGTTTTAACACAGGCTTAGCCAGTTTGACCAAAACCCTCATTCTGGAAACCTTACATAATGATAGACAGACTGTGTTTATGTGAACCCCAAAACATCTATTCCATGGAACAATAGAGTGGTGCCTGATTTCTGTGCTGTACAGAAAAAAAATTCACTGTGATTAGAATGCAAATAGCATGGGAATCTCAGAATTTAAAGAAGCCCCTTTGACAATTAAAACTACCTTTTTGCAAATATATTGTTACACTCTTTGAAACAACTTGTTGGGAATAGGTATAATTTATCTAGCACTTTTAGGAGTTTGTGTATTTCTGAATAGTTTCTCAGATATTGGCTAGGGGTTACTTATTTCATCCCCTTTTTAGAAAACGAAATGCTGACACATCTTCAAGTACAAGATACTACACAGAATATTCTTAACTAGGATTTAAATATATCCTAGAAACAGGATTGAAATGTTTCCATTATTTTTCCTTTCCAACAGATCTGTATGTTTAAGTTTTACTTAAAAAAAAAAAAAAGTATAATTGTTCTTTCTTAATAGTGAGCAATGAATGTCACAAAACAAAATGTCTATGAATTGCTGAATGGAAAACCAATTTACTTTGTAAACTTTCACCCAAATCATAATTAAAAGAAAAAAATATGAGCAAAGTACAGACTTTTAAAACTTTGTATAAAGAGTATAATATAAAATTATGAAATAATGTTTGTCAGCTAATTTAACATTTAGCAACAAACCCAGCATTGTTTTAATTAATTCCCATTTGCCTTTGTGTGTATGTGTATCTGTGTGTGAACATCAATGATGTTAGTTTTTTTAAAATATTTTTTCCCTTTATAACGTTTTGTTTAATGGTTAACAACAAAAATAAGCACCCAGTGACTTTAGGGAAACTCGTATTGCATAGGGAGAGATTTGACACAAAGGAGATAAAAGAGGGAAAAGTAAAGGAAGAAATGAATGGACCCAAGCACATGGTGGTTGGTGCTACACTCATCATTAGGAAAGGAGTGCATGTGACATGTTATGTATTTCATCTTAAACTGGTCAAAGCCATTATTTTAAAATGGCCTGTGGTTCATTGAGAAATGTTTTACTTTCATTTTTTATGTTCAAATTGCATTAATTTTTCTTTTAGTTTTCCCAAAAGGGGTCTATAGCCCATCTCTTTACAGATCTCCAGGGAGAAACATGGAGGTTCAAGGCATGAAGACTCTAAATAGTCAAATTATGTCATGTGCACAGATTCTATTAACCTTGCTAGCCTGTCTATCTAGCTCTCAATGTCCCACCACTGTACTGTCTCATTAGTCATTCAATTCTAGATGAAGAACACACTCAATGATTTCCCTTTAAGACACAATAAATAATGATCATTTATGAATACTGAGGTTTATATTTGGTGGCAATCATTTACTTATATTATGGATGGACATTTTAATTTAGAATACAGTTTTGATGTTTACTATCTCCAGGGAACATAAAAAGTACATGCTTCAAAGGCTAAATGTACTAAATGTAAATATTCCTCTTTGCTTAACCAGGACCATTTTTCACCTTATGCAAAATCAAAGATGCATGTTAACGTTTTAGTGGATAAGATGTTTTATTCTGTGAAAGATTGAATCTCTAGTTTTCAGGCAATGATACATTCCCAGAATCAAGCCATTTTATTTATTATTAATGATAATATTATTAATAATAATTATTATTATAGGTGTGATTAAGGAGTTCTGGTGGTACAGTGGTTAAGGCATTTGGCTGCTAACCAAAAAATCAATAGTTTGAACCCACTAGCTGCTCTGCAGAATAAAGATGAAGAAGTCTGCTTTGGTAAATATTTACAGCCTTGGAAACCCTATGGGGGTCGCTGTGAGTCAGAATCGACTCAATGGCAGTGAGTGAGATACATGTAATTATAGTAATAGTTCTGGCATTGATATTTGCCTCATCAATTAGCATTAATTCTTGAGACCTCAGATTTTTCATCTGTAAATGAGGATAATAATGCCCCACTAAAATGTTGCTGGGAGCTCTGGTAGCATAGTGGCTAAGACACTTGCCTGCTAACCAGACGGCTGGCGGTTCAAACCCACCAGCCACTCCTCGGAAGGAAGGTTGGGCAATCCTACTTCTGTAGTGATACTGCCTCGGAAACCCAAGGAGGGGTCGCTATGAGTCGGGTTTGACTCCACGGCAAACAACAACAACAACAAAATGTTGCTATGAGGATTAAATGAGAAAATGGATATAATGACAGGGCTGTAAAAAAACAATCCAGTTGCTGTCAAGTCAATTCTGACCTGTGGCGACTCCATGCATATCTGAGTAGAAATGTACTCCTGTGGTACAGTGAACTGCTTTTACATCACCTTTCTAGCCATGGTCTTGCACTGGGAATACACAAATGAAGTATGTATATTTGCACAGATTGAATAGTTTACTATGACTGTGCAAATAAGGTGACTTTGGCCTACTAAGGGGATGGGTCAGTTTTATCATCCAGCTATGCTTAAAAGGCTAATCACACAGAGATTCAGGGAAACCTCCCACTGTCAGGTAGGTTCTGGAGCAGGGTGTATCCTCTGGATGAAGGAGCCAGTGTCCCTGCACTCAGAACCTCCTAGACTCAGAAGTAAGAACAAGAAAGTCTGTAGGAGACAGTGGTGGAGGCCCTCCCACATCCGTGGAGCCAGAGCTGAGCATTGTCACAGTGAGGAGGCTTGCTGGCAGAGCTGTAAGACTTGTAACACCTGCCTGTGCAGGACAGAGGCCTGAGTGTGCCTGGTGCAGGGGTTGTGTTGGAGGATCCTGTTCAGGGGTTTTCCTACAGCAACAGAGAGCCACAGGGGCTAGGCAGGGTAATGAGTGCTCAGAACAATCTCTAAGGTGCACCCTGTCCCCTGACCCCATTTCAAGATGAATCATCATTAATAGCAGCTATATCAGCAGAAAAACCTTCCTCCATCTCGGCTGCCTCAAGAAGGCACCTTTCATATTTGTGGTGCCTTGGAATGTCATTCTGCACCTTCTCTGGAACCCCACTGAACTCGCACCCTGGGACAAGTGCCCCTCACTACTTCCCCTTTGCTATATCTCTGCAGATCTGGATGCCTTTGAGCAGGTAAAAAAGCTATACCACATGCTTGTGCATGGGCAGAGGGCCTGATTGTGCCTGTCACTGAGCAGCATGGGCCTGGGTAATATGGGGCAAGAGTCCCACAGGCCCAGGTCGTGTGGCATAAGCTGGCAGCAGGAGCTTAGAAGGCCCAGTGACAGAGCTCTGGAGATCCTGTGGAAGGGTCTTCTACCTGGCATTGAGGCCCAGTGAGGCCCAATGGCAGAGAAGAAAACTTGGGAGCTGTGCAAGCCGCTTGAGCAGCGTGGTGGTAGATGAAGGCAGCAGTGACATGAACACATGGCACTTTAGCACCTGGTCTAAACCATAATGTGACTGCCCAGCAACTTCAGAATGGACATCGGTAATTTGGGGAAGGGTAAGTGGCTCTCCTCTGAGAATCTGTTGTTATCATCATTTAACATTTGCTTTCTGTAAATAACAATAATGGCTTTCACTTTGCCAACACTGTCTAAGTATCTCATGTGTTTGGCTCAGTCACAGATGAATGTAGCACCCATAGAACGTTGATTCCAGTGGGTGTATGTGTCTCATTCCTAGCAGTCTAATGACTGCCTGGGAGTTTGAGGCTCAGCCAGTCTGTATGTGCAATGCAGACAGACAAGCATGTCATACAGATGCATCGGGTTTTCAGGCCTGTGACTTTTTGGAAACCAATTACCAGGTCTTTCTTTCAAGACCCCTGTGTGTGAATTTGAAATGCCAACCCTTCAGTCAGTACTTCAGTGTTTAGCTGTTGGCTTCACCTATTGACTCCTGAAAGGCCTATCAAAACACCCTTAGAAACAAATCTGTTGATGTTGAGTTGATTCTGATTTAGAGCTACCCTACAGAACAGAGTAGAACTGCCCCATCGGGTCTCCAAGGCTGTATGTAATCTTTACGGAAGCAAACTACCACATCTTTCTCTCAGGGAGCTGCTAGTGGGTTTGCATTGCCTGTCTTTCAATCTGCAGAAGAGCTCTTTAACCACTGCCCAACCAGGACTCCTCAAAAGGCTCATAAAAACTAAACTAAACTCATTGCCCTTGAGTCAGATCCGACTCCTAGCAAACCTTCCTTGGGTTTCCGAGGCAGTATCACTACGGAAGTAGATTGCCCAACCTTCCTTCTGAGAAGTGGCTGGTGGGTTTGAACTGCCAACCTTCTGGTTAGTAGTCAAATGCGTTAGGCACTATGCTACCAGAGCTCCCTCAAAAGGCTCATAGTAGGTGCTTAATAAACATGTGTTGATTCTTAGTGTTGGGAGCTCTTCTCTAATTTTTTTTTTTTTATCCTTAGTATTATGTATCAGTATTGGATAGGACTTTTGTAACTTTGTTTGAGACTGATACAGAGGTGATGACGTTGAACTGCTTTCCTGGAGAGTCAGATCTGCAAAGAAGTAAACAACACTGCTCACTGAGTGGGACTTCATTAAATTCATTGGCATCAAGTTGATTCAGACTCCCAGTGACCCTATAGGAAAGAGGAGAACTGCCCCATGGGGTTTCTAAGGCTGTGAATCTTTACAGAAGTAGACTGCCTCAGCTCTTTCTCCATGCAGAGGTGTGGTTTCAAATTGCTAATCTATTGTTTAGCAGCTGAATGCTTTAATCACTGCACCACCAGGTATCATTCCTTGGTCTCTATCAGGATGGTAATAAACACAGCTCTGCTGCTCTTGGTGAAATAGTCCTAATGATTACCACACTCTTATTTTCCACTCTCAGAGGAAGTGCGATTATAGTCTTGGGTCACTTTGACTTAAACTCAGTCATCAGGGCCTGATGCGAAACACTTGAAAATTAGAATTCTCCACAGTAAGGGAACTTTCAATATGGTAGTCTTTTATTAAGCTATTTCCATGCACTATTTTAAGTTGTGAAATTTTAACAGTATTGACAACTATGCAATTTAATTAATATTTTCTTTTGGTCTTTTTTTATTATTATTTGGTACTTGTGTGTGGGGAGTGGGTAATAGCAAGAAAAGGATTATTTTAAAAACTGAATGGATTAGTGGCAACCACAAATGAATTTATTTTTCCTGGAACTATAACATTTGGAACAAAATAAAAAGTTGTTTTTTCTATTTTATGTGGTCAGACAATTTCTCCTGTCTTTTTTCCCCCCTTCATACATTATATTAGTCACACTCCTCATGCCCATGATTTATTAAATGGAATAAGTTTTCTTTTATTTCTCTAGTTATTTGAAATTTACATTTTATAGATCTAATTGTACAATCAGAAATTACCAAAATGAGTTGGCCAAGGTATAAAACTAGTTATCGGGGTTGGAGGCTAACATTCATTGCCAACATACGACTCCCTTTAAAATCATCACCTGTTGTGTTACTGTAGCTATTATTCACAATATCCAAGGTTCACCCAGTTTAGACTCTACAAGGGCTCCAGGGTTTATCACAGTAAGCATTTATGTGAGCCATTCTTCTGAAACTTGTTAGGAAAAATTTTAAAAGCATTGTTTCATTTTCCTCAGTATTTCTCATTTTATCTATGGTGGCAGATAAATATTCTAAAGGGTCAAAAAGGGTATATACAGAAAGAAAAGAATTCTCATAACAACACAATATTGTTATAAGATTTAAGTTATGTATATTTATTATATATGTATCATATACATAACAATATATATAATTGAGGCATGAGGATTCAATGATTATAGTGAAACTAAGCATTGCATAATGAGAAGTTAGACACAAAGGAGATAAAAGATGCAAAAGAATATAAATTCTTGTAATTACAAAGATAATTAATTAGTTATATATGTTGTTGTTAGGTGTCGTCCAGTCATTTCCAACTCATAGCGACCCCATGCACAGCAGAACAAAACATCACCCGATCCTGCGCCAGCTCCATGATCCCTGCTATACTTGAGCCCATA
The DNA here is from genome assembly GCF_000298275.1 of Orycteropus afer afer. Classification (NCBI taxonomy): domain Eukaryota; kingdom Metazoa; phylum Chordata; class Mammalia; order Tubulidentata; family Orycteropodidae; genus Orycteropus; species Orycteropus afer. Next base: position 2,705,684 of record NW_006921738.1, on the reverse strand, counting down.
GTCACAGCCACCATGTCAATCCATCTCATTAAAGGCCTTCCCCTCTTTTGTTGGCCCTCCACCTTACCAAGCATGACATCTTTCTCCAGGGAATAGTCCCTTCTGACAACATGACCAGAATAGGTGAGATGAGGTCTGGCCATTCTCACTTCCAAGGAGCATTTTGGCTGCACTTAATCCAGGACAGATCTGTTAGTTCTTTTAGCAGTCCATGGTACTTTCAGCATTCTTCACCAGCACCACAACTCAAAAGCATCCACTCTTCTTCAGTCTTCCTTATTCATTGTCCAGCTCTCATATTCATATGAAGCGATTGAAAATATCATGGCTTGTGTCAGACTCACCTTAGTCTTCAAGGAGACATCTTTGCTCCTCAGCGCTTGAAAGAGTTCCTTTGTAGCCGACTCCTAGTGCTATGTGTCATCTAATGTCCTGATTGCTGCTTCCATTGGCGTTGATTTTAGAACCAAGCAATGCAAAGTCTTTGACAATTTCAATCTCTTCTCCATTTTTCCTGATCCTGCTTATAGATCCAGTTGTGAGGATTTTTGTTTTCTTTATATTGAGATGTAATCCATACTGCAGACTGTGTTCCTCAATCTTCATCAGTAAGTTCCTCAAGTCATCCCCATTTTCAGCAAGCAAAGTTGTATCATCAGCATATCACAGGTTGTTAATGATTCTTTCTCCAATCTTGATGCCACATTCTTCTTCATGTAGTCAAGCTTCTTGGATTATTTGCTCAGCATATAGATTGAATAAATATGGGGAAAGGATACAAACCTGAGGCACTCCCTTCCTGATTTTAAACCATGCAGTGTGCCCTTGTTCTGTTCCAACGACAGGCTCCTGATCAATGTACAGGTTCCTCATGAGTACAATTAAGTGTTCTGGAATTCCCATTCTTCTCAATGTTATCGACAATCTGTCAAATCTGTCAAATGCCTTTGCATAGATAATAAAACACAAGTAGACATCTTTCTGGTATTCTTTGCTTTGAGCCAAGATCCATCTGACTGCAGCTATGATATCCCTTCTCCTACATCTTTTTCTGAATCTAGTTTGCATTTCTGGAAGTTCTCTGTCAATACACTGCTGCAACCATTTTTGAATTATCTTCAGTAAGATCTTACTTGCGTACAACATTAATGATATTGTTTGATAATTTCCACATTCTGTGGGATCACCTTTCTTTGGAATGGGTACAAACATGGATCTCTTTCAGTCAGTTAGCCAGGTAGCTGTCTTCCAAATCTCTTGGCATAACCAAGTGAGTGCCTCCAGTGCGGCATCTGTTTGTTGAAACGTCTCAGTGGGTATTCCATCAATTCCTGGAGCCTTGTTCTTCATCAATTTCTTCAGTGCACCTCCAACTTCTTCCCTCAGTACCACTGGTTCTTGATCATATGCCAACTCCTGAAATGGATGATCTACCAGTTCTTTTTGGTACAGTGACTCTGTGTATTCCTTCCATCTTTTTTTTTTTTTTTAATGTTTCCTGCATCATTCAATATTTTGCCCATATAATCATTCAATATTCCAACTCGAGGTGTAAATTTTTTCCTCAGTTCATTTAGGTTGAGAAATGCCAAGCATGTTCTTCCTTTTTTTGTTTTCTAACTCCATGTCTTTGCATATTTCATTATAGTAATTGGCTTTGTCTGCTCAAGCTTCTCTTTGAAATCTTCAGTTCAGCTTTTTTATCTTGCCATTTCTTCCTTTTGTTTTAGCTACTCTCCACTGAAGGGCAAGTTTCAGAGTCTCTTCTGACATCCATTGTGGTCTTCTCTTCTTTTCTCATCTTTTTCATGACCTCTTGCTTTCTTCACAAATGATGTTCTTGATGTCATCGTACAATTCTTCTGCTTTTAGGTTATTGGTGTTCAATATATCAAATTTATTCTTTAGATGTTCTCTAAGTTCAGGAGGGATATATTCAAGATCATATTTTGGCTCTCATGGACTTGTTTTAATTGTCTTTAACTTCAAGTTGAACTTGCACATGAGCAATTGATGATGTGTTCCCCAATCAGCTCCTGGCCTGGTTTTGGCTGAAGATGCTGAGCTTTTCCATCTCCTCTTACCACAGATGTAGTCAGTCTGATTCCTTTGTGTTCCATCTGGAGAAGTCCATGTGAACAACTGCCGTCTGTGTTATTGAAAAAAGATATTTGCAATGAATACGTCGTTGACCTTGGAGAATTCAACCATGCGATTTCTAGCATTATTTCTGTCACCAAGGCCAAATTTTCCAACTACCAGTGACTCTTCTTTGTTTTCAACTTTTGCAATCCATACACCAGTGATAATTAATTAACACATCCTAATTGCATGTTCGGTCAATTTCAGACTGCCGAAGGTGATAAAAATCTTCAATTTCTTCACCTTTGGCTTTGGTGGTTGGTGTGTAAGTTTGAATAATAGTCATATTAACTGGTTGTTCTGGTTATCTAGTGCCGCTCTGACAAGAAATATACCACAAATGAGATGGCCTTAACAAACAGGAGTTTATTCTTACAATTTGGAGGCTTTAAGTCCAAGTTCAAAATACC
>NW_006921738.1:2664934-2701732 GCF_000298275.1 Orycteropus afer afer | reverse complement strand
ATATATAATTTGGGAGCTCCTGTTGCATATTGCCTAAAGCATTTGACTGGTAACCAAAAGGCTAGAGGTTCAAACCCACCAGCCACTCCTCTGAAGGAAAGATTGGGCAATCTACTTCCATAGCAATACAGCCTCGGAAACCCAAGGAGGGGTAGCTATGAGTTGGATCCGACTCCACAGCAGTGGTAGTGTTTTATGCATATATACAAATATATGTAATTTAAGTTTCATAACAACACTCCTCTGAGGGAAGAAATATATACAGTAAATATATTAAAAGGAGCTCTGGTAGCGTAGTGCCTAAGGCACTTGACTGCTAGCCAGAAGACTGGTGTTCAAACCCACCAGCCACTCCTTGGAAGGAAGGTTGGTCAATCAACTTCCATAATGATACTGCCTCAGAAATGCAAGGAGGGGTCTCTATGAGTCAGGTCAGACTACACAGTACATAACAACAACAAAATATTAAAAGGAGCTGTGCTGGTGTAGTGCTTTAGCCATTTGGCTATTAACCAAAAGGCCAGCAGTTTGAACCCAGAAGCCACTCTATAGAAGAAAAATAAGGCAATCTGCTTCTGTAAAGATTTACAACCTTGGAAATCCAATGGGGATTGTGATGAGTTGGAATCAAGTAAAAAAATTCAATGAGTTTGGTTTGGTTTTTTATATTTTATAAAAGCCCTTGGCACATACTATGTGATGAGGAACTACTATTATTAGTCATTTCTACTAGTTTAGAAACTATGTCAGAAATTAGGTCCATGAAGTGTGTTCATTTACAATATTGCAATTGACCTTTACAAGGGTTCTGTTGCCAGGATGAATAATGAGTTCTGGAAAGGTTAATTGATTGAAGATTAACAGTTGGTGATGAATTCAGAACTGGAACCCACATCTTAGTCTCCAAGTTCAGGGTTCTTTAAATTGCACAAACATCATAGTACATTTACAATTCAGTTGGTGTTTGATGGCTTCTACCCCAGGTTTTGTAAATTTTAAAAGATTTTCTAGGGCTTTTGTTGTTGATATAGGAGCTGGTTATCTGACACTATGTAGTTACTAAGCATAATCATCAATTTTTATCTGAACTACCTAAGCGAAGAGCAATGTCCACATTCATATAAAATTTAGTAAACTTGTACAAAGTCTAAGGAGCTCTGGTGGACTAGTGGGTAAGACATTTGGCTGCTAACCAGAAGGGCAGTGGTTCAAATCCATTAGGTGCTCTGTGGAAGGGAGATGAGGCAATCTATTTTCATAAAGATTTACAGTCTCAGAAACCAAACAGTTTTCCAAATCTAAAGTAAAAACATTTTTTAAAATCTATTGTCACTTACACTTGGTAGTATTTCTGGGAGCATAGGTTGGGATAAGGAATGGAATGTTGCAAAGTTTGTCTGTGGATTAACATGCAAATACTTCATTTGTATAGATATGCCATTCCTAGGATATTCTGCAAGACTAATAAGAATCATGTATATATGTTTGTGTATTTGTGGGTCTAATGATATGAATAAGAGGATAGCTAAAAACATCTCTGTTTAAATACATTAATCAATGTTTCCTTCTCAGCTCTTCACTTGAGAATAAGTTCAAGTGCAGTTCTGACTTTCTTGGCCTCTTTACTAAAGAAAAAGAAGGTATAATTAATTTTTGTGCTTACAAGGACAGAAGCACAGAAAGCTTTTCTTTTCTTTGTTATTTCTGTGACATCTACTGACCTACACCTGGCAATTCTCTGCAATGAAACTGTGTAGAAGAGAATAACAGTGTGGTGACAGACAAGAGGGAAAAGGCACAGGAAGAGGAAGTGTGTGGAAAGTGCATCGTATAAAGTATGAAACTGGACATTTATTGTGATTAACAACAACAACCACAAAAGCACTGTTCAAAGTAAATATCATTTGAGATGGGCCAGGAGCGGACCAGAAAAGAGCTGTCAACAAATCTTCTAGCCTTAACTTTTTAATCACACTTTTTATTTTGTTTTCACCAGAAAAATATGTGATTAGTTGTTGAATATATAATATCTTCCAGGTCCAATTCTAAATATCTCACCCACATTAGTATTTAATTTTCTTTTTACAAGAATTCTAACAATTCTGTGCTGTGGCTATCTCAGTTCTGTTTTATAAATACAATAAAGAACGTTTATATAGTTTCATAGAGCTTATAAATTGAACAGTCAGGATTTGAACCCACTTCTGACTAATTCTGAAGTTTGCAATCATAACCTCCATGCTAGTCAGAATTTGTTGGGGGAGATGGTTATGAGATGCTTCATTCTCTTCATTCAGGTGAGTTGGCTGAGAGAAGGGTAAGACTAGGTCTGTGTGGCTCTCTAGGTCACAGGATGTAGGTGAGCATGATGGACCAGGGGGAGCTTTCTTGCAGGGATCCTTACAACAATTAAGAAGAGGTGACTCTCCTTTTGTCCAGTGCATGACTATATTTTTCTGTCCCCTAGCTTACTCGAATAAGATGGAACACATCATCTGGTGTTTAGTAAATGCATTCTAGCATCTCTTGGGAATGTATTCAGACATTAGTCCGTAGTTAGTGCACAGAGCATGTATGAAACCGTAACCAAACCAGTTACCATCGAGTGTACTCAGACTTATGGAGATTTCATGTGTGTCATCCTTGAGTGGCGCTCCATAGGGTTTCCAGCAGCAGATTTTTTTGGAAGTAGATTGCCAAGAATTTCTTCTGAGGGCTCCTCTGGATGTATTCAAGCTGCCAACATTTCCATTAGCAGCTGAATGTGCTAACCATTAAAGGAGCTCTGGTGGCACAGTACCTAAGGCATTTGACTGCTAACCAGAACATTGGCGGTTCAAACCCACCTGCCTCTCCATGGAAGGAAGATGGGGCAATCCACTTCTGTAAAGACTTACCACCTTGAAAACCCCGTGAGGGTTGCTCTGAGTCCGAATCCACTCGATGATAGTGGGTTGTTTTGTTTTGTGTTAACCATTGCACCACCCAGGACTCCAGATGATATGCAGCGTCATATATAAACCAAAATTTTGTGTAAGTCTATATCATGGCATATACTAGAATAGATTCTTTCACATATGTTACCTTTTGCCTCTCATAAATCAAAAAAAGAAAATTCATACTGATTGCTATTAAGTCAATTCTGATTCATAGTGATCCTATAGGACAGAATGGAACTGCCCTGCTGGGTTTCTAAAGCTATAATCTTTATGGAAGCAGGCTGCCACATCTTTTTCCCTCACAGAAGTTGGTGTGTCTGAACCTCCAGCCTTTTAGTTAGCAGCCAAGAGCTTTAACTATTGCACCACCAGGGTTCCTTTTTGCCCCTCATAAGCAACTTTAAAAATTAAAAAGTAAAAATAAGTAAATACATTGATGTACCAAATTTTTCAGATGAGGATAATGAGAGCCGAAACTAATTAGTAATTTTCTTTAGGTAAGTGAAGGAGCTGAAATTTCAACTCAGATGTGCCTGATTTCAAAGGCCATCTTTGAACAATTCTAGTTAGTACCTTCTTCTGTACATACATAACTGGGAGCTCTGGTAGCATAGTGCCTAAGCCATTTGACTGCTAACCAGAAGGCTGGTGCTTCAAACCCATCAGCCACTGCTTGGAAGGAAGGTTGGGCAATCTACTTCCATACAGATACAGCCTCGGAAACCCAAGGAGGGGTTGCTATGAGTTACGATAGACTCAAATGCAGTGAGTTTTAGTTTTTTGTACATAATGTATTCTTCAAAATAAGCAAGATAATCCAAAGTGTGAAAAAATGAACATAAGATAATAGCTCATTTTCAGAAATTAAAATATCATATGATTAATTTAGTATGCATAAGACTTTTAAAGTGTTGGAAAGCAAAGATGTCACTTTGGTGAATAAGGCACATCTCACCCAAGCCATGATGTTTTAAATCACATTATAAGCACATGAAAACTGGACAATGAAACTGGACAAGGAACACTGAATAAAAATTGATACCTTTGAGTTACAATGTTGGAGAAGAAAATTGTATATACCATGGACTGCCAGAGGAATGAACACATCTATCTTGGAAGAAATACATCCAGAATGCTGTACATTGGACATGTTATCAGGAGGGACCAATTCCTGGAGAAGGACATCATGCCTGATGAATTAAAGGGCGAGCGAAAAAGAGGAAGACCCTCATTGAGATGGATTGACACAGTGGCTGCAACAAGGGACTCAAACTCAAGAATTATTGTGAAGATGGTGCAGGACCAGGCAACATTTCATTCTGTTACGCATGTGGTTGCTATAAGTTGGAAACGAGTTGATGACCTCTAACAACAACAAGTAAATCCCTCCTAGTGTAATGATCTTATGTTATCTCCTTTCAATATTTCATGCTATTTTTAATTATGTTCTTTAACAGTTAAATGAAGAGTTGACAAGATTTAGTATAATAACTATCCAAAGACAATTTATCATAATGATTTTATCTTGATTTCCCTCATATTTGACTTATAAATTATATAATTCAAATTGTTATTATTTTTTTTACTTTTGTTCATCTAATAAAATTATAGAGGCAAATAGAAAAAGAGAAACTCAACGTTAGACAAAACTAAGAGTGCTTCCAAACCTGAGCTTGTGGGGAGTGAACAAGCACCATCACTGGACCATCCAATTGATCTTCATTTATCAGGTGGTGTGCATACTTCCAAAATGGATGAAATGTACAGTGGAGGAATGTATGTGGGCCTTTTTCTGTCTTTTTTTTTAAATAATATTAACTTGTCAAAGTTAGGAGTTGTCTGCTTTTCATAATATCTCCTTTATTTTTCTGCTTCTCATCAAATATTTTTCAGATTTCTGGAATTTAATTTTGCCAGCCTATGGTTCATTAAAAAAGCCTACCATGAAAAGTTAGAAGCAGTCAGTGAACAGAAGCAAAACGCAGAAAATTTTGTAAAAATTTCTTGATAAGTCTCAATCATGAGCATATTTTTTATAAGCAATGTTTCATATCCCATTTAATGAGCAAATCCATGAAAACCTCATAATCTTTGACCAGCTGAAATGGGGACCACAATGTTGGCAAATTTAAGGTTTAATATAGTGTTGTTTCCAATGTCTAGTTCCAATTCTAGTAGGCAATATGATTGCTTTATTCTGGAAAATTTGTATATGACTGATCAAGGTCTGAAAAGAATAAGTTCAGGTTTAAGGAAGTCAGACTGTGGTGGGCAGATAAATTTAGTATAAACCTAAAATATAATAATAATAATAATAATAATAATAAACATTGGAGTTGTTCTACTTCTGAGTATGGAGCAATTTTGCCAAGACATGTGTCATCATCACTACAATGAGTGTATTAGAGACTAGGGAGAGTGCTGGGAAGTCCTACAGAGAGATATCTGCCAAGGGAGGCATTTCTCTGTGGCAATCAGGGTTCTATTGAATTAAGACCATAAATAACCCAAAACAGTATAAGCTGAGGGGATGGCCCAAACCAGGAAACAGAGTAAGTCTCCCCTCAGTCTTGGTTCATTTCCAATAAATCTTGACTCCATTTTCTTTCCTTCACATCCCTCCAAAGCTAAAAATATTTGATCAAAATAAAGAGCTGTATGTGAGTATCTACATTGATTTAATGATCTGGTTATTATTTTAGCCTAGTAAATTTTAAGTGAATAAGGTTCAAAAAGATGGTACTGAGTCCAACATAATCATGACTTCATAGCCGCGTTTTGCAAGCACAGAGTAGTAACTGGATCAAAATGTCTGATTAATTTATAAGTAAATTTATGTTACAGATGCTATATATAATTCTCTCTAGGTTAATCTGAATGGTGCAAACTAAATAGATGAGAATTAAAGAGAGTGTTTAATTGACACCAATAATTAAGTGTGTTGAATCATCCTTTGGTCTGTGGCATAATCTCAGAGTGTTATGGCAGAACCAAGCCTGGCACATTTGGTGGACTTCTGCAGAACTCATACATACATCTCCTTTCTGATGAAAAATAACAGACATCTGCTTGAAAAAAAGAAAAAAAAAAGTCATATCCTTTTTGATACTACTTAAAGGAAGAACTAATGAGCATAAGGCAACAGGATGTGGGTGCCTGACTCACAGTGCATGCAGGCACTTGATGCACATGTTGACATCAGCAGCTGCAGGGACACTTTCCCTGGTTTCTCACCAAGGGCAGCAGAACCTGCTCCTGTGAGAAGCACCACACACTGCATCAAGCAAGACTTTGTGACACCACGTCTCTCACGGCCCTGCTGTTCTCAGGGTCTCTGAAGGAAGGTGACAGTGCTTAATAGCACTTTCCCTCACTGTACCCTGCCTTTTCTTCTAACAGTTTTCACATTTGTTATTGCTCCAAAGTGGTGGGCAGGAACATTGGATCACTGGGAGAGATGTACTCACTACCCAGCTACCTGAAGGATAAGAGCAGATATTTTTTGTGCTTCCTTGTTCCTAACTCCTTGATGATAATAGAAATGGGTTCCTTGCTAAAACATTCAGATGAGTCTGGAAGGCATTGGTGGGCTCTCCTCTGTCCAGCAGTCCTTGGTCTTCCCCTGTACAGAGGAAGAGACCTATAGAGCTCTGAGACCTGTACAGTACTGGATTCAGCATCTTATGTTACACATGCCATTTTATGACTCTCATAACTATGTGAATCTTATCCTTCCTATTAGAGTAGAAATAAAACCAAACCAAGCTTGCTGCCATAGAGTCGATTGTAAGTCATAGCAATCCACATTGAGTTTCCAAGGCTGTAAATCTTTACAGAAGCAGATTGCGATTGCCTTACCTTTATCCCATGGAGCAGCTGGTGGGTTTGAACCACAGGTCTTTTGGTTAACAACCAAATGCCTTAACCACTACAGAGTAGAGGTAGGTGATAGGATTTACTAATATTTTCCTTTCTATGAACATTATAAGAGGCAGTAAAAAGAGAACTTACAGATTGGGAAAATATATTTGGCAATGACATATCTGACAAGGGACTTATCTCTAAAATTTACAAAAAAACGTCAACTCCTCAACATCAAAAAAGACAAACAATCCAATTCAAAAATGGGGAAAGGCTATGAACAAACACTTCACTAAAGAAGATATTTAGGTAGCCAACAAACACATGAAGAAATGCTCATGATCATTAGCCTTTAGAGATGCAAATCAAAGCAACAATGAGATATCATCTCACTCCAGGAATAATAGCAAATTTCAACAGTCAGAATACAACAAATGCTGGTAAGGGTGTGGAGATACTGGAACTCTCATAGACTGCTGGTGGAACTATAAAATCATACAACCACTGTAGAAAATGGTATGGCAATTCCTTAAAAAGTTGGAAACAAAAGTATCATTTGATCCAGCAATCCCACTACTCGGAATATATCCTAAAGAGGCGAGACCTGGTGTTTTGGTTACTTTGCACTGCTCTAACAGAAAAATACCATAAATGGGATGGCTTTAACAAACAGGAGGTTATTCTCTTCCATTTTGGAGGCCAGAAGTCCAAGTTCCAGGTGCCAGGCTCTAGGGGCTGGGTAAAAGCCCCTTCATCTTGGGCTTCAGCTCTGCCTCCTGTTCCCACCCCACTGATGCTGGAGGCTTTTCTTCACATGGCAGCTGCTGGCTGCTGAGGCTGACAAATCCAAGGTCAACAAGTTAAAAGACACAGTCCTAATGTTACCAAACAATACAATATTACCAAATTAAAAAAAAAAAAAAAAAAAAATCCAGAAGTCCAAAGATCAATAGGGCATGGTAGGCTGCTAAACAATGACTTGGTCACATACAGGGTTCAAGCATGCCAAAAAGCTAGAGACCTTCCTCAAAGTTGCTTCTTATATACTGGAAGCAGACTACATCCCTAAAGCAGAAGCTCAGCTGCTCACAGTAGATTCCACTATGAAGCTGATTACCAATCTTACCATGGGGAGTAACTACTACCAGCTGCCCAGCCACCCAGAACCAGGCCCAGCCAAGATGACACATAACCGTAACTACCACACCCGGGACACTTGTAGATATATGGACACCCATGTTCTTTGTGGCCCTATTTATGATAATAAAGAAACGGAAACAACCTAAGTGGCCATCAATAGATGAATGGATAACAAAACTATGATACATTCACAGAATGGAATTAGTCATTAAAGAATAACAAAGAATCAGTGAATCACTTCATAATGGATGAACCTGGAGGACATTATGTTGAGTGAAGTAAGTCAATCACAGAAGGAAAACTGTTGTATGAGTCCATTATTATAAAAAGTGAAGGAAATGTTTACACAGATAAGGAATTTGTTGTTGTTGTTGTTGGCTACCCGGGATAGGAAGGGTGGGGAAATGAGGGTAAATAGATGGATAATTAAGAGACAGGTTTGGTATGGGTGAAGGGATTTTAAAAATAAAGATTAGACATTAGTTGATAGTTTTTGAAGGTAGGGTATGGACACATGGAGATACATTGTATTAGTCTTTGTTTTTGTTTGAAATATTAAAAAAAAATATATATATATATATCAGTTCAGGGAGTTCTGTTTTCCTCCAGGAAGCCTTTCTCTCTCTCTCTCTGTCTCTCTGTCTCTCTCTCTCTCTCTCTCTCTCTCTCTATATGTATAGGAGCTCTGGTAGCATAGTGCCTAAGGCACTTGACTGCTAACCAGAAGGCTGGCGGTTCAAACCCACCAGCTGCTCCTCGGAAGGAAGGTTGGGGAATCCTACTCGACGGCAAATAACAACAACAAATATATATATATATATATATATATATACACACACACACACACAGAAATTCTGGGTGAGGTGGCCCTTTTATGTACCCCCTGAACTCCTGTGTCTGACTCCAATATGATATTTATCTCTCTATTCTAATTGTTTATTTATCTATGGTCCCAATTAAAATGAGAATTTCTTGAGAGAATAAATGAATCTTATTTCTCCACCCACAATTACTGAGCGGCTACTATGTTCTAAGCACCATGTTAGTTCTTGTGACATAAATATGCGTAGCGTAAGTTTCTGCTCTCAAGTCAGCCCTATTCTAATAAAAGAAATAAAGAAAGACAGAGGGGGAGGAAGAGGTGGTGGGGAGAGAGAGAGAGAGTGAGCGAGTGAGTATGGTATGGTGGAAGAAGAAGCAGGAAGGAGAAAATTCTGCCTGGGACAATTAGCCACGTCAACCAGAGAGATGATTGATCTGGACTCTCATGGATGGGTATTTGACAGGCAGAGAAGAAGAAAAGGGCATTCCAGGCAAAGGAAATAGCCTTTGCAAAACCACAGCTAGGGAAGTCATAAGGAAATGAAGAAAAGTTTAGAGTGACTAGAACACTAAAATAATAGGGAAAGAAAGAAAAAAGGAGGGGATGTTAGTTACCTATTGCTTCATAACTAATAACCACAAACAGTAGCTTAAGGCAACACGTATTCATTATCTTAAAGTTTCTGTGGGTCAGAAGTCCAGTATATAATAACTAGTGTCTCTGTTAAGGGTGGCAAGATTGAAACAGTGGCCATGATCTCATGTGAGACTCTGTCTCTTCCAAGTGCATGTATGTGGTTGTTGGCAGAATTCAGCTCTTTGAGGCTCTTTGATTGAAATACTTTTTCTTACTTGCTGTCAGCTGGAGTCACCCTAACTCTTAGAATTCACCCTCAAGTCGTTGCCATATGACTCCCTACACAGGCTTCCTCACAAAATGATAGTTTACTTCATCTTTGAGCTGGCAGGAGAGCATCTCTGTAAATGCGTGTTATGTTAAAAGGGATCACCTGATTGGGCCAGATCCACCCAGGGTAGTGTCCGTTTTGATGAAGTCAAAGTCGACTGATTAGTAACCAATGTTATCATATTCACTGTCCTTGCCTACATTCTAGGGGAGGGAATTATTCAGGGAATGAACACCTGGAGGTTGAAATCCGGGGGTCAATTAGAACTCTGCCTCTCACAGAGGGAGCAGAATAAAGGCAGAGAAAACTGAAGGATGAGTGCAAAATATAAATCTTCTCCAGGCCCAACCACTTACTGAGCATACACTTTTGAATCTCTTCATTAGCATTAATTCTTTTTGCCTATCAAATGAGGATAATAACCTTCATAGACATGCTCTAAGTAATTAGTAGAATAATATATTCCATAGAACTCTGTACATTACTTTGTGTGTATGTGTGTGTGTGTATACATATACATTTATAATGGGTCTTGTGAGCTATGTGGGAAATTCACTTGTATTCTGTAGGGTGGGGAGTGAAAAACTGGTCAAAGCCTCTCCGAAAGGAAGAAACATGATCAGGCTTGCTTTATTCATTGGGCCCTGATAATCAGTAATTTAAGGAGCTCTGGTGGTGTAGTGGTTAAGGCACTTAGCTCCTAACCAAAAGGTTGGTGGTTCAAACCCACCACCTGCTCCGCAGAAGAAAGATGAGGCAGTTTGCTTCTAGAAAAGACTTATAGCCTTGGAAAACCTGTGGGGTTCACTATGAGTCAGCAACGACTCGATGGCAGTGGGTTTCCTTTTGACCAGTAATTTGATTTCAAATCAACTGTTTATTTTGTATCTCAATTTTCTAATGGATTACTAATAATTTGTCAGTGATTTTCTGATAATTCTTATTATGAAAAATTCAAACATATGCAAAGTAAACCGAATACTGTTTCCCCATGTACCCTGTCGTCCAGCTTCAACAATTATCAACATTCTGCTATTTTTGTTTTATTTAGACCTCTCCCTTCTTACCATCTCCCCCACTTTATTATTTCTTTACATAGTTCTTTTTTAAGGTAAGGTTTACATGTATTGAAATGCCCCAGCCTTGACTGTACAATATAAGCAAGGTGTATCTAAACCATGTAATCCTTACCCATATTAACATAGAAATATATTTCGTAACCTCAGAAAATTCCTTATGTCTCTTCCCACTCACCCCTTCTTTGCACTCAGAGGCAACCACCATTCCCACTTTTTTTGCCCATAGATTTGTTTTGCCTGTTTCAGAAGTTCATGTAAATGAAACCACATAGCATGTACACTGTTGTATTTGGCTTCTTTTCTCAGCATAATATCTGTAAGATTCATTGATTTCTTTGAGTTTATTAGTAGCCTGTTCCTTTTTATTGCTGTGTTGTATTTCACTGAAAGGATGTATCACAATTTCTTTATATAGTCTCCTGACACTTGAACTATTTCAAATTTTTGACTATTAGGAGTAAAGCTGCTATATGTATTCTTATAGACACTTTTATGTGGAGATATATTTTTATTTCTCTTGAGTAAATATATAGGACTGGGAATGCTAAACCAAAGGGTATGCATGCATTTAAATTTATTAGAAACTGTCAAACTTTCTTCCAAAGTGTTTATAGTTTTTGACATGCCTGTCAGCAACGTTTGAAAATTACAGTCGCTCTATATTCTTGCTAACTCTTGATGGTGTCAGAATTAATCTTAGTCATTCTGAAGGATGTATAGAAGTGTCTCATTGTGGTTTTAGTTTGAAATTCTCTGATGACAAATGATGTAGGTGATTACATTTAGATGTAGAATCACATTGCTTAAGAACATCAGTTTTAGTTTCAGACTGACACAGGTTTCTGCTTTTGCCAGAAGACTTTCTTGGCTTCCTTGCAGAAGGGATATAATTCTAGTACCTTCTTCATGGAGTTGTAGTGAAGATTAAATGAAACAATACATATAAAATTCTTAGCAAAATGTCTTGCCCAACAAATAGTAATTTTAGTTTTTGTTAAGACTGATCAAAAAATTAAACTTATTAACATACCAAACCAAAAACCCAACTCACTGCCATAGAGTTGGATCTGACTCATAACAACCCCTCCTTGAGTTTCTGAGAGAGGATCACTATGGAAGTAGATTTCCCAACCTTCCTTCTCAGGAGTGGCTGGTGGGTTTGAAGCATTTTGTTCTTATTTACATAGAAATGGCAAAATAGATTATTTATTGTTATTTTTAAATAGAGAGATTAAGGGAGTGGATCTTTGAATACACAGAGGCCACATCCGAAACATTCCTTTCTCACCTCAAAATACAGCGTCCCATAGCACATCTCTGCCCTTGATGACTTCTTATCACAGCACATCCAAACAGCTCAGAGCACTCTTATCATTTCCCCCATAACAGAAGCAGAACTGGGTTCCAAGCCTCATTTCCCCCATAACAGAAGCAGAACTGGGTTCCAAGCCTCAGCTTCCTTTATATCTCTTTCCCAGTGCTGGCCTGAAAAACCACACACTGCTTGTTCCATACACTTCTCCCTTTTTCCTTCCTTAACCTCCAGTTCCTTCTTTTTAATTATTTTCAATATATGCCATTTAAAAGATAAAGCCAAGAAAAAGACAGGCAAAAGTGATTTTTGAGAGTATCTATTCTGGAGGTAAAGTGAGAGAAGAATAGTTCTTTGAGATAAAAAGACAGAATGAACTCTTCCTTCTCTTGAATCTATTTGATTTGATTCCTTGGTCATTAAGGAAGGAGATATAATTCTGTCTGACTCTACCTCTTAACAAAGTGTAGGGGTGCATCAGAATGACTCGGATCTTGGGAGAGGACACCAATCGTTTCCAAAAGTCCCTTTGGTGATTCTGATGTCCTTCTGCCCACACTTTCTGCATCTCGTTGAGATTCTTTTTCTAGAACTTGATGAGAAGGTGGTGAAAGACAGAGCTTGGTGGTGCAAAAGTGAATAAATGGCTGAAACTACTAAGAGAATTGAGAGTAAGAAGCTAGAGAAATAGAAGCAGAGGCAGGAGTAAGATATGCTTTTTTTGTTTGAAAGGAACAGAAAGTCAACAGTATGAATGGTTCAGATAAGAGAAGTAGAACAAGGAATAAAAATAGGGCACTGAAATTGGAAGTTAAAACATTATTGGTGATGTTTCTGAGTAGTATGCTTGTGTGCATTGTTGGGGTGGATGGGGAAAATAGAACCACATTTTAGTGGGTTAAAGAGTAAGCTGAACTGCTAGTTGTTAGAGACAAGTATTGATTTGGATGAAGGGAAGGGCAATGTACCAAATATGAGTGATTAAAATGGTGGCATTGAGGAAGAGGAAGACATAGAGAGGTACATGGGAGGTACAGACAACAAGGATGAATGCTTTTGCGTATACAGCACTGCATTGTCAGGGATGGCAAGCATTGATCTACAGGTAGATAGAGGGGTGGACAGGCTGAATGATCAGGTCTGTCTAGGCAGGGGGTAGTGTGCCCATGACCATGTTTAAGGTGGGCAGACGATGTTTCTACAAGAATATGTGTATGTGCTATAAGAATGTCCAGGTATATAGTAGAACTGACAAGGTACAAGGTTGTGGTAACTTCTTGGTCACAGCCAGCTACCTGGAGTGAGTGAGTTATTAGACCTCTGAGCTCAGGACCATGGTCACAGGGGACATCTCAACTGGTATAACATACTACCTCAAAACAATATTATACATCTTACTGTGGTGAGTAGTGACTGGGATCTTAAAAGCTTGCAAGTGGCCATGTAGATGCACCCATCTAGAGATGGGTCTTTCCTCATCCAGAGCAATGAAGAAAACCAAAGACCCGTGGAAAAATTAGTCCAAGGGACTGGTAGACCATGCAATCATCAGCCTATATGACCATGAGACCAGTCCCAGATGGTGCCCAGCTATCACTGTCAACCACTCGGAAGGGGATCGGTCCAGGAGATCCTGGATACAGTGGGAGTACAAAGTGGAACAAAACTCAAAATCATAAAAAAAAATGACTGGGTTTGCTGGTCTGATGAGGCCTGGTGAGACCCCTGAGACTATGGCCCTTAGCTACCCCTCAGGTCTGGAATTGAAGTCACTTTTGTGGCTTCCAGCCAAATAATAGGCAGGCATATGGGTGAACATTTACATCAGATAGATGCATTACTTCGAGCAATCAATCATGTGAGAGCAGAGGGGAGTGTTTGTTTGCACAAGGAGACAGATCAGATGGCAGGAGTGCATGGGAGAGGAGCTGTTGCTTTGTGAGGAATTGCAATCTATGTCATGAGACAAAATGTGTATGAACTGCTATATGGAATATGAATTTGCTCTGTAAACTTTTACTCAAATCATCATAAAAATAAAATAAAATAAAATAAAGAGCAAGTGGAAGATAAGTAAACACAGGTCTTTCCTTTAAGAAATGGTTTAAGATGTAGATAGTGAAGGGTAAAAAAAAAAAAAAAAAGGATGGTTTTTATATCTATGGACAAATTACTTTTCTTGGCTTCTGTTTCTCTCTTTATGAAATGGGGCTATAATAAAACAGATGCCATAGGGCTTTGTGAGTATTAAATGAATCAGTAGACATTATATCCTTAAAAATTATAGGAACATAAAAGTAGTGAAGAAACATCAACCATTATTAGTGAGGAGAAATAAAGTTACCCTTTTCTAACTATCCGTTAGTCACAAGGATCATTGAATTGCCGTTTTCCATTGCTATTCCTGCTACGCCATTTGGAGACTTCATCCAGGTGCCAGACCCACCATGCTTCTAATCAATTTCCAATTTCTCTTCGGTTCAGCAGAGACACACCATAATTCTTCAGTCTTTGAAAAGATATTTTTTTTTTCTTCTTTCCAGTTGCTACCAGACTGGAACAACAAAAAAGACAATCAGTGGGGAAGTTACAAGAAATCTGAAAAGAAATAGCATTAGTTTTTATTGACCTTCATTTCAAAGTAAATCAGAAACAGCTCTCAGTTCTCAGGGCATAACCTTTTTCCTTTCCATATCAGTCTCATTTGTGTTTGGCAAGATTTCCCAGCTCTGTTTAATTTTTTTTTTTTTTTTTAAATTTTGGGTTCATTGCTTCTTACTTAGTTGCTTTTACTTTCCTTCCTATTTTAAAAATAATAGTCCCATCATCCAGTTGACTCTATATTTGATGTGGGATATTGGGAAATAAGAGAAGCAGAAGAAAAGTGCAGATGTTATAAGACAAGAAGGGTGTATAGTATTTGAAAGGAACAGTGCCCTCAGGATTGAGACGACTTAGACCCCAGTCCAACACTCTAGATGGTAACATTACTTTGTGTCTCTGTGCTTTTATCTCTTCAACATTAAAATGGTACTAATAATGTGACCTATCTCCTGAGGTTTAGTGAAGGATGAATAAAATAATGTGAAAGAGCCCTGGATAATATAAGATCTGGTACTGATACGTCAACCACTTTCAACTCCTGGACTTTCAAAAAGGATTGGTATTAGGTGTTGTTGGGTGCTATAGAGCCAGTTCCTCTCCTAACAACTCCATGGGACACAATGGAACAGCTTCATAGAGTTTCCTAGGCTGTTATCTTTATGGAAGCAGATGGCTTCCATAAAGTCTTTCTCTTGCAGAACTTCTGGGTGAATTCCAACCTGCCAACCTGTTTGTTAGCAGAACAGAGCCTAACTGTTCCACCACCAGGGTTACTTGTCAAAAAAAGAACTAAGTAAGTGTAACTTATATACATTTTGGGAAAATAACTTGACTGTGTACATGTCAAACTGGCTTCTGCTTCATGAAGAAAAATTAAAAAAATAATAATAACTTATTTCCTGACAGGAATTGTTGAAAGGGATTGAATCTACTTCAAATAATGGTGAATGGAATCTTTGAAATTGTTATAACAGCCTGTTGTAAAGTGTGAGTTTATATACGTGAAAATAGAGTTTGCTGATGCTGAAATCTAAATGAAACATAAAGGAAGCACATACCCATCTAAGGCCAAGGGAGGACTGTTGAATCCTAAATAGTAGTCCCCTTGGGTTTGTATAAGGAGCTCTGGTGATGTAGTGGTTAAGGCATTTGGCTGCTAACCAAAAGGTTGGTGGTTCAAACCCACCAGCTGTTCTGTGGAAGAAAGATGAGGCAATCAGTGAGGGTTTTTTCTTTTATTTTGGTTTTGGGTTCATATTTTATGGATTCTATATATTTCTTAGAGGGTTATAAAATGGAGTACTTAACAGGTTTTGTTTTGCCTTACTTTGAATATACAAACGCCTTAATGTGTATGTTAAACAAAGTGTTTTTTTCTGTGCCAGTATTTCTGCATGCACACCCTTGTCTTGACACCTGCTTGCCTGCCTGCCTACCTCCGATCCTGGACATCTAAGTCCCCATTAGAGAACACACCAGAGAAGGATGGGTTTCTTCAAAAGAGCTTACAGGATTGAGCTCATTTATCTGCCCTAGTTGGTCTCCCAACCAGGACACGAGTCTAAGTGAAGAATGGGTTCCTTGCTGTTTCCTCCTAATAATGGAATTTTCAAAATGAGGAGTGGCAGGATCCAATGTGGAGGTTGACAACAACTCCCTCAGGCCTTTGTAGTCACTAATTTTAAAAGGTCATGGTCACATCCATTGTGGGCAAACACCTGCTGCCAGCCTTTGTCAGAAAAGCTTTTGTTCCCAAAGGCACATGCCTGTCCCTAGCTGGTAATGCCCTCCTGCTCCAGACTGGGGAACAACAACAGCTTTTTGTTTGATTAGTTCCTTTAAGACATACTTTTGTTGTTGTGTTTGGCTTTATTTGTTTGTTTATTTGGATATACTTCTTAGAGTTTTGAAAC
Organism: Orycteropus afer afer; assembly: GCF_000298275.1. Taxonomy (NCBI): domain Eukaryota; kingdom Metazoa; phylum Chordata; class Mammalia; order Tubulidentata; family Orycteropodidae; genus Orycteropus; species Orycteropus afer. The sequence goes on along the minus strand of NW_006921738.1, from coordinate 2,685,154 downwards.
CTGGGAAAAGCTTATAGATATTTTTGCTTTTGAGTTCTGTGAGTTGGGAAAGAACAAACATCAGTGGGAATCTACTTGGGAGAGTGTTCCCATCTTTCTTGAATCACTTTTTTCAGTGAAGCAAAACTCACATTGCAAATCATTCTGCTCACAGCAAATCTGGAGCCTAGAGGTGTGTTTCAGTGAGAAATAGATTAGGCTTGAGCCTCAGTGACCAAGGACAGATAGTTCCTGTACAGATGAATTTTTAGCATAAAGGAATCTTGAGCTCAAAATGGCAGCTGTAAATAGTTAAATTAGTTATTTGAAATGGATGTGCAGATAGATAAATCAGGTAAGTTATGTCCATGTGAGGATTTGCATTTGCATTTTTTAAAATTTCCCTGCAAATGGAAGCTTTGCTCCCATTGCACAGAGGCAGAAAGGTCCATTTTACACAGAATGCCTAGTGCTTGGATGGTGATTGGTAGAATGTGAACAATTAACATTGACTCAGGTCATCGTGTAGAAGCTGTAATGTTCTTCATAATTTTGCAATTATCCTAAATTTGATAGATACCTTTTCCTGGCCCAAAAAAGAAAAATTATATATTTGTTTATAGATGTAGATTAATCCTGAGAATGGTAGCTGCAAATATCCCAATATGAGTCATCTCAAGTAGCTTCATACATTGTCAATTGCAAATTCTCTCTGGAATTTCCCTAAGGGTAGCAATAGCATCTACCTATCTATCATCTCTCTCTCTCTATCTGTCTCTCTCTCCCCCCTTCCCTTCTCCTCTCCCTCTCTCCTTCCTTCTCTCCCTACCTAATGAAAGGTCTATAAATATTTTAAATAAAAAGAAGATTAAGTTTCAAATGTTATTTTAAAAAGGCAGATTTTCAGGACTCAGAATGTATTTGTAGGTTGGTTCTCAATCAGCTTTTAGTTTAGTACCAACCATGACACCCTAGTGTAATTACTGTACTAATCACCACATAGACACTAACAACACATCTCATGATGTTTTTTTCCCCTTCTTCTCTGTGTTCATCTCTGTTCATCTGGGGCTTAGCTGATACCTCCTCTAATCGCTGGGTTCCTGATCTAGAGCCAACATTTACAAAGAGTACTTGACCTGGGGTGATGCTGAAGGTCAGCACCCTCAGACACTGAGGACAATTGAGGATGCTACTGAACTGTAATATGAACTGCCTTCATTTTAAGGACAGTGTAAATTTGACAGAAGAATCTGACACATTCACTAAACATATTATTTAGCCAGGAGAAAGATCATAGCAATTTACTGCAAATTGTATATTCAGACATGGGAAGACACTAAACCCACTGCCATCAAGCCAATTCTGACTCATAGTGACTGTGGTATGTCAACTTGGCTGGGCCTGGTTGAGTGGCTGGGCAGCTGGTGGTAGTTATTCCCTATGATGAGACTGGCAATCAACTCCATGGTGGGATCTACCGCAAGCAGCTGAGTAGCTGCTTTAGGGATGTGGTCTGCTTCCCATATATAAGAAGCAGCTTTGGGAATTGTCTCTAGTCTATGGCATACTTAGACCATGCATGCAGCCATGTCATTGTTCAGTAGCCTGCCATGTTCTGCTAACCTTGGGACTTACAATGGACTTTAGTTAATGGCCTGCCATGTGGTTTGGTAACATCGGGACTGTGACTTTTTACTTGTTAACCTTGGGGCTTCTCAGCCTCAGCAGCCAGCAGCTGTCTGAGTGAAGAAACACCTCTAGCTCCAGTGGGCCAGGAGCAGGAGGCAGAGCTGGACCCAAGGTTGAGGGGCTTTCACCCAGCCCCTAGAGCCTGGCACTTTGAACTTGGAGTTAAAGCCTCCAAATTGTAACAATAAACTGTTTGTTAAGGTCGTCCCATTTGTGGTATATTCTTGCCAGAGAGGCACTAGGGAACCAGAACAGTGACCCTTTAGGACTGGACAGAACAGCTCCATAGGGTTTTCAAGGCTGTAAATCTTTTGGAAGCAGACTGCCTCATCTTTTTCCCTTTAAGTGACTGGTGGGTCAAATGGTCAATGTTTTGGTTAGCAGATTAGTGCTTTAACCAGTACACCATGAGAGAGGAATTAATTTTAGGTCTGCAGAGATTCACCATCCTCTAGAGAACCTCTTCATTTATGGAAATTTCAGGTATGTTTCTTTCTGGAAGTTGTAATTTTAAAAAATACAACGTTAAGCAAGATTAGCGGTTGTTTTAAATATTGCAACTATGGTAAAACCATTTTATTTTTAGAGCGGTATGGCTTTGCCCTGGTCACATACAGCTACAATTCTGGAATGTCAACATGTCTAGTAAGGAGACTTCCTCATAGATGACCATATGCACTCTCTGTCTCCAGAATGCCAAGAGCTCAAGCCTTTCCATATTTTACACCAGGTTACATTGTACAAATTCTGATGCAAACTGCTGAGAAAGATTAGGTGCAATTTAATTCTGCAAAGTAAATTTCAGCTACTAGAAAGTATCCTTATAAAAATGTGAAGTAGCGGGTGGTCTCACATTGTATTTTCAGTTTATTATAATGGTCATAAAAGTACATTTCTTAGGGTGGATCAACAGTAAAGGCCAAGAGAGCAAAAGGGGAAGGTTGGCATTTCTGAATGAGTCAGAATTATTTTCTTTTGATTTGAAAGGGGGCTGAGAGCTGACCAAGAAGATTTGAGAGAGAGAGCCAGGAGACCAGGTCTGCAAAACTGACGGGCTCTTTTGCCTGCATTTACAATTTAAATTATTTCATTTTGTTATTCTTTTATTCTTTTATTATTATTATTATTTTTAGCAGGCTTTGTTCAATGCCCTAAAACCTTATAATGACTCTTGATTCTTGTTCAACAAAAGGCACATTTCCTCACCTGTTTCTATTCTTGCCTCCCTCCTAGAGAAATTAATGGAGCAAGCAACACTTCTGTCAAACAATACGCCCAATTTCAAAAGCATGTACCAGCCACCAAGCCTTTCTAAATAACAAAGACTTTTGTTGACTAGTTTACATTGTCATTCTCCTGCCTCCACCACAGAATGCTCTGATGGGGGTCATGGCAACTGGATGCCGGATCACCTGAGAATGCTATTCAGCGTATGCAAATTCCTCTTCCAGCATTCTTAGTAAAGCCTGTTGGGAGAGCAATGGTGTGACAAAGCATATTTGAAAGAAAAGGGTCAACCATGGATATTACAGTGCACATATGGCTACAGAGAGTTGAATATATAATGCTTTTCCTGAAAAATAATTTGGCAGCCATATAAAATCTGCCATTAATATTTGATGCAGGAAGGTATTGTGTGTGATTCAGTATCTGGAAAGAGTGAGAAATGATTCTGGTACATTTTTGTGTTTTTCATGGTTATTGCCCTGTCTGTAACCACTGCAGAACAGACATGCAGAAAATGTAGCTGTAGACACTCAGCAGTAGCAGCCAGGGCAAGCTTGGTCCATTCTTCACTGACTGCACAGCAAACACTATTAAAGACAGAGGAAGCCATTTGTTCATGAATATACATTCGATACATATAAATGCTTTGTGCCATGAATATTTATCTCCTTCATGGATGGCAGCTGTTGTGTATTGAAAACTATTAACAGGTTGGAAACCTTCCTTTAGAAACCTATGCCTGTCATTTGTGTGCAAAACCATTCCTGGTAATTTATCCATTTCCCATCCCCCTTTTCCTCTTTTGTGGGAAGAAGAGTATACTCCTGGAGTTGATAATGAGGTTAGTCCCTTAGTCTCTTATTAGACAGAGAAGAGAATTTGGTAAAAATAGAAGGCAACTTTCTTGGGGGTATGTGTGTGTGTGTGTGTGTGTGTACACATACATACACATGTATATATATACACACATTTTCTCTCTATATATTATATATATATCTCTATACACACAAATCTTTATCTATATATACATATATGTATAAATCTGTATTTTTCTTGCTAAAATTGTTTAGATAACTTTATAACTAAAACAATATTTTGTCTGTCAATGAAGTTTTCAGGTTTTAGTGAAAGTTTGATTGATAGCAGAGATGAAAATATCAGACATTACATGTTATGCAGCTGTGGAGATGGGGTATGACACTCCCTAACCCTATGATTTCTGTCACTGAAGATGGGAATCTTAAACCTATGGATATTCTAGTTATTTTTGGTGGAATGGATAGTTTTTCAGCCTCAGATTTTATACTCCTTTTCATCTGCTTTTAAATCTATCCCCTGTTCTTTATTGTTGTAACAATAGAGATAACTCAGCGTTTGCTAATTTAACATCTATCTTTCTTGCGTACAATTCAGAAAGACCTATTACATCGGTCATGTTTTGCAACCATCATCAATATACACTGCTAAATTTTCCATCTCTTATATACAGAAACTTGATGCTTTCTAAACAACATTTCCCACACTGTAAACACTTCTTTGGTTTTCCAAAAAAAAGAAAAACACATGTTTTTTTACATTTCAGGGCATTTGTCTATTTAATTCCCATTGTTTGAGTGAATTTTATCTCTAACAGTTTTGGCACCACTCCAAGTTCTTAGCACATTACTTTTCAAGTGCCCAGTCAGACATTTGTACCTTGTGATATCTTGAGAAGTCCTCTATACCTACCTCCACTCTCAGCATCACTCCTGCTAATACACACTCTCTTGGTAAACTCCTCTCCTAGATTCTTCTGCTCTGTTTCTGTGGAGTCTTGTTCATATGCTTATTGTTTTACAGTTATTTGTTTTTGGGTCTGTACCTTTTAGTAGAAGGAGTTTCTTGATTATAAGGAAAAGGTCTAACACACTTCTGAATCTCATACGTCGAATGCAGTGCCTGACACTGACTCTTTGGGTGGCACAAACAGTTTGTTTGACTACTATCCTAAAGATTGGTGGTACAACCCCACCCAGTGACACTCTGGAAGGCCCGGTGATCTGCTTCTGCAAGTATCACATCCAAGACAACACAATAGAGCAATTCTACTCTGTAATACATGGGATGACAATAAGTAGGAATCAATTCAACAGCTATGGGTTTGCTTTTATGGGTTTTATATGTGAAAATATATTATCTTTCTCATGACTTATAAATTAGACCAAATGATAGATACTCTTTCACTCCCTTTTTCTAGTCTTTCCTTTTCCTTTCAGATCCTCTTGGCCAAGCAGGAATTCTCCATTAAAAAAAGGCAACTGCAGTTAGCACTGCCACTCAAATTCATATCCAAGCTATACTCTCTGCTGATTCTTTTTTTTCCCCCAATACAACTATACCAGAACATGCAACTAATATAAAAATTACTCATTCCCTACTACTCTCAATTCTATCCCAAGTTACAAAAAAAGATGTACTAACTGCTATGCACTACATAAGTACTTCTGATTCTAAAGATTTTTCAGCTATATTGATATTAATGTTGGCTTTTTTATGTTATGTTATGTTACATTATGTTATGTTACGTTATGTTATATTACATTATCTAGTGGGATGAAATGTTAGGATGGAGTCATAGTTCTCATCTGCTTGGTATCTACTCCCTATCAGTGAAGTTACTAGAGATGTTTATTGCCACCTCCCTTCTTGAGTGCTAATCACTACAATTTAGTTCATTCTGGCATGGAAAATCTACCTCGGACTCCTACTCAGAGACCGCTGATTGTCTGTGATAAATTGCAAGAATAATTCCAAATACTTTTATTCCTCTATCTATGCCCCTTTGCAAAGTGACATTGCTGTTCCTTTAATCAAAAAGTAAAATCCATTTTTTTTCTACCCTTTGGATCTAGATCAGCCAATAAAATATGCTAAAAGACATGCTAGGCATATTCTGGCCTTAATTTGCTGCTCTTAGGACTCTGTAAATACCATGTGAACAAGTTCAAGCTAGCCTGCTGGAGGATGAAAGGTCTGTGCAGATAAGCCCCAGTCATCCCAGCTATGCAGCATTGGTCATCAGAAACCAGCCAGCCTTAGTAGACTAGTCAACTGACCACACATGCATGAGAAAATCCAGTCAAGACCATCCAAGCCTAGCCCAAAACAGATTGCCAATCCACAGATTCATGAACTCAATAAATGGCTATTCTTTCAGACCACTAAGTTTTTGGGTATTTTGTTTCATAGCAAAAGCTAACTGGTACAATTATAAGACACAATATGTTTTGTTAATTCTAGAAAAATCTTGTAGTGGTAGTCAGGTCAAATAAATAAATAAATTCCAGGAGGACATATAGAATAAGGACTAGTATGAGAAAGTTTACATTTGGTCTGGCTTTATTTGCAGCCTGTGATCATGCCTTCCTTGAGGATGACTTCCATGGAATCACCTCTGGTTCATGAGGACCGCATGTGTGTTAGAGCAGAACTATACTCGACAGGGTTTTCCACGGCTGATTGAGGTGGATTGCTAAGATTTTCTTCCAAGGCTGGACTTGAACTGCCAACCATTACATTTTGTATCACTCTTCTGCATCATATTGCTTCTGGCAGTGACTATACCTCCAATGGCCAATGAATCAGTCCTCTTTCTCCACTAGTTAGGCCCTTAAGGTTTATATCACAGGCCGATTATTCCTTCTGCTCTTCTTTATCATGTCCTCTTCCCAAGACTACCTGCTTTTGTGGTTTAAACGTGTAGGCTGAGGTTAAGTTTTGGGGGAGAAATAAAGACACAAACAAGATCGTCATCCAACTTAACAAAGATGCTATTGACTGAGCATCTCTAACATTCATAATCTCATTTAATCATTATTACAGTTTAGGCAGTAGGAACCAAGAGACTCAGCTGGGAGTCTGAGGAACATGAAGACCTAAAGCTAGACATAGAATATTGTTAAGAACTTGATCTCAAAAGGGGGGTTGATACCTGGGGACCTAAATTCCAGACAAGGCTGCATCAACTGGCCAGAAGGAATGGTCCGCAGAGAATTTCCACTGATACTAGAGTGGTGGATATTTATCTTCTGCTGTGTTTTCTTGGAGAGCTCTGGTGGCCTAGTGCCTAAGGCATTTGACTGCTAATCAGAAGGCTGGGGATTCAAACCCACCAGCCACTCCTCAGCAGGAAGGTTGGGCAATCTACTTCTGTAGTGATACTGCCTCAGAAACCCAAGGAGGAGTCGCTATGATTTGGATTCAACTGCTCTGCCTATGCCAGCATGGGCAGAAATAGCTGATAGGTGTGTACTAACAACCAGATACAACTATGTTCTCAGATGCTTGTTTTTCAGCAGGCGGGAAAGGCTCAGCCTATCAAAACCTGTGAACATCTTGCCTGTTAAATGCTGTCTCCCAAGAATGTCTACACAAAATGGAGTGACATTTTTTCTTCCTTATCAGTAAATATACTTTCTTCCTTTGAACAGTCCTTAAATAGACCTCACCCTAAACAAATAGTATACCAATCAAACAAATGGAAACATATCACACATTAGGTATGAGGCTTCTTAGTTATGCAGTCAGCTGCCCAAGCAACATTGGATTGCATCCCAGGAATGTGACTGCATCAATGTTTATTTTGTATCAGACGTGTTCAGTGTTGGCATATCACTTAGGAAAACTCTTTCATTAACCAGTAGTTCAGACCTCTGCATGTTTGGGGCTTACTTATTTTCTACAGTAAAACTTCAGACTAAAGATAAAGCTTCTTCTGAGAGCCCATTTGTACTGGGTTAACTAATGCCGTACAAAACTTGTTCTGAGAGCCCATTTGTATTGCCGTACTACTTTGAGGCTTGCCAATTAAGTTAGGCCTAGGCTTACATCTTTGCTTTACTATTCATATTTAACCTTGAAATTTCCTTACTTAGTTCCTGTGTTCGGGTTATTGCTCTTGTCTGGATGGTATCCAAGATCGCTGCAATTCAGTGCCCACATTTGAATTAGGAATTTCAGGTGATGTTCTAAAATTATCCTTAAGGTGACGTAATTGATTTCAACCTGCTTCTCACATAAGAAGAGCTTTTCATATAAGATGTATTAAGAGCTCTTAACAAGACTTCTTTTTGGAAATTTGAGTGTATGTATATATGACTGGATAAAAATCTATGTAGATAGGATTTGTCATATTCATGTCTGTCTGAATCCACAGATCTTTAGACATTTGCTTGTTGTTTATATCTACATCAAACTATCTGTGTCATTTACATAAATAGATTCATATATATATATATATATTTGAGTGACTTGTGATTATTGATATTAGAAAGGAATGAGCAAAGTCCAGGCAGCTCTTTACTTAGAGACCAATAATTAATCCCTTTTATTTCGCTTGCCTTTCTCTTCCTGTTTAGATTTTAGCTGTTTTCCTGTGCATTAAAATATTTTCCAGGGAGAAGAAGATGATGCTCTTAGCATTTAGTGCAATGTGTGGTGCTCTAGAGACACTCACTAGAGGTCTGTTGACAATGACAATGCTAATAATAAAACTCCAATCAATCAGTTAATAGCCCCTGTAGCTTGTTAGTAAGTTCAATGAAACTTTTGTCTGGATATAGGTTAAAACATCTGGAGAATTTTCTATGAACAGGGGTGCTTATATTATATGTAAGCATATCCATGGAGAGGATGTCTATTTCCCAACTGCTATCAACTTGAGAGAGAGTAATAGAGTAGCAGGCTGGACCTCGGTGAAGATAGAACAGACAAAGGTCTCCATGGTGATTATAGGGTATGAGAAAGCCCTATGTGGCTCTGACATTTTCTACTCCCACAGTTTCTCCTTTGAGCTCAGATATTCCTTCCATTCTTCCCTGCTTGGGGATGAACAGCAAGGTACAGAAACAGAGAGAAGGGCTCTCCCTCTGAGAAGGGAACATTTTACTTGAGTCTTTTAGAGTATGAAGGAAAGAGACAAATGGATTGGAGGAACAGGGCAAAAACAGAACTACTTTCTTCTTATTTTCTCAGCCAAGAGTGTCCAAGTTCAAAGCCCTGAAAGGGTATCATGAAGTTAACTGGTGCCTGAGAGTGAACCCAAAACAAGACAAAAATTCTCAGAGACAAACTTCTTCCTCATTTCTTCCTGGAACTGCTCTCAGTGTAGCCAGAGAAGCCTATTAAGGAGCTCTTCATTTCATTTCACACGTCAAAGCTGCTTCTTTTGCCCTGCAAACGTTTTATTACTTCTGTATTTAATTGCAGTAACAATTTTTCAATGCATTTTATTGAAATATAATTTATGTACAGTGAAATACACAAAACCGAAGTGACATGAGTCAATGCATTGTTTTTTTTAGCAATGCCCCCGCCTCGCCTCCCACCCCGGCAACCAACAAAGAAAGTTTCCCTCCATATAAAACCTTTCCTTGACCCTCCACAACAATGAACTAATACTATATTTGTCCTTCTGTGATTGACTTATTTCACTCAGCATAATGTCCTCCAAGTTCATCCATATTATGCAGTGTTTTGCGGACTCTATATTATTCTTTAGCACTCCATAGCATTCCATTATGTGTATGTACCATAGTTTGGTCATCCACTCTTCTGCTATAAATCTTAGAGATAAGTCCCTTGCCAGATATATCATTATCAGCAAATATGAATTTGTTGCTGTCATTTTTGTTGTGTGTTTTCTCATGGTGTCGATTTCTTTGTTCCATATAATTTTCTATGCTGAGCTCATTTTGTTTATGAATTGTGTTATCACTTCCTTCATTGCTATTGTTTTAGTATTTGCTAAATATTTATGCTGGTTCTCTTTTTTGAAGTGAAGGTTTATCTTTTTCTTTGAGGTTACCCTGTGATTTTATAGTTTTTTTCCCAAGTTTAGAATAGTCTGTTCTATCTTGTAGTTGTCTTGACTTCCCTACCATCTAGAAGTTCTGTAACAACACAGTTTTTTCCCTCTTTTTGGTTTGTAGTTGTCCTCATTTGACAATTGATGTCTCTGGTTCCCTGTTTACAATCTTGTAAGCTTCTTTATTCTGGATACTTCTGTAGCTGGGTTGATTTTGGGGTTATATAATCATGTGTGTTAATGGTGAGGTGTTGTAAGCTGTTGTTGCTTCTCTGTCCAAAGGGTTCCCTTTAACATCTCTTGTAAGTTTGGTCTGGTTTTAGCAAATTTCCTTAGTTTCTGCTTATCTGGAAATGTCCTAATTTCACCATCATATTTGAGGGACAATTTTGCTGGGTACATAATTCTTGGTTGGAAATGTTTCCCTTTCAGTGTTTTATATATACCATCCCATTGTCTTCTCACCTGCATGGTTTCTGTCGAGAAATTCTAGCTTAGTCTTACTGGTTGCCCCTTGTAGGTAACTTTTCATTTTTCCCGTGCTGCTCTCATGATTCGTTCTTTGTCTTTGGTTTTATTAAGTTTGATGATGATATGTCTGGGTGATTTTCTTTTGGGGTCTATCCTGTTTGGGGTTTGTTGGGCTTCCTGAATGGATATATTCTCATCTTTCATCATACCAGGAAAATTCTCTTCCAACAAATCTTTGACAATTTTCTCTATAGTTTCATTTGTCTCTTCCTGTTCTGGAATTCTGATTACATGTAGGTTATTCCTTTTGATGGTATCCCACATGAACCTTAGGCTTTCTTCATTTTGTTTTGATTTTTTTTTCTGATGTATCCCTTTCCAGAGAAGTGTTCAGGTATTTGCCTTCAATCTCCTTAATACTGTCTTCCATTGATTCAATTCTGCCCCTTTGCCCATTCAATGTCTTATCTATTTCTGAAAATTTAGTATTAATGTTCTGGATTTCTGTGTGTAGATTTTGTATTATTTCTAATTTTTCATTTATCTTGTCATTTTGTTCTTATATTTTCTTCTGAAATTCCTCTAGGGTTTTGTCTGTGTTTTCCTTGATCTGTCTCTCAATCCTTTTAAGATACTTAAATATAATTCTTTTGAATTCTTTATTAGAGAGTTCCAATGCTGCATCTTCCTCAGAGATGCATTTTGGGTCTGTATCTTGGTCCCTTGTTTCTCCAGCTTCTTTGTGTGGACTGTGATGCTCTGTTGTCTCCAAGGCATTGTGACATTTTTGTGTATATATTTAATTGGTAATTGTATGTTGGAGTGACTTGCCCATGATTTTCGTTTTCTTTGTATGTTATCTACACAAGCAGGGTACTATGCTCCTCTATTTGCTAGTTGAAAGCACTTATACACTCACCTCCTGTCTCCTTTCCTGTTGTCAGCCTCTCATATGTCCCTGCCGATCTTGGCAAACAGAGCCTATTCTTAGGTTCCTGGAATCTAAATAAGAATGCTATCACGTTAAAATCCAAAATGGTTGCCACTTGTAAAGATTCAAAATGGTTGCACCCTTGGTCACTTTAAATATCCAAAATGGCTACTGCTTATAAACATTCAAAATGGCTGCACCCTCAGTCACTTTAAATATCCAGAATGGCTGCCACAAGTAAACAATCAAAATGACTGCATCCTCCAGACAGCAGAAAGTCAACAGCGCAGGTTGTCTCTCTCCTTGCTGTTTCCCTTCCTAGTCACAGGCCACCAGCTCAGTGTCCCTTCAGTCCTTGGTGACCAGGGCTGATATTTAGGTCAATTCTCAGGTCCCAACACTACTTGGAAATATTCAGGCTGTTGGGCCTGTGAGAGTAGCTGATAGTCCGCAGCTCTGACTGTTTGTGAACTCACTGTTTTCATTCAGGTTTTTCCACTAGTTAGTGCCTAATCCACTTCTGTAAACTTCCTTTCAAAGCTCAGGGATCCAGGATTATCTTCTGTATCTCTGTCAATTCGTTTCTCTTTTCTTTGTTGAAGAAGGGCTGTGTCGCTTGTCTGCCTATTCCTCCATCTTACCAGAAGTGCCTGCAGAAATAATTTTTGCTGTTCGTTGATGATAATAACAAATACAATAGAAATCTCATTCCCATGGTCCCAACACTTCCCTTGCAGAGTAGTTTCCATTACATTACTGAATAAATCCAATATGGTCTGGGAAGACAGGAACATTTGCCAGAGTGTTTGCAAAGTAATATCTTTGTTGTTGTGTGTCTTTGAGTCAATTCCAACTCATAGTGACTCTATGACAGAGTATAACTGCCCAATAAGATTTATTCAGTTGTAATCTTTACAGGAGCAGAGTACCAGGTCTCTTCCGAAGAGCAGATGAGCACTTAATCATTGTGCCTCCAGTGCTCTTTTTGCAAAGCAATAATATTGCTAAGAATGGCATTTTATTTAAAAGGTAAGCCTCATGAGATTCAAAATAAATATTCTAGCTATAAGGTGGATATCACAAAAGCAGTATGGATGTGCTCTGAGACTGAAAAAAAAAAAAAAAAGCAGTCTATTTATTCAAGATAATTTTGTTTAGATGAAGACTGGTAGAACCCCTGAGATTACAGCCCTTAATACCCTTCAAGCCAGAACTGAACTCAATTCCTGTGGCTCAATTTTCAGCCAAACAACAGACAGGCCTATAAAGTGAACAGTAATACCAGGAGGGTATGCACTCATCAGAACAATGGACCACAAGAGACCAAGAGTGTAACATTGGCCCAAGATTAGAGCCAGGAAGGTAGAGGGAATGGGAATGAAAAACAAAGAAAGAGTGGCAAGGAAAGGAAGTATGTTGTGGGGATTGCAGTGAATGTCACAAAACAGAATGCATGTGGATTATTAAATGGAAAACCAATTTGCTCTGTAATCTTTCCCTCAAATCACATTTTTTTAAAGTAGTAACAATAAAAATGTTTATTTTACATCTCCCACGTACACACATTATAGCTTAAACTATATCCTACTTGTTTTAAATATCTTTCTTCATAAAACTAGACCCTTCCTGGTAAACGTGTTTCCTTACCCTAACAACCCCAACTTCTTTTCATTGTCCATATTCATTTCATCTTTTTGTTCATTGAATTTTGTGTTCTCTGAATTTAAAGAAGCATTATGGTTTTTAAATTCTATAAGGCCTCCAAAATGCTAACTGTATCTCAAATTCTGATTTTCATTTCCTTCCCCTAAAAATATAAAGAACAACCAAAAACAAACAAACAAAAAACATCCCCAAGCAGAAAAAATTATTTAAAAAATGTCACAGGCTTCCATGAAATGAAATAACTCAAGGGGGAAAAGAGGTGAATTGGGGTTTATATGTGAATGTTAACAGTTCACACATACTAACCTTTTCTTCCGTGCCTGAGTTTGGAACAATCTGAGAGATAGAAGTTTGATTGATCATCAATATTTCAGCTTTATGCGCAGCAAAATGGACTTATTAATTTTGTTTCTCATATTGGGACACATTTATCAGTCTGTTTAGCAGGCAGAGGTAGAAAAACTATATATTGTTCTTGATGTAGAGGTATTGTCAAGAGGGGTGCATGCCCCTATAAACTTTAAAGCAATTAGGAGCACAGAATGCATCTTCCTTGTTGGTTGACTAGCATCCAAAGAGTTAGAGGGGGGCTGAGAAGACCATACCCAATTCCTTCTTAATGTATTGTTTGTGCTATAGCTGCCAAGCCAGACTGACTCGCTGAAACCTTATGCACAATGCAACTAACCACTGCCCAGTACTATGCTGTATCCATGATTGGTTGTGGATTGAGGTGCTGTGATCCACAGATTTCTCACTGGCTGATTTTTGCAAATAAATTGCTTAACTTTTCTTTCTAGTCTGTCTTAGTCTCAAAGATCCATTGAAACCTGTTTAGCACGATAGCTACGTACAAGCCTCCAGTGACATATAGGTGGTGGCTGTGTGTGAAGGGCATTGGCTGGGTGTCTAACCAGGTCTCTCCTGCATGGAAGGAGATGATTCTACCACTGAACCACCACTGCCTCCTCTTTCAGTTTACCAATCAGATAAGGGGGAGTGAAGGAGAAAAGGAGACAAGAGATAAAAGTATTTCTTTAGTGGCAGGGTCAGGAGCCCTGGTGGCACAATTGTCAAGTGCTTGGATGCTAACCAAAAAGTTAATGGTTAGAACCCACATACAACTCCACAGCAGAAAAGACCTGTTGGTCTGTTCCAGCAAGCATACATCCCAGGAAACCCTGAGGTAGTTCTACTCTGTCCTATAGGGTCGCTATGAGTTGGAGTCTACTTGATGACACAAAACAAAAGTGACAGGTATCACATAAAAAAACAAAAACCAAACTCACTGCCGTCGAGTCAGATCTGACCCTTAGCGACCTAGTCTTGGCTTTCCGAGGCAGTATCACTATGGAAGTACCCCAGTCTTCCTTCTGAGGAGTAGCTGGTGGGTTTGAACTGCCAGCCTTATGGTTAGCATTCAAAACCAGGGAAGGGGAAGAGTTCTCTACCCAACATTTGAGGACTTCTCTTAAGCTCACTGTCTGAATTTAATTAGGCCATTTCTATTTCCTTTAGGCCTTTGGCAAGCTTTAAGACCACTCCGGATTCTATTCCTGGTTTGCTTATGCCTTTCAAAATTATGTTTAGTATAGTTCTGAGGACCTGGCTCTTGGAAGAGAGTACATTTTGTTCTAACTATTATAGCTAAATCAGAATGGAGCCAGAAATGTGTGCTTTCAAAACAGAAGTTCTATATTAGTCACAAAAATTAGAGGCAAGAAAACCTATTAAATCATCTGATCTCTCTTCATCCTGAACCCAGGGAATACTGGTTACTTACTCTCTTGAATTTACAATGTTTATCAGAAGGACAACTAAATAAATATTTCTCAGAAATAGATACAGACAAGCTCATTAAGTGTCAGAATACACAAATCCAGCAACATCTCTTGAGCACATAGAGAAGAATGTGCCTAGAGTAAAAAAAAAGAAAAATAGAGATTTTTTTTCCCATTAACCCATTTCAATTTCTCAATCAACTTCTTGCCTAGCACATTCAAATTATATTCATTTTTTTTAACATTCACTTTAGTTTTCTGAAGTTATTGTCATCAGAAACATTATTTTCCATATGAAAAATGATGTCTTAATAATTTTTTAAAAATTAAATGTTTATCAACAAATCATAACATCTAGAATTGGAAATTTTATTTTATGGACATTATACATACCAAGTCAAATTATTCTAAATCAAATTTTATTGTTAAGAATTTTATCAAGAAATTTTTCTTCTTTGGTCAAATTTTATTCAATTACAAACTTTACTCTGCAATTTTTGTTTTTGTGGTTATTACCATTAATATTCATTATAAATTGAATAAAATGAAAAAGTTTATATTTAATTTTTGGGTAATTCACAGAAAATACTAAGCAATTCACTTTGGTTACTCCAGGATTACAATATTGTAAAACATTGGACTACTTTATTGCTAACCCAGTTCATCTGTATATTTTTCCACCAGTTTTTGTAAGTTCTACTCTTGCTATTGGATCAAAAGGCAAATGTTATTGTTCTCATTAGCTGTCCTGGAGTCAATCCCCAACTCATGGCTACCTCACGCACAATAGAAGGAAGCACCATTCCCATGATCAGACCATTGTGACCCAAAGTGTTTCCATTTAGCTGAGTTTCAGAAGTAGGTTATTAGGCTTTTCTTCCAACTCCATGTAAGTCTGAATGCTCCACCTAAACCTATTGAACATTATGGCAATGCTCAAAACTCCACTGACGAAGAAGTGGTGGCTGCATATGGGGTACATTGGCTAGGCATCAAACTTGCATTCTTATTTTTTGCCCAGCTTTCACATGCATGTATGTATGTGTGTATATATATATATATATATATATATATATATATATATATATAAACAAACAAACAAAAACCCACTGCCAACGACTTAGACCCAACTCATAGCAACCCCTCTTGGGTTTCCAAAGCAGTATCTCTGCAGAAGTAGAAGATTGCCAATCTTTCTTCTGAGGAGTGGCTGGTATGAGTTAATTGAAAATACCATGGCTTGGGGTAGGCACATCTTAGTCTTCAAAGTGACATCTTTGCTCTTTAACACTTTAGAGAGTTCCCTTATAGCAGATTAAACACATAATTTTGGGTGACTCAATTCATTCCATAATAGAAACCAAGAAGAGAAAAAAAATTGAGAAATTCACAGTACTATGAAAATTAAACAACACACTCCTAAGTAACCAGGAAAAATCACAAGGGAAGTTAGTAAATACTTTATTATAGATGAAAATGAAAACATAACATACCAACACTTATGGGATGTAACTAAAGCAGTGTTTGAAAGAAATTTATAGCTATAAATGCCTATATTAAGAAAGAAGAAAGATCTTAAATTAATTACATAATCTTCCATAGTAAGAAACTGGAAAAAGAAGTGCAAAGTAAACCTAAAGATGGCAGAATGAAGAAAATAATAAAAATTAGAGCAGAAGTAAATGAAATAGAAAAACAGTGGAGAGAATTAACAGAATCCAAAGCTGGGTTTTTGAACAGATGAGCAAAATTGACTAATCATTCACTATACTGGCTAAGAAGAGAGAGAGAAGACTCAAATTACAAAATCAAGAATAAAAGAGGGTACATCACTACCAACCTTACAAAAGTAAAACCATATATGGTCAACTAGATTACTAAATGAAATGGACAAACTTCAAGAAAGACTCAGACTTCCACAACTGATTTAAGAAGAAATAAAACATCTGAATAGACATATAATAAGTAAAGACATAGAATTAGTTGTTAAAACTTTCCAAAAAGTAAAGCTCAGGTTTCAATGGCTTCACTGGTGAATTCAACCAAACATTTAAAGAATAACCCTTCAAAAATTCTTTCAAAAAACCAAGAAGGGAAAGCTTCTCAGTTCTTTCCATGAGGCTAATATTACCTTGATACCAAAACCAGAAGAAAGACACTACAAGAAAATAAAACTATAAAGCAAAATTTCTTATGAATATGGATCCAAAAATCTCAACAACATACTAGTAAATCAAATCCAGCAACATAAAAAGAATTATATTACATGATCAAGAAAATTTATCTCAGAAATACAAAGGAGATACAACATAAGAAATCAATCACCATATTGGACAAAAAATTATATGATAATTTATATAGATACAGAATCAGCATTTGACAAAATCAAAAAGTTTTGTAATGATTAAAAACACTCAGCCAAATAAGAATAGAAGGTATCTTCCTCAGTATGGTAAGTTCATCTGTGAATAACCCACAACTAACATCAAAGTTATTGGTGACAGTTATTGAGAGCTTCCTCTAAGATCAGGAACAAAATAAGGATGGCTGTTTTTTTTGTTACTGCTCAACATTGTACTAGAGTTTCCACACAACGAATTAGGCAAGGAAAAGAAATGGAAGTAATTCAGATTGAGAAGTTGAAGTAAAACAATTTCTATTTTCTATAACATGACCTTGAATATAGAAAATATTAAGGAAATCAACTAAATAATCATTAGAACTAATAAACAAGTTCAACATTGTACCTGGATACAAGATCAAACAACAACAACAAAAATCAGTTGTATTTCTATATATTTTTGTTGGTCATTGCCATTGAGGCAATTCCAACTCATGGTAACCCCATGTATACAGAGTAAAATTGCTCCGAAGGGTTTTCTGGACTTTCAGAAGCACATAGTTAGGCCTGACTTCTGAGATGCCTCTAAGTGGATTCAAACTGCCAAACTTTTGGCTAGTAGTCAAGTAATTAACCATTTATACCACTCAGGGACTCCTTTCTATATACTATGGGGGGGGGGCACTGCCGTCGAATTGGATCCGACTCAGCGACTCCTCCTTGGGTTTCCCAGGTGGTATCACTATGGAAGTAGATTGCCCAACTTTCCTTCTGAGGAGTGGCTGGTGGGTTTGGACCACCAGCCTTCTGGTTAGCAGTCAAATGCCTTAGGCACTATGCCACCAGAGCTACCATATGAAGAAAACAATCTTATTTATAATAATAGCAAAATAAATAAAATTCCTAGGAACATTTTTTTTTTTTTTAAATAAAGTGCAAGACTTGTATATAATAAACAAATAAAAATAGGGTTGGTAAAAAAGAGGAAGGCCCTTGACGAGATGCATTATCACAGTGGCTACAAGAATGGGCTGTAGCATGGCAATGATTGTGAGGATCGTGCAGGACTGGACAGTGAGTGTTTCTTTCTGTTGTACATAGGGTTGCTATGAGTCAGAATTGACTGGCTGCACCTAACAACAACAAAATTACACATTCAATTCCTTGCCCTTTTACCTGTGCATGTGATCCTCTTTGTAAATAGTGATTTTCTTTTGATAGGTCTTTTGTTATGAGGTCATATCAAGGGAAAGTGGTTTTCTAAACCTAATGATTTCTGAGTAATAAAAACACTGGGACAGACAGAAAAACATACATAGGGAAAGACAGAGACAATGTGAACACTGTCTAAAAGCCAAGAAGCCAAGAATTCTGAGAAAAAACAAACAAACAAGGAATTCTCAGGGCTACCTATAAGGAAGGAATCAAAACAATCAAGACCCTAAATTGGAGTTTTAGGCTCCAGACTGAAAAAATGCATGTCTCTTCTTTAAAGCCAACCCCCTCAAAACTAAGACAGTTTCTAATATTTTCCATGGTGGTTATAGAATATATTTTGCATCATTTAAATCCTATTAAATTTCTTGAAACTTGTTTTAGGTCCTACCATATGGTCCATCCTGGAGAATTTTCCACGTGTGCTGGAGAAGAAATGTGCATTCTGCTGTCGTTGGATGGAGTAGTGTCTTAGTTACCTGGCACTGCTCTAACAGAAATACAAGTGGTTGGCTTCAACAAACAGAAATTTATTCTCTCACAGTTTAGGGGGCTAGAAGTCCAAATCCAGGGTACTACCTCTAGGGGAAGGCTTTCTGTCTCTGTTGGCTCTGAAGGAAGGTCCTTGTCTCTTCAACAATTGCGGGCCAGTGTCCCTTGGAGATCTCCGTGTTCTTGACATCAACCTTCCTCTGGGTCTATGAGGTTCTCAGGTCAGGGACTCTGCGTCCACAGGACATGCTGCATTCCTGTCTCTTCTTTTTTGGTAGTAATCATGTCCCTCAGGCTCTGCTAGCTTCCCTCTCCTTTTATCTCTTGTAAGATAAAAAGATGATGCAGGCCATGCTCCAGAGAAACTCCTCTTACATTGATTGCATCAGGGTGTTGCATCCAACCCTAACGCACTTACAATTGTTTGGCTGATCACATCATGTCATATCATGAGGTTTCATTATATCATTATGTAATTGCCAAATTATTTTATTACATGACTGATAAACCACTGAGAATCATGGTCCAGCCAAATTGACATATCTTTTTTGGGGACACAATTCAATCCATGACAATAAGTCTACAGATATTTATTAGATATCATTAGTTGGTTTATAGTGTTGTCTAACTCTTTGATCATAATATGATTATATATTATGTTCAGTAACAATAACTGGCATAGACAGAAAAAACACGCATAGGAAAAGACAGAGACAATGTGAATACTGTCTTTATTTATTTTCTTTTGGTTTACTTTGAATTTTTAAGTTTCCTTTATACCATGTCTGTTATTCCCATGGGAGCTCTGGTGGCATAGTGCATAAGGTATTTGACTGCTAATCAGAAGGCTGACGGTTCAAACCCATCAGCCACTCCTTGGAAGGAAGGTTGGACAATCTATTTCTGTAATGATAACATCTCAGAAACCCAAGAAGGGGTCACTATGAGTCAGATCGGACTCCACGGCAATGAATAGTTGTTCCCATAATTCAAGTGTCTCTGGATTAGGTTTTTTTTTTTTTTTTCCCCAGAAAATAAACACTGGTTTCTTTTCTAAGTGAGAGGAATTATCTGTCCATGAGGCTAGACATCTTAGAATTTCAACTAATCTTCTAGTTTCTAGTTCTATGTCTTCTGCATACAATTCTTAAACTTTTGGAGGTTCAACTGGATTGCATTTTACTGAGAAATGTGGCTTTAATTATTTTAAGTCATTTTTATACCTCAATACATCCTCCCAAAGTTTGCTGGCATCTCTTGTCTTGTTTTCTCTTATACTTACGTTAGTGTCTTTATTCCTTTTTTTTAAAGAAAATCTTCTCTTGTATTTTAGTGTGTTTTCAGAAGAAAATGGAAATTACATTTATTATCTACAATTCTTTAACACATTTCTCTTCTCTCTTTCCTAAGTCATTGCATTCTCTCATATTGCTTCCAATGCTACCCATATTCTGATAACTCTAAATCTATCCTTCTGTTTAACTAAATACCACCTAGACATCTTTATTTGGGTGTCCCACAGGACGAGTCAAAAACTAACCTCAGTCACTTTTTTTTATTTTTTATTTTTTTATTTTTTTTT
>NW_006921738.1:2612123-2660901 GCF_000298275.1 Orycteropus afer afer | reverse complement strand
TTGATCTCTCCAAGGAGTGTATATACCTATTGTCAGTGCTCAGCTCATATGCCTGCCTGTTTTTTGTTTGACTGGAAGCCACAGAAGTGGGTTCAATTCCAGATCTAAAGAGCAACTAAGGCCATAGTCTTATGCTTCCATGAGTCTCTATCAGACCAGCAAACCTGGTCTTCTTCTTCTTCTTTTTTTTTTTTTAATGATTTTGAATTTTGTTCCACATTGTTCTCCCACTCTATCCAGGATCTGCTATAGAGATTCCCCCTCCAAGTGGTTGACATGGTAGCCAGGCACCATCTAGTTCTTCTGGTCTCATAGTCGTATAGGATGAGGATCGCATAGTGTATCAGTCCCTTAGACTAATTGTTTCCATGTGTCTTTGGTTTTCTTCATTCTTCTTTGCTCTGGTTGAGGAGAGAGCCATCATTGCATCTAGATGGCCGTTTGCAATTTTTTAAGATCCCAAACACTACTCACCAAACTAAGATGTGGAACAATGTTTTTGTGTAGTATGTTATGTCAATTGAGCTTGATGTAGCCTGTGACTACGGACCCAAGCCCACAGGTCCAACTACTCATTCCCTCTGGGTAGCTGGCTGTGGCCAAGAAATGGCTACAACCTTGCCTCATGTCAGCTCTACTATATGCCTGGGAATTCTTACAAAACATACAAATACACTAGTAGAAACATTGTCTGCCAACCCCATACATGGTCTTGGGCACAGTCCTCCCTGTGTGGATGTACTTAATAGTTAATCCTGTCCACCCATCTATCCCGCTGTATACCCATGTTTGCCTTCACTGGCAATGCAGTACTGTTTGTGCAAAAGGGTTCATCTTTGTTGTCTATACTTCCTATGCACCTCTCTCTGTCTTCCTCTTCCTCAATGCTACCATGTTGACCACTCACATTTGGTACATTGACCTCTTCACCCAATCAGTACTCATCTCTACCTATCTAACAGTGTTCCCTCCCCTCTCCTCCCACCTCTGGTAACAACAAAAATTTCTCTTTCATATGTAAACCTTTCCTTTACTTTTCACAATAATGCACTAATACAATATTTGACCCTCTGTGATTGACTTATTTCACTCAGCATAATGTCCTCCAAGTTCATCCATTTTATGCAGTGTTTTGTAGACTCTACATTATTCTTTAGGGTTGCATCAGATTCCATTGTGTGTATGTACCATAGTTTGGTTATCCATTCTGTTGATGGGCACCTAGGTTGTTTCCATCTTTTGGCTATTGTAAATAGTGTTGTGATGAACATGGGTGTGCATATATCTGTTCTTGCCCTGGCTCTCACTTCTTTAGGATATATACCTAGTAATGGAGTGGCTGGGTCAAAGGATATTTCTAATTCCAGTTTTTTAAGGATTCATCATGCTGCTTTCCACAGTGGTTTTTCTAATTTTGCAGTTCCACCAGCAGTGTTTGAGAGCCCCAATTTTTCCACATTCTCGCCAGCATTTGTTATTTTGTTGTTGTTGTTGTTGTTGAACTTTGCTACTCATGCCGGGGCCAAGATGGTATATCATTGTTATTTTGATTTGCATCTCTCTAATGACTAATGATCATGAGTATTTCTTCATATGTTTGTTGGCCACCTGAATATCTTTCTTGATGAAGTGTCTATTCATGTCTTCTGTACATTTTTTAATTGGATTATTTGTCTTTTTGTTTTTGAGGTGTTGGAGTTTTCTACAAATTCTAGAGATAAGTCCCTTGTCAGATATGTCATTACCAAATATTTTTTCCCAATCTGTAGATTCTCTTTTGACTTTTGGACAAGTCTTTGGAAGCACAGAAAAATTTGATTTTTAGAAGATCCCATTCATCTAGTTTCTCTTCTGCTGTTTGTGCATTTTGAGTTATGCTTGATAGTCTATTTATGCCATATATTAGGACCCCTGTATTTGCCTCTAGTTTTTCCTTGAGGAACTTTATTGTTTTAAGTTTCCCATTTAAATCTTTGATCCATCTGGAGTTAGTTTTTTTTGTATGATTTGATAGATGGATCTTGTTTCATTTTTCTGCAAATGGATATCCAGTTTTACCAGTACCATTTGTTAAACAGACAATCTTTTTCCCCATTTAATGGATTTTGGCCCTTTGTCAAAGATCAGCTGACCATAGATCAATGGATCTATTTCTGGGTTCTCAATTCTATTCCATTGGTCTATGTGTCTGCCTTTGTAGCAGTACCAGACAGTTTTGACTACTGTGGCTATATAGTAGGTTTTAAGATCCAGGAGTGTGAGCCTACTTTGTTCTTCTTCTTCAATAGTGCTTTGCTTATCCAAGGTCTCTTTCCTTTCCATGTAAAGTTAGTGATTGTTTTTCCATATCCTTAAAGAATGTTGATGGGATATGGATTGGGATTGTATTGAATGTATAGATTGCTTTGTGTAGAATTGACATTTTCACAATGTCCAATCCTCCTATCCAAGAGTATGGTATGTTTTTCCATTTATGTAGATCTCTCATGGTTTCTTGAAGTAGTCTTTTATAGTTTTCTTTGTATAGGTCTTTTGTGTCCTTGCTAAGATTTATTCCCAAGGATTTTATTATTTTGGTAGCTACAGTAAATGGTATTGATTTCCTTATTTCTTTTCAATAATCTCTTTGAGGGTGTAGAAGAGTCCAACTGATTTTGGGATGTTGATCTTGTATTTTGCCATGATACTAAATCTCTCAATTAGTTCTAGTAGATTTTTGACTGAGTCTCTTGGATTTTCTAGGTATAGGACCCTATCATCAGCAAATAGGGATTGTTTGACTTCTTCCTTACCAATTTGGATGCCCTTGATTTCCCTTTCTTGCCTTATTGCCCTGGCTAGGACTTCTAATACAATGTTGAATAGAAGTGATGATAATGGCCATCTTTGTCGGGGTCCTGGTTCACAAGGAGAATGGTTTCAGTCTCTTTCCATTGAGAATAATGTTGGCTGTTGGTTTTGCATATATGCCCTTCATTATGTTGAGGAACTTCACTTCTATTCCTATTTTGCTGAGAGTTTTGATCAGGAATGGGTGTTGGATTTTATCAAATGCTGTATCTGCATCAATTGATATGATCATGTGGTTTTTTTCCTTTGCTTTATTAATTTGGTGAATGACATTGTTTTTCTAATGTTGAGCTATCCTTGTATACCTGATATAAACTCCTCCTGGTCATAATGAGTTATTTTTTTGATATGTTGCTGGAGTCTATTGGCTAGGATTTTGTTGAAGATTTTTGCATCTATATTCATGAGGGATATTGGTCTGTAGTTTTCCTTTCGAGTAATATCTTTTCCTTGTTTTGGTATCAAAGTTATGATTGCTTCATAAAATGAATTTGGGAAGATTCCATCCTTTTCTATGTTTTGGAATTGTTTCAGTAGGATTGATGTCAGTTCTTCTCTGTATGTTTGTTAGAATTCTCCGGTGAAACTGTCTGGGCCAGGATTTTTTGGGTGGTAATTTTTTTATGACCTGTTCAATTTATTCTTTTGTGATGGGTCTGTTAAACTTCTCCACCTCATTCTGTATTACTTTAGGTAAGTAGTGTGTTTCTAGAAATCTGTCCATTTCTTCCAGATTTTCAGATTTGTTGGAGTAGAGTTCTTCATGTTGTTGTTGTTGTTATGTGCCATCTAGTCGGACCCAACTCATAGCGACCCCTCCTTGGGTTTCTGAGGCAGTATCACTATGGAAGTATATTGCCCCATCTTCCTTCCGAGGAGTGGTTGGTGGGTTTGAATGTCCAGCCTCTGGTTAGCAGTCAAGTGCTTTAGGCACTATGCTACCAGAGTTCTTCATAGTATCCTGATATTATCCTTTTTATTTCAGTTAGTTGTGTGATGATGTCGCCCATTGAGTTTCTTATTTGTGTTATTTGTATTCTCTCCCTCTTTTACTTTGTTAAATTTGCCAGTGGTTTGTCAGTTTTATTAATCTTTTCAAAAAACAAACTTCTACTCTTGTTGATTTTTTCTTTTGTCTTTCTCTTTTCTGTTTCATTGATTTCTACTGGAATCTTGATTTTTCCTTTCTTCTGGTGACTGTAGGTTTTTCTTGCTGTTCTTTTTCTAATTGCTGGAGATATTGGTTTAAAGTGTTGATTTTGGCTCTTTCTTCCTTTTTGTTGCATGCATTTATTGCTATAAATTGACCTCTGATCACTGCTTTGCTCTGTCCCAAAGAGTTCGGTATGTTGTGTTTTCATTCTCATTTGATTCAAAGAATTTTTAAATTTCATTTTTATTTCTTCTGTTGCCCAATCATCCTTAAGGAGGGTGTTGTTCAGCTTCCTTGTGTTTGCTTTTTTTCTGTTGATATTCCTATTATTGAAATCTTATTTTATAGCACTATGATCTGAGAAGATGCTTTGCAGTATTTCAATGTTTTTATATTGATTAAGGATTGTTTTATGGCCTAACATATAGTTTATCATGGAGAATGTTCCATGTGCATTGGAAAAGAATGCTGTACTGTTGTTAGGTGAAATGCTCTGTAGATATCTATAAGGTCATATCGATGGATTGCATTGTTTAGTTCTTCTGCATCTTTATTGAATTTCTTTCCAATTGTTCTATCTTTCATTGAAAGTGGTGTATTAAAGTTTCCTACTATGATTGTGGAGTCATCTATTTGTTTTTTCAATTCTGTTAGTCTGATTTATGTATTTTGGGGTTCTTTCATTGGTTCCAGAGATATTTATTATGGTTATATCTTCTTGTTCAATTGATCTTTTAATCATTACATCATGCCCTTATCTCTTACGGTGGCTTTTGTCTTAAAGTCACTTTTATCAGAAATTAATATTGTCACTCCTGTTCTTTTTAGGTTGCTATTTGCTTGATATAACTTTTTCCAACTTTTGAATATTAGTCTATTTTTGTCTTTGTTCTAAGATGTATCTCTTGTAGACAGCATATTGATGAATTTTGTTTTTTTATCTAGTCTTCAACACTCCGTCTCTTGAGTGGTGCATTTAATCCATTGATATTCAATGTAATTATCGACAAGTATGAAATGGTTGCTGTCATTTTGTTATCTGTTTTTTTTTCGTGGTGTTCCTGGTTTCTTTGTCCCATATAATTTTCTGTGCTGAGCTCATTTTTTTTCATGAATTGTGTTATCATTTCCTTCATTGTTGTTGTTTAGCGTTTGCTAAATATTTATGCTTGTCCTCTTTTTTATTGTTGTGTGAAGGTTTATCACTTTTCTTTGAGGACAAACTAACCTCATTATTATCAATAGCATTGCCATTCATTTTTCTACATCATAATCTAGTAGCCATTCTGGCTCTTCCAATTTTTTAAGCAATCACATTAAATTTTTTACCAACTCCACCCACCTCTCCTAATTATCACTGAAATCCCTCACTTCTTCCCCATCCTCTTTGACATTGCTCTGATTAGACTCTGTGGATTACTCAGATTGCTGAGATTGCCCTCTAAAATGCTTCCTGAACTAAAGGGTTACTTCTTTATTGCCTATTTTTCTTCATGGCACTATCTGGGTCTCTCTAAAATTTAGTATTACCCATGACAACTCTCTTAAAACCTCTGAATGCCTCTCTTATATGTATTGTTTATTATTATATGTTAAACACGACATTAGACTCTGGAGATACAGTATTAAAAAAAGATAAGCATCGTTTTCTGTTCTTATGGAGCAAGTATTTTAATAGGAGACCAAATCAAAAACCAAACTCTCTGCCATTGAGTCGGTTCCAACTCATAGCAACCCCCATTATGTTTCCGATGTTGTAAATCTTTATGGAAGTAGATCACCCCATCTTCCTTCCCTGAAGCACCTGGTGGGTTTGAACTGCTGACCTTCTGGTTAGCAGCCAGATGTCTTATCCACTATACCAGTAGAGCTCCTTTTAATGGTAGAAAGAGCTATTAAATATCTAATCATATAAATATATTTTTAACAATAAATTTTAGTAAGCATCACAAAGGAAAAGAAAGAGTGTGATGAGAGATTATAATTGGGTCATTTATGTAGAGAGAGGAGTCAAGAGAAAATCTCTCACAGGTAGAAACTTTTAACTGTCCTGCAGAATGAGTTGAAGTTAACAGTTCAAAACATGAATAGAAGTTGGAGTGGCTAGTAAAGGAAAAGAGCATTCCAGACAGAAGGCATGGCACATATTATGATTCTGAGACAGTAAGGACATGACATGCTTTAGAAACAGAAAAGAGCTGCATGACTATTGTGTAACAAATGAGGGAGAGAATGAAACAATGAGACTGGAAAGGAAGGTGAGGTCTAGATGAGGCAGGGTGAATGGCCATTTGCAGAGTGTTGGATTTTATCGCTAGTATAATGGGAATCTGTCATGGTTCAAAGTAGGAAAGTGACATGATCTGATTGCAGTTTATTAGAATCACTCTGGTTGCATATTAAAATAATGGATTTCAAATAGTCAGGATTAGAAGTGGTAGCATATGGTTCAACAGTCCATGTAAGTAAGATTATAAGGTGACTGTGGTATTACAGAGAAGTGAATATATTTAAGATATATCTGTGTGTAGGACAGACAAAAAGAAAGTGTTTTTAAAGGGGAACCCCTGGCTTTGGATCATGAAGCAAAGTGGGCAGAGGATCATATTGAAAGGAAGAGCAAGGATTCAGTTAGATTTGGATTCTGCTTAGATATATATGTCTGGACTTAGAAGAGATGCATAGAAAAGGCATGAACTGGAAGCCATTGTGTCTTATTTATCTAGTGCTAGTGTAACAGAGGGAGCTCTGGTAGCATAGTGCCTAAGGCACTTGACTGCTAACCAGAAGGCTGGTGGTTCAAACCCACCAGCCACTCCCTGGAAGGAAGATTGGGCAATCTACTTCCGTAGTGATACTGCCTTGGAAACCCAAGCAGGGGTCGCTATGAGTCAGATCCGACTCGATGGCACGTAACAACAACAACAACAGTGTAACAGAAACAGCAGAAGTAGTGGCTTTAATAAACAGAAAATTACTTTCTTGCAGTTGAGGAAGGCAGAAGTCCGAATTTAGAATGTTGGCTCCAGCAGAAGGCTTTCTGTCTCTGTGACTCTGAGGGAAAGTCCTTGTTCCTCTGGTCCCTGATGAATGATTTTCATGTGGTGTGATATCTCTCTTCCTCCACCTGCGCTTGGTTTTCTATGCCCAATCTGCTCCTTTTATAGCTCAAAGGTGATTGGCTTAAAATACACCCTACACTGATATGCCTCTTAAGATAACAAAGAAAACCCATTCCCAAATGGGATTATAGCCACAGGAAGAGAAGTTAGGATTTACAATATGTATTTTGGGGGGAGGGGGGCAGAATTCAATCTATAGCACATTGGCATTCAGACAGTATTTAAAATTATGAAGGTAGAAAAGATCAAACCAAAAATTCACTGCCATTCACTCAACTCCAACTTTTAGTGATCATTTAGGATAGAGTGAACTGCCCCATAGAGTTTCCAAGGCTGTAAATCTTTATAGAAGCAGACTACCTCATCTTTCTCTCATGGGGTGTCTGGTGGGTTCGAAGCACTAGGCTTCTCATTAGCAGCCAAATGCTTTAACCACTATTCCGCCAGAGCTCCTCAGAAAGGTCAAGAGTTTAGCAAAGGAGGAATGGGAAGAAGGAATGGTCAGGGTGGAGCTATGGGAAATTCCAACAATTCAAGATTATGTAGGGAAGGATGAGTCAGAAAATGATCATAAAAAAGAGGATCTAAAGAAGTAGGAGCAAAACAGAAGAATGTGCACTCAATAAATGCCAAAAGAAGGGACTCTTTCAAAGAGGAAGGAATGGTCACCTGTGTTGAATGGTGCTGAGATATCTAAATGTATCTAAATGATCTTTGATGTATCTGTTTAGCCACAGATTGGTCATTGTGATGTTAGCAAGAGAAGTTTGAACAGGGTAGCCTAGAGAAGTCAAAATGAAACTAGTTGAAGAGTTAAAGGGATTAGGAAACAGGCAACCTTGTAAATCATTTAGCTATGAAAGATAGGTGAGGGAAAAAATGGTATTGGAGAGAGTTGTCAGATCATGGGACTTATTTTCATTTTTAGAGGTTACTCAAGTTGCTAGCACCTTTGACTACTGATAAATGATGTTTAGTAGAATAAGAGACAGAACTGAAAAATCAAACAAGAGATTATTACCAAAAAAAGAGGTCCCTGAAAGACTGGGAGGGAATGGCATCCACCAAATAGATGGAGAGATGAGCCATCGAAAGAAGGAAAAAATAATCTTCCAGTTAAAGGAGGAAGGAAACAAAAAGGGGTGGGGAATGTGTTCAGGCAAGATAGTTTGTGGATCCAGTTGGGAGAAAATTAGAAACATTGTGTGTGATGGCTGAAAGCTGTAGAGAGTAAGGTTAGACATTTTTTGGAGAAATGTGGCTAGAATGCTAACTGGTGCTGATAACCCTAATGAAGTTGGTGATTATGAGTATTTAATTATATCAGTCATCCTAGTTATATATTTCTCCCCTAAAGTCCAAACTTCTCAACATGATGGTTTTCAACTGGTTGTTTTCAAAATTATATGAGAGCTTTTCCCTGACACTCAAACTCAGACCTACTAAATTAAAATCTCTGGATATGAGACAAGCCATATGCCTTTTTACAAATTCCATATGCTTTCTTCTTTCTTTCTTTTCTTTTTTTGTGTAAAATTCATAGAACAACTATCTTGGTATACCATATAAGGATCTTTATTATCAGGCTGCTTTCTATGCCCATCTTCACCTCCTACTACTCCTCATTTTGAACCTCAGATGCCAATCAAAAAACTATTTTTTGTAAATGTCCAAAAATGCATCATACTTTCTCATTCTTTTACCACTGCTGATATTGAATGGAAAGCCAAATAATACTTCTTAACTACTCATACAGACTTAATTTCACAATAATCATAGAACACAATCAATTTCTTAATTATTTTCTATATGTCACTGAATGGATTAGTGGGCTAAAGGTTTGGCCTGCATTGTTCAGATGCCTTTGTTCAAGCCAAGAGTACAGAATATGGTGGTTGTGAAGGAGGAACATTGAATATATTGGCAGTGAAAGCACAAAATGGAATCAACAGCTCTGTTCCATGTACCCTGGAACCAAGGTACCAGTCAAAACAAAGCAGAAGAAAATCAAACCAAGTGAAAGCCAAGAGGGCCTGACCTCTATGAAAGTACAAAGCATGAAGAGGTCTGGCGTTTGAGAGTCAGAAAGGACAGATGTTTTCGTAATGGGAACGGAGTGATCAAATGGGTTCAACATTGCAGAAGTCATGTTTGAAAGAATTTAGAATTATCCATTGTCTTTTTATCCACAAGTTTTGGTGACCTGTGTAGTTCCACAAAGTGCAGGGAATAGAAGCCAGATGACAGCAGTTTGTGAAGTAAATTGCTTATTAGGGATTAGTCAGAGCAAGTAATGGAACTTTTTCAAGAAGCTTGGCAACAAGAAAATAGAGATAGAGAGAGGAGAGGGTCCTAAAGAGGTATTTATTTATTCAAGATTTGAGAGAATTAAACATACATACAAATTTTAGAGAAAGAGTCAGGAGAACGAGGAAAACAGGGAGAGCAAGAGGGAGAAGCAGATGATAGAAAGAGGCAGAATAAGAAGAGGAGAGAAAGGAAACAGGAGGGAACAGAGAAGGAGAGGGGAAGAGTGAGAAAGGGGAGGGACAGGTAGAGAAAGAGGCAGGAGGAGGAGAGAGAAAAGAAGGGTAACTGAGGAAACCAGGTCCCCAAGGAGACATTAGAACTCATAGGAAAGAGACTTGAGACTTGAAACAGAAAGAGGAAATCCTCTTTCACTGAGAGGGGAGGGAATGCTGAAAGGATGCAGGTGGGTGGAGCTACGCTCTAGATGCCAGGAACCAAACATGGCAGAAGGAAGCATTTCATGGTCTCACCTGAAACAAGCACGATATGCTGTCTGTAAGTTAAGGGTGAGAGAGGAGGCGTCAAGTCTGGGTTTTGGGGAGATGGAAGCTATTTTGTTTTATACAACTTCTGAAGAAAATGTGGCAGGAAGGTGGTGCTGAAAACAAAGGATTGTAGCCTGACAATGGCTGAGGTTGGAGACCACACATCTGAAATGTCACTAATTACGATTTTACTCTGGCAGCTCTCAGCATCAAGAATTCTGTTTGTATGCTGTTATGATTCGAATTGTTGTTTGTTGTTGTTATGTGCCGTCAAGTCGGCCCGACTCATAGCGACCCCTCCTTGGGTTTCCGAGGCAGTGTCACTACGGAAGTAGGATTGCCCAACCTTCCTTCCGAGGAGTGGCTGGTGGGTTTGAATCGCCAGCCTTCTGGTGAGCAGTCAAGTGCCTTAGCCACTATGCTACCAGAGCTCCTATGGTTCAAATTGTGTCCCCCAAAATATGTGTGGTAAATCTTAACCTCTATGCCTGTGGTTATAATTCTATTAGGGGATGGGTTGTCTGTTACATTAATGAGGCAGGATTACTGTAGGGTATATCTTGAGCCAATCTCTTTTGAGATATAAAAGATATTAAAAAAGAAAGTGAGTAGAAAGAGATCAGGTAAGATAGATGGCTAGCTAGACACGTGGATATCTCCAAGGAACCAGGAAGCAGAAGTTGAAGAGATAAAAACCTTCCTCCAGAGCTGACAGAGAACACTTTCCCTTCTAGCCAGGGTTCTAAATTCAGACTCCTAGGCTCCTAAACTGTGAGAAAATAAATGTCTGTTTCTCAAAGCCTTCCACTTGTGGTAATTCTGTTATAGCAGCACTAGTTGATTAAGATGCATGCTATAGACATTTATAAGAGATACTGTTCTTTTAATTTCAGTGATACGCAGCAATATTCTATCTTTGGATAGAGTCTTTTTCAAAACCAAAATGCATGCTCATTTTGACTCCACTAAGGCCACTGATAGAAGGATTTATCATGAACCTCACATATGAAATGGTCACGAAACATGTTATCTAAGAAATCTTGCATATTGCAGCACCGAACCAGATGGCACAGCTCTGCAAAATAAGCAGCAATGCCCTCACCAGCTGCTGATTTTGTTTGTGAAATTTAAATCACTGTACAATGGAGGCTGGTGCTGATGAGAAGTGTATCTAAAATAGTCCCACAAGTGCCACAAATGATTAAATGACCTCGATTTAGGAGAGGTTGGGGTGAAAAAGATTTTCTTATTGCACACATTTGAACTGCAGAGACTTTCAGAAAATATCAGTTATGTCTGAGTGTGCTTACATGTAGGAAAAAAAAAAAGCTTATCCTGTAATACATGGGAAACACTGACTGCATGAATGCCTCCATTCTAAAACCTACTTCTTCATATTTGGCATCTGTAATATTTTACTCTTATTGAATAATCACTGTTTTTTTTTTTTTTTTCCTTATATCATCACCAAACATTAGAGGATTTCTAAGGTCATGACTTTCTCTCTCTCTCTCTCTCTCTCTCTCTCTATATATATATATTTAATGGCTTTGGTTCCTTTCTTGTCTTCTCCTCACCTATTGCCAATATGCCATTTACAGACTGAGGGTCCATTATGATGTTGAGAATATAGATCTAAAATTTAAGAGTGGTCTGAGTTATTAACACATAAAGAATTATGTATATTAAGGTATGGGTAGAAATAGAAGGTACTCCTGCTTTCTCTTCTTCATCTGAGAAATCTCTGCCTATCTTTGTACTCTCATAACTACTAATAAATAATAATAATATTAACAAATCTATAATATCAATAAATGGTAGTACACGTAAAAAAAACCAAAAAACTTGCTATCATCAAGTCCATTTTGACTCATAGCCATGCCCTTTGGGTTTCTGAGGCAGTAAATCTTTACGGTAGTAGGTTGCCCAGTCTTCCTTCCACAGAGTGGCTGGTGGGTTTGAACCACCAACCTTCCGGTTAGCAGTGAAATGCCTTAGACATTATGCCACCAGACCTCCTTACTAAACCATTATTGAGCTTTTTGTATGTGTCTGGCATTGATTTAAGTATCTTAAATATATCAGTTTATTTCATCCAAATGAAAACTCAGTGTTATCTGCTCCAGTAAACTTTCCATAATTATTCTGCAAATAACTTTAATTCTCATATGCAAATAGTATTTTACATCAATTTTCCTTATTGTGTTTACTCCTAAACGTGTATTGAGTACTTACTATGTGTCAGCCACTGTGAGGCACTGGGGAAGTAATGAACAACATACTGAGATAATCTTTAATTACGACATTCTGGGATAAGTGCTCTAAATGAGATATGTCCAAGGTATGGTCAGAGCACTGACAAGAGGTCATGTCACCCTTCATACTCAGTGGAGTAATTTCCAAAGTATCCACTGGTGCCCTCCCCTCCTTGCTGGTTGTAGCAGCACTGACTGCTTGCTGTCATCTATACACAGGCACTTAGTGTGGAGGTTGAGAACTTGGCTTTAGATCCAGGCTGCCTGGATTCAAACCTCATCTCACCACCTACTAGCTGGGAAATCTTGGACAGGTTTCTTAACATATCTGTGATTCTTTTTTTACATATGTAAGAGCATGGGTAATTATGGAGCCTATCTTCCAAGGTTGTTGTGATGACTAATTAGTGGAGCTCTTAGAATCACACCTGAGGTATAATAGGCTCTCAATAAGGAAGGTTATTGTTACTTTTATTGGCTTTAGACTTTTCTCCCACAGACACTATAACTCTGTGTTCCATATTGCAGCTACTTCACTATATATGTTTATTTTCTTCTGTAGATTTTAGACTCTTTTAAGGAGAATGAAATTATATAATTCATATTCATACCCCCCCATGGGGCTTATTATATCTCCTGCATAAGTATGTGGTGAACACATATCTGTTGAATGATTAAATGAATAAAAGTAAAGAAAAATAACACAAAAAAAGAAGAAAATTATTAACTACTTACTTATGTCTTGCTTTTTCATATAAATTGTAAGTTCTTTGAGGAGAAATATATGTATTTCCCGCAAACTACTGGGCACATAGAGGTAAGGTATGCAATAAATGTTTGTTGGTTGATTGGATAAAACCTTCCAGAGCTCTGTCTTACCTAGGAGAATCCCCTAACTCAGAGTCAGAATTCATGGAGTACTGCTCCACAGATTTCAGGCCAGACATGTTATGTAAGTCTTTAGACACTATTTTACTAAGTCGTAGGAAGAGTGATTATTAAGTTTGGCTCCAGTGCCAAAACTCCACTTGTGACCATGATTAATTACTTAAGTCCCAAGCTGTTTCTCTCCTCTCTTGTCCCAGTCATCTACCTCCCAGGTGCTATTGTGTGTATTCTCTGCATCTACCAAAGACAACTTGTTATATATATGTAAAAGATGCTCTAAAATGGGTTGTATATTCATAGTGGAATATTTAAATGAACACACATGCTATAGCCCACTTGTAAAGATTATTCAATGTGCAAAAAGGTTAATTTTCATATATGATGGAAATACATATGATGAAAAATTTTGAAAGGCATGAATGATTGGTTAAAATGGAGAAATAGGCTATTCAACTAAATGATACAGATTGATATGTTTTTGTTGTTCTTTGGTGCTTTACAACCATAAAATGAAAGATGAGAGAAATCCAATAATTATTTTTCATTAAAAATGACTTAAGTAAATAATACATTGCAGTTGAAATAGCTTTTCTTTTTTTTTTTTTTTTTTTTCCTTAAACGGAACTAAACAGCCCTGTGCTGATCATTAGAGAGCAAATTACATTTAAAATGAATTCCTAAAACAAACTACAAACCAAACCAAACTCACTACCATCAAGTCGGATCCGACTCATAGCGACCCCTCCTTGGGTTTCCTAGGCAGGATTTCTGTGGAAGTAGATTGCCCAAACTTCCTTCCGAGGAGTGGCTGGTGTGTTTGAACTACCAGCTTTCTGGTTAGCAGCCGAATGCCTTAGGCAGTACGCCACCAGAGATCCCTAAAACAAACCAGCCTCTAATTTTTGTCAAAAATAATAGCAGATTCTAGTTCCAAAAGGAAAGACTCTTTATTTTGTGAGGCTAGTGATTGAGTTTTGACTACATAATTTCTACATTTTCCCCTAGTGGGACCATAGCATTATACAAGAGATGAGTATGTCATCATTTTTCTTGGAGAGGTGTCATGAGCCCTCAAATGACATAACATCTCTGGAATTTGGACTGGAGATAATTTATCTCTCATGATTATGTGATTCTAGCTCTTCTTGACTTTCTGTGCTTCCCTCTGATGCCTGGCTAAGATGAGAGAGTTTGTTGATATTTAGATAACTAAAGAAAAAAATACACAAAATATTAGGTCATCCTGATAGCCTTTTGGGCAGGGGGAAGAATAATTGTTATTTCTGTCATTGAATACATAGATATGTCCTGCTACTACCAAGTATGGCCAAGTCAGTAGAATGAGGACTTATAGTTTCCTATAGACTTTTTAGCCTACTTTTTCTTTTATTAATTATGTCATCTAGAAATCAAATTAATCCCAATTTAAAAAAAGAAAAAAAGACAAAGAAAATTATCTTTTTTTAATGTCTTGTAGGTGCATGGCTGCTAACTGAAAGTTTGGTGGTTCAAATCCATCAGCTGATCTAAAGGAGAATGATGTGGCAGTCTGCTTCCATAAAGATTATGGAAAACCTTGGAAACCAAATGGGCAATTCCATTCTGACTACAGGGTCGCTATGAGTCTATTTGCACATAAAACTAAATCTTCAAAAAGTCACAACTGATTTTTTTTTTTTTTAAATTAAAACATCTGCAATATTTAGAAAACATTCCTTGTAGAGAGCCAGGACAAGAACAGATATATGTACACCCATGTTCATCACAGCACTATTTATGACAGCAAAAAGATGGAAACAACCTAGGTGTCCATCAACAGAAGAGTGGATAACCTAACTATGATACATACACACAATGGAATACTGTGCAGCCCTAAAGAATAACATAGAATCTGCAAAACACTGCATAATGTGGATGAAGTTAGAGGACATTACGCTGAGTGAAATAAGTTAATCACAGAAGGACAGATATTGTATTAATTCATTATTGTGAAAAGTCAAGGAAAGGTTTATATGTGGAAGAAAATTTTCTTTGTTGGTTACTTGGGTGGAAGGGGAAGAGAGGGTACACTAAAAAAAAATTAAAAAAGAAAATATATTCAATGTATTTGCGATTCATCTCTGGTAGCATAGTGGCTAAAGCACTTGACTGCTAACCAGAAGGCTGGCGGTTCAAACCCACCAGCCACTCCTCGGAAGGAAGGTTGGGCAATCCTACTTCTGTAGTGATACTGCCTAGGAAACCCAAGGAGGGGTTGCTATGAGTCGGGGCCGACTCGACGGCACATGACAACAACAACAACAGCTTTATTCCAGAATATCTGGAGTTAGTTGGTGGTAAAATTATAAGTACATAGCAGAGTTTCTGGTACATATTAATTAGAGTGTTCTCAACTACTAACAGTTTTATACCCAAAATCAACTAATCACCATTAGGATGCTTAGTACAATTGTGTTATAAAATTATCAGAAGTCCAGTAAACAGCAAACATAAGAAGAGATCATTAAATTAGTATTCAAAAACCCAAAAACAAACCCACAGACATTAAGTCAATTTTGACTCATGGCAACTTCCCTTGGGTTTCCAAGGCTCTAAGTCTTTATGGAAGTCGATTGCTTCATCTTCCTCCTATGAAATAGTTGGTGGGTTTGAACTACTAACCTTCTGGTTAGCAGGCAAAATGCCTTACCCACTAAGCCACCATGGATCCAAATTAGTAATCAGCCTACTGTAAACCACAACTAAAATAAAACTCCATTTTACACTCATTTCATTGAAATGATTAAACATTTGGTAATACCAGTTGGAGAGAGTAAGGAACAGTAAGGTCTCTCATACATTGTTGGTGAGAGAGTAAAATGGTAAAAGCACTTTGACAAACAATTTAGCACTATCTTATGAAAAAGAAAATTCACATATCCCATGACTTATCAGTTCCTTCCTTACATAAAAATTTAAATGGCATACAAGCTTATGTATACCTGGAGACATGTGTAAAAATGTTTATAGCAGCATTGTTAAAAATAAACAAAAGAAAAAAGAAATAAAAATGAAAAATAAAGCACAACCATTAAGAGAAGAATGGATAAAAAATTATTCATGCAATATGATATTGTGTGGTAGTAAAAATTAATAATAATAATAATAAAAAAACTAGCATGGTTGAATTATAACCTAGTGAGTAATGAGAAAATCTCAGAATTGTATATAACATTTCAAAAAATGTACAAACAGCTCACGTGAAACTATTTCGTAACCATACGTTATATATAATAAAATTATTACCAAAGGTGAAGATAGAAAAATAGGTACAAAAAGCAGGATGACACATAATTTAGGACTGAGAATCAGAAAGAAGCAAGGAATGGGGAGGAGTCCATGGACACTTGTCAACAATTGTCAGTATTCTAATTCTTGGCCTGAATATTGAATCCATAGATGTTATTGTTTGTTTGAAACTAATGAATGAATGAAGAAAATAAAGGAGTGTGCTACATGGATCAATGTGGACAGTGTACCATGACCCATGGATTGATTCAAACCTGAATAGTTGAGG
Organism: Orycteropus afer afer; assembly: GCF_000298275.1. Taxonomy (NCBI): domain Eukaryota; kingdom Metazoa; phylum Chordata; class Mammalia; order Tubulidentata; family Orycteropodidae; genus Orycteropus; species Orycteropus afer. The sequence continues at coordinate 2,644,282 of NW_006921738.1, read as the reverse complement.
TCCATTTAAAAAACAAACAAGAGACAAAGCAAGGGAACAAACAACAAAAACAACAACAAAATTGTTATTATATGCTTAATTATTTCTTTTTCTATCTGAAGAAATGAAGACACAATTAATCTTACTGTTTGTATTTACAATATATGAAAACAGAATGGATATTTGTGTTTGGAGGATTTACAAGCATTCTGGCATCATTGATAAATACTCACGAGCAATCACAGTATCTATGACCCTCTGACTGCATGCCCTGTGAGGCATCTGACTCCTCTCAATCCAGATTTTATTAAAATTTTGTCTTTGGTGAGAGGACAGACAATGATATTCTCTTTGAGAGACAACATTTTATGAAAATAATATATAGATCATCATGTCTACAGAGATTGATTTATACCATGTGTTACTTTTAGGTTGGCATCTGTTAATGATGATTTTATTTCCTATAATTTTCCAATACGGGCCCAGAAGATAAGCCCTTCAGGTTGGTAGGCACTCAAAAGATGACTAGGGAAGAGCTGCCTCATCAGAGTAGAACCTACCTTAATGGTATGGATAAAGTAGAGCTATCAATGCCTCCATTTGTGGGAGTGGCGCAACTCAATATGAGAAGAAACAGCTGCAAACATCCATTGATAATCAGAACATGGAATATATGAAGTATAAATTGAAGAAAATTGGAAGTTGTCAAAAATGGAATGGAACATGTAAAGATTAATATCCTAGGCATTAGTGAGTTGAAATGGACTGGTTTTGGCCATTTATAATCAGATAAGCATATGATCTACAGTGCTAGGAATGATAAATTGAAGAGGAATGTCATGGCATTCATCATCACAAAAAATGTTTCAAGATCTATCCTGAAGCACAATGTTCTCAGTGATAGGATAATATCCACATGCCTACAAACAAGACCAGTTAATACAACTATTATTAAAATTTACACACCAATCACCAAAGCCAAATATGAAGAAATTGAAGATTCTTATCTACTTCTGCAGTCTGAGATTGATCAAACATGCAATCAAGATGGGCTGATTATCACTGGTGATTGAAATGCAAAAGTTGGAAACAAAGAAGAATCACTGGTAGTTGGAAAATTTAGCTTTGGATATAGAAATAATGCTGGAGATTGAGTAATAGAATTTTGCAAGACAAACAATTTATTCATTGCAAATATCTTTTTCTAACAACACAAAAGGTACCTATCCATGTAGACTTTGCCAGACAGAGTATACAGGAATCAGATTGACTACACCTGTGGCAGGAGGCAATGGAGAAGCTTAGTATCCTCAGGCAAAACAAGACCAGGATCTGATTGTGGAACTGACCATCGACTGCTCATTTGCAAGCTCAAGTTCAAGTTGAAGACAATTAAAACAAGTCCACAAGAGTCAAAATATGACCTTGATTATATCCCCCCTGAATTTAGAGGCCATTTAAAGAATAGATTTGATGCACTGAACACCAATGACCAAAAACCAGAGGAATTGTGGGATGACATCAAGAACATCATCCATAAAGAAAGCAAAACATCATTAAAAAGACAGGAAAGGAAGAAAAGACCAAACTGGATGTCAGGAGACACTCCGAAACTTGCCCTTGAATGAAGAGTAGCTGAAGCAAATGGAAGAAATGACAAGATAAAAGAGCTAAACCGAAGATTTCAAAGAGCAGCTCCAAAAGACAATTATTTTAATGAAATGTGCAAAGACATGGAGTTGGAAAGCCCAAAGGAAAGAACACACTTGACTTTCTCAGCCGAAAGAACTGAAGAGGAAATGTAAGCCTTGAGTTGCAATATTGAAAGATTCTATGGACAATATATTAAATGATGCATGAAACATCAAAAGAAGATGGAAGAAATACACAGAGTCACTGTACCAAAAAGAATTGGTTGATGTTCATCCATTTCAGGAGGTGGCATATGATCAAGAACCAATGGTATTGAAGGAAGAAGTCAAAAATGCACTGGGGGAAGTCACAAAAAACAAGGCTCCAGGAATTGACAAGATACCCAAAGAGATGTTTCAACAAATGGAGGCTGCACTAGAGGCACTCACTGGGCTATGCCAATAGATTTGGAAGACAACTACCTGGCCAACTGACTTGAAGAGTACCCATTCCAAAGAAAGGTGATCCCACAGAATGTGGAAATTATAGAACAGTATCATTAATATCGCACACAAGTAAAATCTTACTGAGGATAATTCAAAAATGGTTGCAGCTGCATATTGACAGAGAACTTCCAGAAATGAAATCTGGATTCAGAGGACATGGAACAAGGGATATCATTGCTGATGTCAGATGGATCCTGGCTCAAAGCAAAGAATGCCAGAACGATGTTTACATGTTTTATTATGCAAAGGCGTTCAAATGTGTGGATCATAACAAATTATGGATAACATTGATAAGAATGGGAATTCCAGAACACTTAATTGTGCTCATGAGAAACTTGTACATAGATCAGGAGGCTGTTGTTCGTACAGAACAAAGGAACACAGCATGGTTTAAAATCAAGAAGGGAGTGTGTCAGGGTTGTATCCTTTCACCATACTTATTCAATCTGTATGCTGAGCAAATAATCTGAGAAGCTGGACTATATGAAGAAGAATGTGTCATCAGTATTTGGGGAAGAGTCATTAACAACCTGCATTATGCAGGTGACACAACTTTGCTTGCTGAAAGTGAGGATAACTTGAAACACATACTGTTAAAGATTGAAGACTACAGTCTGAAGTATGGATTACATTGCAATATAAAGAAAACAAAAATCCTCACAATGGGACCAATAAGCAGCATCATGATAAATGGAGAAAAGATTGAAGTTGTCAAAGACTTCATATTATTTGGTTCTACAATCAACACCAATGGAAGCAGCAGTGAGGATATCTGATGTCATATAACATTGGGCAAATCTGCTGCAAAGGACCACTTTCAAGTGCTGAGGAGCAAGGATATTTCCTTGAAGACTAAGATGTGCTTGACACAAGCCATGGTATTTTCAATGACCTTGTGTGCATGTGAGAGTTGGACAATGAAAAAGGAAAACCAAAGAAGAGTTGATGCTTTTGAGTTGTGATGTTGGTGAGGAATGCTGAAAGTACCATGGACTGCTAAAAGAACAAATCCACCCTAGAAGAAATGCAGCCGGAATGCTCCTTGGAAGCGAGAATGGCCAGACTTCATTTCCCCTTCCTTGGTCATGTTGTAAGATAGGACCATTCCCTGGAGAAGGATATCATGCTTGGCAAAGTGGAGGGACAAGGAGAAAGGGGAAGGCCCACAGAAGATGGGTTGACTCAGTTGCTGCAATGATGGGCTCAGGTATAACAAAGATCATGTGGCTGGCAGTGTTTCATTGTCCAGTCCATGAGGTTGCTAGGAGTTGGAGACGACTCGATGGCACCTAACAACAATAACAGCAATTTTATCTTAGTTCCACGCACACTTCTTTTTCTTTTATGTAGTTGTTTTTCCTTCTTTCAGCCTGCTAACAAAGTTACTGCATTCTGTTAATAATGTTACTGCATCCTGTTAACAAAGTTACTGCATTCAGTGTGAAGGTGATGTTATAATTAGCACCAGCACTGAGCAGTCAGAATCCATGGATAAGCCAGATAGAAAAACTGGCCAGTTGTTTATTTCATGTGAGTCATGCCTTCCTGATTTAGAAAATTTAAACTTCTAAACTCTAAACTTAGAGCAGTGTTTCAATAGGCAGTTGTGTCCTTCACACCTATAAATCAGATCCTCTGGCTACCATAGACAGCTGGTTGACAGGAAAGAACAGAACTGTCAAAACTCATGGTTAGAACAGATCTAAGTGATATCTAAGCTATTATTAGCAATAAGGCAGCTTTACCAATCAGTCTACTTAAATAACACTATTTACCTGTTGAGAGCTTGCTTTCTATCTTGGCTTACATGCTTAATTTATGTAGGTCATTTAGTAGTCTGCTGTGACACAGATCACTTTCTGAACATTACTGTAGCTTCTTTTACCTCCTTATTACATTGAGACTCATTGAAAAAGCAAATTGCATTCATTGCCATTCAACAGTACCCCCTTACTCTATTTCTACTTCTAAATTGCAATTCTTTACTTCTTCATTATAGATCTAAGATGCACAAGCCTGGTCTGTGATGTCTGTCATACACTTCTTAGCTTTTGCTTACAAACAGGTTTGCTACTCAGGTGGAGTCTTGTCTGCCTGTTTATTAGACTGCTTTTGAAAGCATTTAAACCCAAATAGCCAAGGGAGAGGTGGAACCTTAATTTGTTTCAGTCTTCAATGCCTGGAGGCAAGGAAGACTGTCAGTTTCCCAAGGGCAGACTACTAAGTGTTTCAACTTTGGTGAGCAGCCAAGAATTTGTGTATAGGCCATACGGAAATTTCCCAATAAGTACAGATCACAATCAAATGAAGGGGTTACCTGTCAAATACTTAATGAGACCCACCTCTGCAGAGGTTGAGCAATTCTTTGCCTGTTCAATACTTTTAATCCTTGACTCAGTTAAACAGAGGCACTGGCACACATAACAGAAGAGCAAACATCCCGTGAGCCAACATGATGGGACTTTTGCCTGTTCTGCTCGACCTTCACCTTCACCAATTCCTACTGGAAGAACAAGTTCTACAGTTCTTTCTCTTGCCCTAGAAACTGTTATTATTAAGATAAAAAGCTAAAATCAGGGTAAAATTAAATTGCTATGCTAGATTGAATTCAGTTGTTCAGAAGAATGACCCTCAGGCAAGAATTAAGTTAGAAATTTTGATGTGTTGAGTGACATAATAAAAAAAGAATGAGTATTCTATTAACCATTTAGAAAAACGGGTAGTAAATAGAGTATATCCCAAATAATTCAGTTTAATTCAGTTCAGTAATTATTTATTGAACATCAATCATGAAGCCTTGTGTTGGGTTATATGCTAGACACTGAAGGAGAAAAAAACAGATTCCTAACATTAAGCAGCCCAGAGTTGGGGGTTGACTGACTTCCACATGCCAATATACCCTCTGTGATTAACATAGAGACCAGAATGTAATAAACCCCAAACCAAACTTACTGCCATCAAGTTGGACCCGACTCATAGCGACCCCTCCTTGGGTTTCCGAGGCGGTATCACTACAGAAGTAGATTGCCCAACCTTCCTTCTGAGGAGTGGCTGGTGGGTTTGAACCACCAGCCTTCTGGTTAGCCGTCAAATGCTTTAGGCATTACGTCACCAAAGCTCCCCAGAACATAACAGATATTAATAAATGTTAATCACGCATTGTTATAATTTATATAACAAATGTTATGTTCCTGCTATGTAGAAAGTTTTATAGAATCATATGAATATTTTTTATTATGTCTGTGAGAGGCATATTAGAGAAAACAATATGTAAATTCATTCTTGAAAAGTGATTCTATAGGCACAAAGCAGAGAAAGATATTTATACAGAGGTTATGACAAAGCTTCCACAGTATAAAAGAACATGGCCAGTTCAATGGTAAGAGGTATCTAGGTCATTTTTGACAGGCCAGAGCACGTTGGGGGAAAAAAAACAACTGTCCATGGTGGTGCAGTCATGATCTAGTCATAATAATCCAGACCAGGAGTTTGAGACAGTGTAGTCAAAAGGATGATTTGAAAGACAGTTAAAAAGAACAGCCAAAGTAAACTGAAACCAATGCTGGTGTCAGATTTGAAGAGCCAGCTGAAGCTGTGAGTGTGATGATAAGTAATTAAGTTTAAACTAAGTCAATAGTGATTGACAGCCTGTTGGGATAGAAATAAGTCAGAAGATCCACTTCAACTGGAATATGTGTTCAATAATACTCTACGAAGTGTTTTTTTTTTTTTTAAATGAAGTTATTGCTTTTGGAAATATTGGTTAGGCATTAGGAAATAGTGGGAATATAAGGTAGAAAGGAAAACAAAGTTCAGATGATAAAAATCTTGAATACTACACCTAGAAGAGTATGAGTCTTAACTTTATTCTGTAGTAAGCAGAGCCATCAGATGTCTTGAATTAAGAAAGTGACAAGCTTAAACTTGTATCATAGAAAGATAATGCTTATTAGCACTGTTGAGAAAGGAGAAACAAGAAGTGAAAAAAAAAAAAAAAAAACCAGTTTGGAGAAGCAATTGCAAAATCCAAGTAAGAAATGATAAGGACTTAAAAAAAAGGCAGTGGTACTGGGGTCAAGTTTGAACAAAAATTTAAGAGGCAAAATGCATCACAGTTGGTGAACAATAAAACATGAGGTTGAGAATACAGACATAGAAAATGCATCTGTAGTTTTCAGGGACAACACCTTGTAGAATGTGGAATTCACATTGAACCTGTGGCTGATGCAGGTCCACCCAACAGCTAGGACACAAGAGTCCTGGAATCACATGGTTGAAGTAGCATTAGCCTCTCCCATCACCTTCTTAATGACCCATCCATTTGTGGATTTGTGTTCTCTATCACCTTCGTCTTAAATTCTGCCTATTGTTGTTGTTGTTATGTGCCGTCGAGTCGGCCCCGACTCATAGCGACCCCTCCTTGGGTTTCCGAGGCAGTGTCACTACGGAAGTAGGATTGCCCAACCTTCCTTCCGAGGAGTGGCTGGTGGGTTTGAACCGCCAGCCTTCTGGTTAGCAGTCAAGTGCTTTAGCCACTATGCTACCAGAGCTCCTAAATTCTGCCTATTAGATGTCCTAATTCTCTATGACAGAACTTTTCCATCAGTGGACATGTAAAAGTTCTACTGAACTTGAAGCTGTAACTTACCCCAGGTTCACTTCAGGTTTCACACACTAGTGACCCTGCAGGCGAAGTATCAGGGGAAATTGATCCTGATAATAAATAAAGTCAGAATGTGGATAGTTCAGAGAGAAGAATATAAAATAAATTCAGAGTATGGAGAGATTCTGTAACATTTAGAAATGCCAGCCTGTAAGGCCATATTTACTTCCAATCAGATAACACATAAAGATTAATAAGGACAAATAAGAATGTCACAGGATATATATATTTTAATATATGGAAATGTTTACAAATACCTGTTGAAAGGGTTTCTGTTGGATAGAAAAAGGTGCATCTGTGAACAAACTAGTTGTATTGGAATTATTAATAATGTATAAACATAACTTTTTAATAAGAGTGAAAGAAACTAGAAAATAGATGATCTTTGATAGCAAACATCCTGATACTTATTTTTTTTTTCTGTTGACATTTGGATTATTTTTTTGTTGTATATTTGAACCATGTGGTTAGAGTTGTGATACTTCAGGAATTTATAATATTTACAATACAATGAGTAAAACATAGTGAACAAACTCTTCATTAACATAAGAGATAGCATAATAGGATTTATCTACCTCATACGATTTTTGTGACAATTAGAGGAGTTAGTAAAAGTAAAATATTAGCCCAAGTATGATGAACTTCTGATAATACAAAACCTCCTCTTAATTTTGTGTTATTAGTTTTTGTCTTGGTTTTCTGGTGCTGTTGTAAGAGAAATACCACAAGTGGATGGCTTAACAAACAGGAATTCATTCTCTTACAGTTTAGGAGGCTAGAAGCTCAAATTCAGAGTGCTGGCTCTAAGGGCTGAGTGAAGATCCCTTGATTTTGGGCTTTAGCTTTGCCTCTTATTCAAGGCCCAGTAGAGCTAAAGGTGTCTCCTAACTCAGACAACTGCTGGCTGGTAAGGCTGACAAAACCAAGGTCGGCAGGTAAAATGGCATAATCCCAAGATTGGTAGGCAACGTGGCAGGTCACTAGTTCAAGTTTAGGATGAATCCCAAGATATGCAGGCAACATGACCAGCTACTGGTCCATGTCCAGGAACTGGAGATTGAAGACTTGGTGAAATTCCGGATACAAAATGTGACAACAAGCTAGAGACCTTTTTCAAAGAGTCTCCTCATATACTAGAAGCAGGCCACACCCTGAAGGCAACTACTTAACAGCTCACAGCAGATTCTACCATGGAAGTGATTACAATCTCCTCATGGGGAATAACTATGAACAGCTCCCTAGCTACTCAAAACCCCAGCCCAGACAAGTTGATACACAAGCTTAACTATCACAGTATGCAAAATAATTTTTAGTGGTAGTGGTAATAGTAGTTGTTGTTAAAAGTAATTTTTTAAAAAGGTAATTTTTTAAAAAGATGCAAAAAAATAACATATATTAAAGATTTCATTTAAATCATTAAATAATGAGGAAACCAAGCAAATATTATAACTGTTTGAAGGAGAACCTGAAGAACAAGCACAATTATAAGGCAGGAATAGTGAATGTACAGATGAGTCAGTGGGCCTCGTTCATAGTGGAGAAGGGATGTCAATTGAATGGCTACCAAATAAAATTTACTTGTGTATAGACAGTGGCATAGTGCCTATGGCATTTGACTGCTAACCAGAAGGCTGATGGTTCAAACCCATCAACCACTCCTTGGAGGGAAGACTGGGCAATCTGCTTCCATAGAAGTACTGCCATGGAAACCCAAAGAGGGGTTGCTATGAGTTGCAATCAACTTAAAGGCAGTGAGTTTTTAGGGTTTTTTTTTTTTTTTTTTTTTTGACAAAAATGATTTTTTATTGCTATCAGTTATCTGGAGCCCCTGATTGGTACAAGAGGTTAAGCACTGGATTACTATCCAAAATGTAGGTGGTTTGAACCCCACCTAGAGGATCCTCAGAAAACAGGCTCAGCAATCTTCTTCTGAAATGTCACAACCTTGTAAACTCTATGAAACAGTTCTGCTCTGCATACATGGGGTAGCCATGAATTGGACTCCAGACAACCACTAACAACAGTTACCTATGGCTTACATAGTTGTACAATAGCTCCCCATACAATTAGAATCAAATAACAGGGAGGGGTGTGCTACAGACATTGCAGAGTTTTCCACTGAACCACCTTTTTTTCCTTGCAAAGAATTGCAGTGGTAGCATTTCTGGATCACAACATATAAACATCTCTAAAAGCAGGTTAAATCATAAAAAAATCTAAAAAAGTACCTAGTGTGTATATTATCCAGGAGATGCTGATGGAAAAACTCTGGTCCTGGAGCCAAAGAAACCTGGATTCTAGTCACTCTTTTACCATTTATCCAATGATTGACTTTGGATAAGTCATTTAACCCTTCTGAGTCTTATTTTCCTCATCTATGAGATTAGGAAGGAGCTCTGGTGGTGTAGGACCTAAGGAATTTGACTGCTAAACAGAAGATTGGTGGTTCAAACCCACCAGCCATCCCACGGAAGAAAGACTGGGCAGAAGACTGGGCTATCTACTTCCTTAAAGATTTACCACCTTGGAAACCAAAGGGGATTGCTATGAGTCAGAATTGACCCAATGACAGTGAGTTTGGGTTCTAGTTTTGTTGAAATTAGGCACTGGAGCAAATGCTCTTTGAAGGGTCCTCCCATATTCATATCCTGTAGACAAGTAGTGATGACAGTTGATGTTAATTTTAATGCAATGTCTCCTGTGGATAATCTACCTTGGATAATTGAAACTTGGCTACAAATGAGCAATGTGATGAGAGTTACTGACCTAACCAATTTCAGCAAACGACAAGTCATTAGGGCCTTTGAAATGTCACCCATTTTACTGTGTGTATTTTAATGAAATGCTAATGTAATTTTGCTAAACATGCAGTACTTATCATTACACATGATGGATTGAAAATAAGTGTTTTCAGTGATAGTAAACTGTTCTAGAAATAATGATTAAACACTATATTTATGGGAACACCATCCTTTTATATTAGAAAGACATTTTCTTTTTTTCCCCAACTGTGTCAGTTAAAGTGGTAAGAGACCAAAAATGGAAAGCAAAGTTGTGTATAGAAAGTATGGTTTAAAACTGTTCAGCTCAAACTCTCCTCGTGTGGTGTCATCTGGGTGGGCAACGCTTCCCCTGTTACACCATGGATACTGCATATGCCTCTTATACACCATTTCCTTGATCGTGTGCATGAGATCATCTGAGATATTTGAGTAAATGTTAGAGTGGTTTGCTTTCGTAGGAAACATATTATAAAATAAACAGATGCAGGAAACTGCATGAGAAAAGTGTACAGCACAATGAATTGTCACAAATGCATCATCTAAATTAACAAACAAAACTTTGGTCAAGTAAGGGCTCTGTCTCAATCACAACACGCTTGTCCTTTCCTAAAAGAAACCACTATCCTGTACTTTCATCACTTTCTTGCATTTTTTCTCACACTTTATCATTCAACCGTGTATCCATAAACAGCTTAGTTTTACCTACTGTTTATTAATATGTGTTATAAGTGTTTCATTTAAACATACCCCTTCATCTTCATTGCTTATTAAAAAAAAATAAGTTATTTGCAATTTATTTGTTGAAGAGAACAGGTCATCAGACTCATAGAGTTTTCTGTATTCTGAATTTCCTATAAATTGGTAGTTAGATATATGTTTGATTAGATTCAAATTCCGGTGGGGATTTGTTATGTTTTGATTTTTGGCCACTCGCTAGGTGGACTTGGAATGCCTATTCATCTTTATTTTTGTGATGTTGGCAGCAATATCGCTGTTCTCAGATCAGTGATTCATTTGGGATGTTGTGAGCTTGATTTTCTATGTAAAGAACTGTTTGGAAAACTGTTTAAAACACATTAAAAATTTGCTAATGTATAAGATCCTTATTATAATATTATATTATTATAATATAGAGACTGTGATTCTTGTTATAATGTTATGTTGTCACTACTGAGGTTTAGAAATACTTCTCACTTCCATTGTGTTGCTCCTGACTCATAGCGACCCTTCCTTGGGTTTCCACGGTGGTATCTCTTCAGAAGTAGATTGTCCAATCTTCTTTCCAAAGAGTGGCTGGTGGGTTTGAACCACCAGCCTTCGGGTTAGCAGTCAAATGCCTTAGGCACTACACCATTTCTCTAATATTAAGCACAATAGATGAGGCCTACCAATTTGACATCACTAGGCAACTCTACAAATGTTCTGGGTTATCTAAATTACTGTGGGAGATCTCAGTTTAAAACTGTTGAAAATTGGTCTCTGAATTGATTTCCAATGTTTAAAGATGACTATGAACATTCAAGGCATCTTCCCAATATAATCTCTTTCAAAATAGCTAATTGGACAATAGATTTGTGAGCCAAGTTCTGTAGGAAGAAAATCAAGTTTCTTATTGTAATGAGTGATTATATATATTGTCAGAGTTAGAGTCAACATATTTGCTGAGCATTTTCTTTATGCAGGGTATAGGCTACAATAAACCACACTGGCATCTTTGAGTTGGGAATTTTTCTCATATTTGAGGGCTCTAGATACCACAAAATACAGCTCCAAAAAAAAAAAAAAAAAAAAAAAATTGATCTCATTCAACAGAATTTTTGTTGGTTTAGGTGCAATTCCCTATCAGATAGTATTCACTTCAACGTTTGTTAAGGGAAAAAAATAGTCTATTTTCATAGCTTTCAAATTTCAAACATGAAGGTCCTGTGTGTAATTAAGGCTCTTTCCAGCTCTGAAATTACATGGTTCTAAGAGAGGATTTCTCAAATTTAGCACTATTAATATTTTAGGTCAGAAAACGCTTTGGTGTGGGGTATTGTCCTGTGCATTGTAGGATGTTTAGCAGTATTTCTGGTGTCTACCCACTACTAGATTCCAGTAGCACCCTCCCTCCAACTGTAACAACTAGATATGTCTCCAAATACTGCCAGGTGCCCCCTGGGAGGAGGCAGTATCTTGCTTGCCTGAGTAGCACTGCTCTAAGAAGCCCTCAATTATGTGGATTGCCACAGTAGTCAAAACATGGGGAACAAACTTATCAATAGTCATGAAGATGGCACAGGCCTGGGTAACAATTACTTCTGTCATACACAGAATCATCATGAGTTGGAGCTGATTTGACGGCTGCTAACAACCAGAAGTCCTATGACATAGACTTTCAGTAAAGAAGGGACTTGTAGTTTACATGTAAAATACATCCCCAATCCTTAAATTTCAGCAGTGGTTTTACATGACAGCTTTCTATAATATACTAGGAGGAAATAGATATAATTATATACATATATATTCATCTTTATATAATTGTAATGTACCAAAACTCTTACATTATCATTTCAAACACTTTATGCTTATAGTTTTTCTGATTATATTATTCATTCATACACATTTGTTCTATAAAACAGAAAAAACTAAAAGATATTAATAAAAATATTCTATAATTTTGTCCTGAACATTTAGCTGTTACTTATATTTGAGGTTCATCATAGGATTTTCATCTTTCTATGTATCCATTTATCTGTGCCATTTAAATAGAGTTATATGAGTTAATAAATATACATATAGTATATTTATTAACATAAAATCTAACTTATTTTATGTTGTTCGGATCATTGTGTAGTATGCTTGGTCACATTTGTTTCATTTATTTTCTCATCTACTTCCTCTTTGTCTTAAAATATTTTGAAGTAAGTCTTGAGCATCATCTTATTTTTATGTTAATAGTTTAAAATATATTTCTAAAGGCTATGGACTGAAAAAAACTATCTATATATATAGTTTATCACATAAAAATTAGTAATAATTCCTTAAAATCATAAAATATTCCATCATAGTGGAAGGAAAATGATTATTTGAATACAGTTAGTGAACAAAAATATAGGTATATGACACTTAACAGACATTCGGGTAATGTCTGATGGCATATACATCTGTGGTCCCATATGATTTTTTTTTGTTAATTGTGATTTGGGTGAATGTTTACAGAGGAAATTGGCATCGCATTCAACAATTCATACGCATTTTTTTTTTTATGATATTCATTGCAATCCTTACAATGTAACAGCACTCTTTCCACTTTTGCACTATGTTTACCATTTCCCTTCCTCCTCCTTGGGAGCTCTGGTGGTGTAGTGCCTAAGGCATTTGACTGCTAAGCAGGAGGCTGTCAGTTCAAACCCACCAGCCACTCATTGGAAAGAAGACTAGGCAATCTACTTCTGTAGAGATACCACCTCAGAAACCCAAGGAGGGGTTGCTATGAGTTGGAATTGACTCTAAGGCAGTGAGTTTGATTTTTTTTTTGGTTTTAGTCCCCCTTCTTTCATATCCCTTTCTGCCTTCTTAACTTTATCCCTTGATGCCCTTTTGATCTCATATGGTTGGTTGTTCTAATGAGTGTTTACTTCCCTGCTTTTACTGTTCACCTTATAGACCTATCTACAGTTTGGCTGAAAGTTAAGCTACCAGCATGAATTCAGTTCCAGGCCTAATGAATGTCTAAGGGTTATAGTCTCAGGGGTTCCCTCAGTCTCTATCAGACCAATAACCTTGATTTTTTTTCCCTCTAATGGAAAGTAACTCTCCTTTTGTTTATTATTTTCCCCTGATAATTTTGAAGACCCCAAACTCAGACTTTTGTAGTGTGGACTTGGGAGGTGTGATAGTTGGAATTGTGCGTCAACGTGGCTGGACCACAATTCTAAGTGGTTCAAGCAGTTGTGATGTGGGTTATTCCCATGATGAGATCGGGAATGTATAAGTTTTGAGCAGCCAATCCATTGAAAGGGAGTTTCCCTGGGGGTGTTGCCTGCTCCCAATATATTTATGGACATCCTGGGAAAAAGAGGCACTCTTCTGTGGATCGGGATCCTATTGTACTGCCTACAACTGTCTGTGGGCAAACAATCCACCATTTGGTCTGGAGATCTTGGATTCATCAAATGAATGTTGGAGTCAGCAGCCAGTATGTCTGATCCAAGAACTTTGGACTTGCCAACTTCTGTAAGTGTGTGAGCCATTTTCCTAAGATAAATTTTTTTTTCTCTCTCTCTGTCTCTCTAAACTTTACTTGTTTTGCTTCTCTTAAGAACTCATCCTAACACAGGTGGGACACAGGCAGGTGAGGTAGAGGATATGGCTCTGGACAAGAGCTCTAACTTTTTGCACTAGGCAGGTGTGTGGTGGTAGCAGGAGCTGTGGGGCCTGGGCTATGGCTTTGCTTAGGCAGGTGGAACAGTGTGGGGGGTGGGGTGCTCTGTGCCTTCCCTGTTCATTTGCTTCTGCTCTGCTCCGCCCACTGCCCTGTTAGCCCCCACTGCTGCCACCACCGCTGCTGCCACCCATCTACTCTTCCAGCCTCTGCCAGTAGCTTCAGCTGCAGCAGTGGCAGCTGCAGTGATGAGGATGACCTGAAGTCATAAGGTTTTAATATGGTGTTTGCACAACACCCAAATCACATAACATCCTATTCACAGAAATAAGTGACACATACCTGTATATTAAATCTAAGTTCTTAGGCTACCTTGTATTTTACAGGTGGAATGACTTTAAGTAGCTGTAGTCACTTAAACAAAGATTACAATTTTTGAAAGTTAATGTTTTTCATATTCCAGTAATCCATACAGTGTTTCTTTAACAAAACAAGATGAGTATCTTAGGCAGAAATTTGTTCTCAGTTTGTCCATTATCATGGTGGCCCCCTGGTGGTCAGATAGACTTTGCTTTGTAAATATTCCTTGGCTAAAGGTAAAAGTTGTATGTGTGTGTGTGTGTGCAGTTTTGAGAGAAGAGGAGGGAAGAGAAGGCTTTCAGAGAGTACAGCAGAGTGAATGCTAATGTATTTCTTTCTCTGTAGACAAAAATACTCTGAGGCCACTTAAAGCTGTTAGATTTTCTGTGGTCTGGGCTGCAGTAAAGCCAGAGATATTGATTAAATGAAGCCAGTTATAGATGCTAGAAGACCATGGCTTGAGCCCTTGATGAGTCCATTTTCCGGCTCAATTTGGGTTTAAGTTTCCTACTTTATAAAATAAAAAGTCATAATAAGTGAACTGCCAGGCCCCTATAATCCTCCTGACTTTAGAGTTCCATAAAATAGATATCCTCCCATCAATTGCTGTCTCACAAAGCAAATATTTATATAAATATTCTAGTTAAGGAATTTAGAATTAGAAATCCCTGGAGAATAAATTAGTAAGGTCTATCATCTTGTGATAAAATACTTGTTGTATTGTTTTCAAAAAGTTACATTTATAAATATTTATTCTTTCAAAAATAATTTAGAAGGAGCTTATAATATTCTCTTGATATTAAGGTGAAGAGAAGGTGAAGAGATAAGAAGAGAAAGTCACATGTAGTCTATCCTAGAACAATTTATAATTTAAAGATGACAAGATTAGGGGAAAGTGGTCCACTTTGAAAAAAAGTGACCTTGACAATATAAATATATCATGAAGTAGTTATTTGAATCATAAAAGGAATGTAAGAGTCAAACTGGCATAAGTATATACTGTATAATCAATTCCATGTACATACATACATTTATGATTATTTGTGACTTAAGTTCTTTATCTATTATGAGTAAAAATTAGTAGTAATAGTTATATTAACTGAGGTAAATATTGTATATGTATTATCTAATTGTTAGAATAATTCTATGTGATTATACAAAAATGCAGCCTTAGAAATGATGAAGTAAGCAGCCCCAAGGAGTCTCTGGGTGGTGCATACAGTTGACATATTCAGATGATAACCCAAAGGTTGGAAATTTGAGTCCACCAAGGGGTATCTTGGAAGAAAGCTTTGATGATCTACTTGCAAAAATATCAGCCATTAAAAATTCTATGGAGCACGGTACTACTCTGACACACGTGGGATTGCTATGAATCAGAATTGATTCTATGGCAACTTTTTACTGGTCAAGCACCTCTAAGTACCCATATTTCCACAGAAACATACAAAAATATCAAGCTGACCCAAATGGCCTCATTGATGACTTCTATCATAAATTTGGAGACACACTAATGCCAATCTTTCTCAAATTTTCCAAAGAGTAAAGAGGAGTGTTTTGGTTACCTCAGTGCCACTCTGACAGAACAGACTATAAATGGGTGGCTTTAACAAATAGGCTTACAATTTTGGAGGCTAGAAGCTTGAGTTCAAAGTGTCATGCTCTAGAGGGGCAGGTGAAAGCCCCTCAACCTTGGGCTTCAGCTCTGTCTCTTGCTCCTGGCCCACTGAAGCTGGAGACTTTCTCCACTCAAGTAGCTACTGGCTGCTGAGGCACAAACACAAGGTCATCAAGTAAAAAGACATAGTCCCAATATTGCCAAGCCACACAGCAGGCCATTGATTCAAGTCCATTAAGGGTATCAATATTGGCAGGCAAGATGGCAGGGTGCTGCTGAATAACAACTCGGCCACATGCAGGATTAAAGTATGCCAAAGCTAGAGACCTTCTTCACAATTGCATCTTATATCCTGACTGCAGCCCATATCCCTAAAACAGCCACTCAGCTGCTCCAGGGGATTCCACCATGGAGTTGATTACCAATATCACCACTGAGAATAACTACATCTAGCTGCCCAGGCACTCAGACCAGGCCCAACCAAGATGACCCATAACCTTAAATATCACAAGGAGGGAACACTTTCTAACTCATTCTTTGAGGCTAACATTATCCTGATACCAAAGCCAGACAAAGATGCCACAATAAATAAAACTACAGATCAACATTTACTAGGAATATAAATGCAAAAGTCATCAACAAATACCAGCAAACCAAATCCAACAGTGTGTTTGAAGGATTATACACCATGACCAAGTAGAATTTATCCCATGTTCAACATAAGAAAATCATTCAATATAATATACCAAATTAATAAAATGAAGGGAGGAAAAAATATAAGAAACAACACATCATCATTTTAAAAAAAGAGTATTTGACAAAATTCCACACTTATTCATGATAAAAACATGTAGAAAAGTAGGAATTGAAGATAAATTCCTCAACATGATAAATGGCATTTGTGAAAAACTTACAGATAACATCATACTTGATGGTAAAGCACTCATCTTTCCCATAAGATTAGGAGCAAGACATGGATGCCTATTTTCACCACTGCTATCCAACACTGTACTGGGATTTCTTGCCAGAGAAATCAAGCAAGAAAAAGAAATAAAAAGGCAACAAAATCGGAAGGGAAGAGGTAAAATTATCTCTATTCATGGATACTATGACCTATGTATAGAAAATACCAAAGAATCCATAAAAACAGCACTAGAGCCAATGAATTAATTCATCAAAGTTTCAGGGTTCAAGATTAACACACAAAGTTGTGTTTCGTTTTACCAGCAATATGTTCCAAAAAGGAAATTAAGAAAATCATCCATTTATAATAGCACTTACTATAGCAAGATAATAAAAATGTTTCCATTATTGCAAGCATTTTAAGAAAGTGCTAAATACAAGGTTATTTACAAGTAATCAAAACTAGCATTAGATTATTAAAGATTATTAAAGATTGATCTGCTATGTCATAGTGCCTAAGGCATTTGACTGCTAACCAGAGTCAGAAGGAAGGTTGGGCAATCTACTTCCATAGTGATAGATACCACCTCAGAAACCCAAGGAGGAGTTGCTATGAGTCAGATCTGGCTCAACAAGAGTGCATATGTTATAGAGGTCCTATGGGGATGTACATCTCCCTTTCATGAGAAGCAGTTTGCATCACAGGAGACATGTCATGTATACTCATAACCCTAGTATAGTGCAAACTGTGAGAAGTACTATCATGATGGTACTAGTTATGGTGGGGGCTTGGAGAGGGAAAGGACACCAATGTTTATAAGTCAAGCATGTTGTTGTTGTTGTTGTTGTTTGCCATCGAGTCGGCCCCGACTCATAGTCACATACAAATCTGCTTGGATGAGGATCCGCATTAGAGAAATCTGAGGTTCAAAGAAATTAAGTCATGTGTGTAAGATCACAAGCAATTAGATCAAAGAGCCAGTATTTGACCTAGATCCAAAATCCATGACTTTTTTCCTATACCATTTTGCATCCTGTCCACTGGGAACTAAGAGAAACTTCAGAGAACTTTTACTTGGAATGGAATCTAAAGAATAGATTACTGTCAGAATTAGAAGGGAAGTAGTTTCTTACCAATTATTCTGCTGTCTCTGTAATCTGTCTTAGAAATGAAATGATAAGCTGCAGGATAGCCTAGAACTTGAGAAGAAAATGATGGTATGCCACTGAAGTACGAGGCATTGTTTCACACACAAAGATCTCCTAGTTTTAGAGACTGAGGTTTCTAATTAATCAGTTTGGTATAACTCTTCTTTTCATCTCCTGAACAATTCCCATTCTTCCAGAGAACCCAGACCTTCATTTCTACCCAGGATGATTGCCTTAAGTTATCCTTTCACAACTATGAAAATTATTTCTCTGTGTCTATATCCAGAGCATCAGCTGTTTTCTAATGGTCAAGTGTAAATGACCGTGCATTGAGTTTAAGGGCAATTCTTGGGGTTGCACAGTTATTAGGCAAACCAGAATTATAAATTCTGCTTTGAAGGCAAGATCTTTAACACCAACAAGGACCCAACAATTCAGGATATGTTGTAATCAGGATTTGGAAGTTCTTAAAAAACAAACAAACCAACAAATGAAAATTTCCTTTATGTGAGAGATGTTGAATTGGGTGTGAGTGGAGCTTTGTGGACCTTTGTGGGGTCTTGATGGTTCATTTCTACTTGGAAGTTTTGGCTGAGACGTTACCTATTAGAGTTAGCCATGAAAATTTGGGCGTTTTGTGTTTTCATTTATTCATTTTTAGCCAACACGCATTTAGAGGTTATATAATGGGGGTCAGCATAGAGTTATGAGTCACCCAGTTATATTCAGAAAGGAAAGGAGGTAAGGACTGTGTGGGTACCCTTGCAACCCCTGCCAGGTCACCAAATGTGTGTAGTCTCAGAACTGACCATATACTACTACTATAAGTGACTCATCTCCCTGCCTAGACCACATGGGACAGATTCAGCCAGATGAATATTCTTTTGGAAATGTCTAATCATTGACCATAACAGTTGGTTGTCATCTTTTCATAAACTTAATACTTAATTGAAGATTGTTATCACCCACCATTTGATAAGCCACCCTTAGGAAAGCAGTGTTGTATGGTTGGAGGCAAAGGAGACAGGTAGATATTGTTTAATATATTGACTGTTAGAATTTGTGTAATTTTGGACAAGTCACTTTACCCCTTTTCTCTTAGTTTCCTTATTTATAACATGGATATTTTATACATTGTTTTTGTAAGCAGTATATGGTAAATTTTATGACACTTCCTATTACATTACTTAACACTTGATATGTACCCAGTGAATAGCTTTTCCTTCCCGTTAAGACATAAGAACAAAGGGAATTTTAGATAGTACAAAAGAAATCATGGAGACAGTCCAATATACTTAGGCAATATTGGAAATATATGATCAATTTGGGATTAATAATGCCAGCAAATGGTATTCTACATATTTGGAAAGGAGTTATTTTTCAAAAATTTACCAGTTCATTTATACAACATTTTTTTAAAAATTCTTACTAAGTTTATGTAACTGAAATGACTTGGAAACTAGGTGGTGATGATTATGGTAATATAAAAGAAAACATAACATGGCATAAGAAAATTATGAAAAAAAATCAAATTGGGGGTTTTAAAGAAGAAGAAAGCTATTTCAGACTGTCAGAATAAGAGGAGTTTCATGGAGCAAACAGCTTCTAAGGAAGGTCTTAAAGCACAAGTTTCATTTCAAATGACAGAGATTAGGGAAAAGGCAGTACAGGCAGGGAGTGAGGAAGGATTGGGGAGCAACAAACATGCAAGAGACTGATGGAAAGTCTGGTTTGTATGGAGGCAAGGTCTGCTCCCATGAGTGGGTGACTGACATTTCATAAGGCATCATGCTTAGAGAGGCCTCAAACTAGGTTTAATGCGCTGTTGTTGTTGTCTTGATTTTATTAAAGATTTTTGAGCAAGAAGCCCTGCATATTCATTCAGCACTAGGCTCTGAAAATTATGCTTCCAGTGTGACTGGAGAAAATGATTGAAACAAAAATCTTGAAATTTGTGGTTTGATCATGTGGAACATCTTAAATATAAGAATAAAGAACTTAAATTTTATTACGTTAGAGAATGAGAAGAGTTTTTAACCAGAAAGTGGCATGATTAGGGTTATATATTAACCAAGCAACCTGTATGTTGGGTAACAGAAAAGAATAATGGCTGAGGTCACCATACTCCTCCATTTGCTCAGGGCTCTCAGGTTTATAGCAGCTATCCCAGTGTTCTTTTTCATTCTCAAACTGTCCTAGTTTGAATGATAAAGTATATGATCACCCAAAATAATTCAATGATGTTATTGTAGTTGTTAGGTGCCATTGAGTCAGCTCCAATTCATATTGACCCTACTTACGACAGAACAAAACACTACCGGTTCCTGCACCACCCTCACAATACTTGCTATGTTGACCCTATCATCGCAGACACTGTGTCAATCCATCTCACTGAGGGTCTTCTCCTTTTGGGCTGACCCTCTACTGTCGTAGTGCCTAGATCATTTGACTTCTAGCCAGAGGGCTGGTGGTTCAAACCCACCAACCACTCCGTGGAAGGAAGACTGGGCAATCTACTTCTGTAGTGATACCTCCTTGGAAACCCAAGGAGGGGTCACCATGAGTCAGATCTGACTTGACGGCAGTGAGTTTGGTTTTTCAGTTTTCTACTTTACCAACTATGATATGCCTTTCTGGAGACTGGTCCCTTCTGATAACATGACCAAAGTAGGTGAGGTGAAGTCTGGTCGTTCTCATTTCTAAGGAGCATCCTGGCTACACTTCTTCCAGGACAGATTTGTTCTTTCTTCTGGTAAGCCATTGCCATTGAGTTGGATAAGCACTGTGCCACCAGAGTTCCTTCTTCGGGTAGTGCATGATATTTTTAGTATTCTTTGCCAACACCACAATTCAAAGGGATCAATTCTTCTTCAGTCTCCTTATTCACTGTCCTTCTTTGACAAGTATATGAAGCAACTGAAAATACCATGGCTTGGGTTAAGTGTACCTTTGTCTTCAAAATGATATCTTTGCTTCTCAACGCTTAGAAGAAGTCTTTTGCAGCAGATTTGCCCAGTGCAATATGCTGTCTGATTTCTCAACTGCTGCTCCCATGTATGTTGGTTGTAGATACAAGTAAAATGAAATCTTGAATGACTTCAATCTTTTTTCCATTTATTGTGATGTTGCTTATTGATTAAATTGTGACCATTTTTGTTTCTCTTTGTTGAGGTGTAATCCATACTGAAGACTGTAGTTTTTCATCTTCACCAGTAAGTGCTTTCGAATTGTTCACTTTCAGTAAGTAAAGTTATATCATCTGCATGTCGCACGTTGTCAATGAGTCTTCCTCTGATCCTGATGGCACATTCTTCTTTATATAGTCCCACTTCTCAGATTATTTGCTCAGCATACTGATTGAATAAACACAATGAAAAGATATAAACCTGGCACATATCCTTTCTGATTTTAAACCATGCAGTATCCCCTTGTTTTGTTATAAAGACAGTGTCTTGCTCTACGTATAAGTTCCTCATGAGCACAATTAAGTGTTCTGGAATTCCCCTTCTTGGCAATGTTGTTCATAGTTTGTCATGATCCACATGGTCAAATGCCTTTGCATAGTCAATAAAACAGGTAAACCTCTCTCTGGTATTCTTTGCTTTCAGCAAAGATCCTTCTGACATCAGCAATGTTTCATGTCCTATTCTGAATCCAGCTTGAATTTCTGGAAGTTACCATACAATATACTGCTGCAACCATTTTTGAATTATCTTCAGCAAGATTTCACTTGCATGTGATATTAACAATATTGTTCAATAATCTTCACATTTTGTTGAATCACCTTTCTTTGGAGTAAGCGCAAACATGGATCTCTTCCATTCAGTTGGCCAGGTAGCTGTCTTCCTAATTTCTTGGCATAAAAGAGTAAGTGCCTGCAGTCATTCATCTATTTGTTGAAACATCTCAATGGATATTTTCAATTCCTGGAGGCTTATTTTTCTCCAGTTCCTTCAATGCATCTTGGACATCATCCTTCAATACCAGTAGTTCTTGATTATATGCTACCTCCTGAAATTTTGAACATTGACTAATTCTTTTTGATACAGTGACTCTCTTTTCATCTTCTCTTGATGTTTCCTTGATGTATTGTTCAATATTTTGCCCATATAGTTCTTCAGTACTACAATTCAAAGCTTAAATTTTTTCTTCTGTTCTTCCATCTTGAGAAATGTTGAGTGTGTTCTTCTCTGTTGGTTTTCTAATTCCATATCTTTGAATATAAAGTATTATATATAAAGTATATTATATGATGTATTCTACATAAAGTATTATAATGAAATGTGCAAAAACCTAGAAAGGACTTGAATAATTAAGTCAAATTAAGTCTTATATTTGGATGAGGATAGGGGATGATGATGAATAGATGTACAAAGAACCAACAAGAGAAACATATGACAGAAATTGCCAACCTTGATTCTGAGTTTCCCTTTTAACATCAAAAAACGCTGCATATGTCCATGTGCTAATTTTTTAGTGTCTGTTGAGTGAGAAAATCTATGATGATACAAAATTACTGTGAATTTAGTGTGTTCTTGGAGAAATGCATATTTTATTAATCACTAAATATTTGAAGAATCATATTATATATTTCAATGAAATATCATTTATCCTTATAGAGTCATCATTTCTGTACTTTTAGATTCATGTATTTCTTGGAAAATTCCAAGCTTCCTTCCTCATCAAAGATTCCACTGATTTACAGATAAAACTCAGTTTCTTTAGCATGACATAAATGAGCTTTACCAGTCTGGACATAATCTGTAGAGGAACTTACGTGTAGTGATTTGAACAATATGCCAACAAGTGCTAAAGTGTCCACCTTGGGAAGAGGAAACTGTGTGTATTATATGTGGGGGTTGGGTTATAGAGTAAATGGAAGGGCATTATACCCCTACAAAAAAAAAACAAACTATACCCCTATGTAACTTCATATTATCTCATTTATACATTGAACAGCTGTGTATTTCCCTTGAAATATTTTTTGAAGCTCATTAATATAGTAGAAAGAACACTGTGCAATTCCAGGTTTGAATACTGACTCTGCCTGCAATTTACCAGACATGTTAATTTAAGCAAGCCTCAGAACTTTTCTGATCTCCATTTCTTCACTTATAAAATGAAGTAATGATGTCCCTCCACTAGTCTATCAGTTTGCCTTACTGTGGTGGTTTATGTGTTGCTGTGAGGCTAGAGGCGATGCCACCAGTATTTCAAATACAAGCAGGGTCACCCATGGTGGGCAGGTTTCAGTGGAGCTTCCAGACTATGAGAGAGTTAGAAGAAGGAAGGGACCATCCACTTCTCAAAGAATTGACCTGTGAAAACCTCATGAGTAGCAATGAAACACTGTCTGATATATTACTGGAAAACTTTATGAATAGCCCTGAAACGTTGTCTGATATAATGCTGAAAGATGAGATCCTCAGGTCAGAGGGTACTCAAGACATGACCGGAGAATTGCTGCCTCCCCAGAGCAGCTCTGACCTTAATGATTTGGATGGAGTAAAACTTTCAGGACCTCCATTTGCTTATGTGGCAGGGACAGTACAGGAAACATCAAAAGAAGATAGAAGGAATACATAGAGTTACTGTACCAAAAAGAGTTGGTTGATGTTTATCCATTTCAGGGGATGGCATATGGTCAAGAACCAATGGTACTGAAGGAAGAAGTCAAAGCTGCACTGAAGGAATTGGTGAAGAACAAGGCTCCAGGAATTGATGGAATACCCATTAAGATGTTTCAACAAATGGATGCCACACTGGAGATGCTTACTTATGTATGCCAAGAAATTTGGTTGAGAGTTACCTGGCTAACTGACTGGAAGAGATCCATATTTGTACCATTTCAAAGAAAGGTGATCTCACAGAATATAGAAATTATCAACATCATTAACACAACATGCAAGTAAAATCTTCCTTACCCAATATACTGTTGCAGCAGTATATTGACAGAGAATTTTCAGAAATGCAAGCTTGATTCAGAAGAGATATGGAACAAGAGATATCATTGCTGATGTCAGATGGATCCTGACTGAAAGCAAAGAATACCAGGAAGATGTTTACTTATGTTTTATTGACTATGCAAAATCATTAGATTGTGCATATCATAACAAATTATGGATAACATTGAGAAGAATTCCAGGACACTTAATTTTGTCCATGAGGAACTGATACATAGATCATGAGACTGTCCTTCAAACAGAACAAGGAGATACTGCATGGTTTAAAATCAGGAAGAGAGTGAATCAAGGTTGTATCCTTTAACCTTACTTACTCAATCTGTGTGCTGAATAAATAATCCAAGAACCTGGACTATATGAAGAAGAATGCAGCATCATGACTGGAGGAAGACTAATTAACAACCTGGATATGCATATGACACAATTTTTCTTGCTGAGAGTGAGGGTGACTTGAAGTCCTTACTGGTAAAGATTAAAAACTATAGTCCACAGTATGGATTACACTTCAACCCAAAGAAAACGAAAATCCCCACAACTGGACCAATAAGCAGCATCATGATAAACAGAGAAAAGATTGAAGTTGTCAAATATTTCCTATTATATTGGTTCCACAAACAATACTAATGGAAGCAGCAGTCAAGACATCAGACAACATATTGCGCTGGGCAAATCTGCTGCAAAAGACCTCTTTAAAGTGCTGAAGAGCAAAAATATTCCTTTGAAGGTTAAGGTGCACCCAACTCAAGCCATGTTATTTGCAGTTGCCTCAAATGCATGTGAAAGCTGAACAGTGAATAAGGAAGACTGAGGAAGAGTTGATGCTTTTGAGTTGTGCTGGCGAAGAATACTGAAAGTACCATGAACTGCCAGAAAAACTAACAAATCTGTCTTGGAAGAAGTACAGCTGGAATGCTCCTTGGAAGTGAGAATGGCCAGACTTTGTCTGACCTACTTTGATCATGTTGTCAGAAAGGACCATTCCCTGGAGAAGAATATCATGCTTAGTAAAGTGAGGGTCAGTGAAAAAGGTGAAAGCCCTCCATGAGATGGATTGACACAGTGGCTGCAACGATGGGCTCAGCAATAGCAAGGATTGTGAGGCTGGCACAGGACTGGGCAGTGTTTTGTTCTGGTGTACATAAGGTCGCTATGAGTCAACTTGATGGCACTTAACAACAAATGATGTACCTCCACAGGTTGTTGTGAGAGTTAATGTAGATTCAGCCTGTGAAATGCTTTAGAAGCTCTGTCACAGTGGTTCTTAAACTAGCATGCATGAGAATCACTTAGAAGGATTGGCAGAACATAGATGGCTGGGCTCCATACCCAGATTTCTGATTTGGTAGAATTTACATTTTGTCAAGACCCTCTGTGATTTTAATTCTGCTTCTTCTTCAGGTATCATGCTTTGAGGTCCACTGTCCTTGGCAAACCTATGTTAGCAAAGTTGCAAAAAAGAACTCCAATCTATTTGACTTTTTTTTTTTTTTTGTAGCCTAAAAAATAAAAGACATATGGACAAAAAAAAGCATGAAATTAATATCTTACTCAACAAGGAAGATGTTGGCTATGTGAAGAAATAATAAAGATTGCTGTGAATCATCTATTGGACTCATGCAAACTGAAATCAAGAATTATACTTCTAGCTTAATTTCAACTTTATAATGATTTCCTTTAATTACTCTATGAAACCAAACACAAAAATGCAATAGTGTGAAATTAATACTGACAGCACTGGGCTTGTCTGAGCTTGGGAGATTAACCAGCATTTTAGTGCATCAATAAAGGAATGAGGAAATAAAATTAAATACTGATAGTGAAAAGAATTGCCTATTTGAAGCTAGTGATTATGTCAAGCTGTCACTCCCACTGATGGATTAAGCACAAAAAGACAACCAGATAAATCATAAACCACTCTGTGGACTCCATATCCATCTATCCCACAAGCTTGGTGACAATGGAAACCTGAAATCAACTTGGTCATGGCAGATTTGGGTTGCATATTTAGCATTTCATAGACTCCTCAGATCTTAAAGAGTAGAGATCAAAAGACCTTGCAGGTCGTATATGGGATTAGATTTCACTTTTTGAGGTATTACACTGAATTAATTAATCTGAAATAGAAAAACAATGTCTTGTTCCTTTTCTATTTTTTAATAATTGTAACACAATCTAGGGAGTAAAAGAATAGTGCCAAATGGCATAACCAAAGCATGTGAAATATAGAAATTGCCTTAAAGTCTAAAAATATAGCAAAATTAGTTCTCTGAACTTTTGAGTGAAGCTGTTTTATTCAGGCAATGGATTTTATTCTTCATTTTCACTTTATCTTTTAAAAAATTCTCTTCACTCTCTTGTTTTCTTTATCAGTATTGCTGTTGTTAGGTGTCATTGAGTTGGTTCCAACTCATAGTGACCCCATGGACAACAGAACGAAACACTGCCCAGGCCTGCTCCAGCCTCACAATCATCGCTATGTTGGAGTACATTGTTGCAGCCACTGTGTCAATCCATCTCACTGAGAGTCTACCTCTTCTGTGTTGACCCTGTGCTTTTCCAAGTATGATGCCTTTCTCCAGGGACTGGCCCTTCCTGATAACTTGCCCAAAGTCTCACAATGCTCCCTGCTAAGGAGCCTTATGACTGCACTTCTTCCAAGACAGATTTGTTTGTTGTTTTTGCAGTCCATGATATATTTCATACATATACATATACATATACACATACACATACATATACACATACACACACACACACACACACACACAGAGCGAATGCCATAATCCAGAGGTATCGATTCTTCTTCAGTCTTCCTTTTTCATTATCCAGCTTTTGTAGGCATATGGAGCAACTGAATATACCATGGCTTGGGTCAGGTAAACCTTAATCCTCAAAGTGACATCTTTGCTTTCTAACACTGAAAAATTCTTTTGCCATAGAGTTGCCCAATGTAATAATCATTTGATTTCTTAACTTCTGCTTCCATTGTCATGGGTTGTGGAGCCAAGTAGGATGAAATCCTGGACAACTTGAATCTTTTCTCCATTTATTTTGATGTTGTTTATTGGTCCAGTTATGAAGATCTTTGTTTTCTTTATGTTGAGGTGAAATCTGTACTGAAGGCTGCAGTCTTTGATATTTATCACTAGTCCTTTAAATATAAATTTGTGGGTGGCTCAAAAGTGTCCTTAAAATCGACTGGAGCACTGATTACCTCATTTACCAATAGGTTTCTTGGAAAACTACTGTCTGATTAAACAGAAGATCCTGGCTTTAGCAGAAACAAGGCTGCATTTTTCTGAATATGTAAAAGGAGTCATTAAATCGTGAAACCTCCAAATCTAATATAACCTTAGGGAAGTTCTGCTATCTCTAATCTAACTGTAGCCAGACATGTTCTCTCTTGCCTTTGCTCCTTGCGTCATTACTTTTGCATAATAGAGAGTCCTTTCAGCATATTCAAGCATTAGAACTTTGTTATGAGAACAATCAATATTAGCAGTGAGACCACTGACTTTTTTATAGCTGGTCTTTTTTTAAGAAATGTAAAGACCTAACATATTCCAGAATGGAACTTTGATCACAAAGAATAAAATCTGGACTTTGAAGGAAGAGTAGTGTATGCCTTCAAGTCAATTCTGACTCATAGTCCCCCTCTATGACAAAGTAGAACTGCCCCTCAGGGTTCCTGGCTGAAGTCTTTACAGGAACAGAATGCCAATTATTTTCTCTTGCTGATCCACTGGTAGATTCAAATTATCAACATTTTGGTTAGCAGTTGAGCACTTGATCATTGTGCCACCAGGGCTCCTTTCAAGAAAGCGTACATGGATAGAAAAGGAGAGTAAAGAATATCATAATTTGGGCATATTCTCAAGATTGGCTCTTTAGGCCTAAAAAAATTACCTGCATGGTCTTGTTGAGCTAAGATCAAGATTGTTTTCTTTCATGTCATAGATGGGATTTGACCAGTCTTTCAGTCATTGGGGGTATAATGGCTATTTTTTACCAAATATGGTAGAATTCAAAACCTTACTGGCTACATTTCCAAATTTAGCTGTTGGAGAATTAGCCTTCCTTGCTTTGTTGGGACTCCCAAGAAGGAAGGTATATAAGAACTGGAGTTATTTCTCTCCTATAAGAATTTACTATCAAATATTTTACCTTATTTGTCAGTTTATTCCAGCAGTCCTCCAACTTCCTCTCCATCGATCTCAAAACCTGGGGAAAATCACCAAAACTTAAAATGAGATGAAATTCATGGTCATCTAGAAACCCACATATCTAATTCTTAGATTTTATCTCTTTGTTATCTATGACAAGGCGCCATTCAGTCTGCATCAAAATCTTTTGGTGATGGAACTATGTTTTATTTTTGGCACAGTTCCATTATTTTATTATTAGAGTATTAAAAAAAACAAAACAACAACAACAAAAAAAAAACTGTCCTTCAACCCGCTCCAGGAAAAGTGGAGTAAACAGAGGCTCCTAAAACAAATGAATCAAAGCTGACTTTTCTAGGTGCTATGTATACTTATCAATATAGTAAATAATAGTCCTTTAGTGCTTACTGTTCAAGGATTAAATCCTCATAACAATGCAAGTTTCTATTATACTATTCATTTTACATATGAGGAAACCCAGGCATAGAGCACTTAAGTACATTGCCAAAAGTGACAAGGTGTAAGTAAAGAAGCTGAACTATCTTGGATCCATTGATAGGAAACATGTTTCTGTGTTGTGCCTGTTTTATGGTTGTCTCTGGTCTTCAAATAAAGGAGTGCCATTGACTTTCCAATTAGACCCAGGGCATTCTTTAATACATAGAAAAAGACAATCTGTTTATATGTATTTCTTAGTCATTCAATGAATTTGTTGTAATATGACTAAATACACTTTCCTAATGGAGTTGAGAATAAATGAAAGTCAATTGAGTATGTGAGTGGTACACTAGAAAGCTTTAGAGCTTCCAAATGATACATTAACAGGTTTTTATTCAATACCATTATAAGAAATTGATCTTAGATGTTAGAGAATGGAAAATCTCAGACTCATCCATGCCAAGCATATATTTTTCACAGTTCTTTCCAGCTCACCTCCTACTTACTGTCAGAGCAATAAGAAAATATGCAAATGGAGAAATGTAAGCTCTTCAAAAAGCATTCCAACTTTACTGGGGGAGATGTTTTTTTTTAAAAGTTCTTAGCCTGAGCTTTCTGGGGCCTCTGATAATAAACTAAAAAGACCAAAAAAAAAAAAAAAAAACCCTTTGTCTCCAAAGGACCTGCTTTCTTTCTGTGTGTCTATCTCTCTTTCTACCATATGTAATTCATTGTTATCTACACCTGTATCTGAGATGCACAAAATTATATAGAAGCAGCAATGGTATAATATATGTTTTAAAAAGGCAATGAAAATTAAAAGATGCAATGGAAATTAAAAGAGGCAATCATCAGATGAAATATACCATAAAATAAAAACGTAAAAGCAATATCAACAATAATTTTTATTCAAAGCTAAAGAAATCCCAAAGATAAGAGGAATAGCAGATATTTGTAGGTATTTCTTCAAACCCAACTATTGTAGTATTTACAGTACATATATTTTTGTCTTAACCTCAAGACATTGTTAAGAACCTAAGGCATAAACAGAAGGGAACATTTCTTGTATATTAACCAGAAGTTTACTACACAAGAGAGAAAAGAAATGAAGTGTGTTGAATATCCATGGCATTTTCTTTATAAAGAGTTGTCAATATAGCAGTAGTACTAAGGAGATAAGACAATCTTTTCTGTCTTGGAGTTACTGTTGGGCCTTGTGGAGAAGTTTAAGGATTATGCCTCTACATTTTCCATCCTTTGATATAGGGAATCTACGAAAAAAATAATGCCTCTGAGTGTATAGTCAAAAGAAAGGACAATTACAAATGTTAAAAACAAAAGTACACCCCAGAGTTTAACCATATGCTTGGCATCTCCTACTAATCTTTTCCATAAGCCCCAGTGGCGATAAAGTATGCTGAGTCGGGGCTGGTGTGTTTGCCTCATTGTGGCTAATTAACTATTCATTTGAAGTTAGAGATTGATGACTAATGTCACCATTGGATGTAAACATCATATCAGATACATAAATGCTAGATTTCTATGTAAGATATTTTCCAGAGAAAGGAGGAAAAACCCAGAGCCTGCGACATGAAATTGAGAAGACATCTGTCACTGTGGCCAAACCTCCAGTAGGCTAGATAATGATTATGAATCCATTACTGTTGATATATTACATAAAGCTGTGGGAATAGAAAGCTTTTCAAATTACACACAGAGTAATCAACAGGCAGCAGCAATAGCTCCATGCTCTCACACCTGCTGTTTGCCTCCCATGTGAATATGTGCATCTCTAAACCCAGCATCATTGGCAGGAGAAAAAGAGCTTTCTTTCACCTTTAGTTTGGCTTCAACCTATAAAATAAACCATTGGTTTGTTATGGGCATCCTGCAATAGGGGTGATAGGAACCATGCTGTTAAACCACAGTTGGTGGTACCCTCTGCCTCCTTTCCCCAATATATTAAGCCCAATCACTAAAGCTTGCACTCTTGTGATATCTCTTTCTCTACTTCACAAATCAACATATTTGAAGGATTTGAGATATTCAAAGATATTTTAAAAACTCACAGAATATCTAATTTACCTCAAGGACATACATACACAGACACAAACACACGTACAGAGAGAGAGAGAGAGAGAGAGAGAATGAATGTGGAGAGTTCTTCAGAATTTTTTAAATAAAATTCTAAGAAAGGAACATTTTGGTAAGATAATAGAAATTTTAATTATTTTAACTATTGTGAACTAAATTGTGGGCTCAGAATCTACTTAATTAAAATCATGAGCTACTAAGAGCAGTTACGTGGATAACTTGGTGGTTTCTATTGATTGTGTGTTGTTGTTGTTATTTGCCGTCGAGTCGGCCCCGACTCATAGCGACCCCTCCTTGGGTTTCCAAAGCAGTATCACTACGGAAGTAGGATTGCCCAACCTTGTTGTTAGGTGCTGTCAAATCAACTCTAACTCATAGTGAATTTATGCAATAGAACAAAACACTGCCCAATTGTGTTCCATGCTTACAATCCTCACTGTACTTGAACCCATCATTGCAGACATTGTATCAATCCATCTTGTTGAGGGTGTTCCCCTTTTTCACTGATCCTTCACTTTACCAAGCATGATATTCTTCTCCAGGGAATGATCCCACCTGACAACATGAACAAAGTAGGTGAGACGTTGTCTGGCCATTCTCACTACCAAGCAGCATTCCAGCTGCACTCCATTGAGGAAAGATTTGTTTATTCTTCTGGCAGTCCATGTTATTTTCAGCATTCTTTGCCAACAGCACAATTCAAAAGCATCAACTCTTCTTTGGTCTTCCTTGTTCATTTTCCAGCTCTCACATGCATGTGAAACAATTGAAAATACCACGGCTTGGTTAGGTGCACCTTCGTCTTCAAAGTGACATTTTTGCTCTTCAATACATTAAAGAGGTCTTTTACAGCAGATTTGCCCAGGGCAATACAACTTCTGATGTTTTGACTGCTGCTTCTGTGGGTGTTAATTGTGGATCCAAGTAAAATGAAATCTTTGACAACTTCAATCTTTTCTCTATTTATTGTGATGTTGCTTATTGGTCTAGTTGTGAGGTGTTTTTTTTTTATTTTTTTGTAAATATTGAGCTGTAATACATGCTGCAGACTGTAGTCTTTGATCTTCTTCAGTAAGTGCATCAAGTCATCTTCACTTTCATCAAGTAAGTCATCTTCACGTTCATCAAGCATGGTTGTGTTATCTGCATAACACAAATAATTAATGAGTCTTCCTCCATTCCTGATGCCATGTTGTTCATATAGTCCAGGTTCTTAGATTATTTGTTCAGTGCAGTGCGTAAGGCATTTGACTGCTAACCAGAAGGCTGGTGGTTCAAACCCACCAGCCCCACCTCTGAAGGACAGTTGGGCAATCTACTTCCATAGTGATATAGCCTCAGAAACCCAAAGAGGGGTCACTATATGTCGGGTACAACTCCATGGCAGTGTTTTTGGTTTGGTTTTTATACAGATAATAAGTATGGTTAAAAGATACAACACTGAAGCATATCATTTCTGATTTTAAACCACATACTATTCTCTTGTTCTATTTGAATGACAGCTTCCTAATCTTTGTACAGGTTCCTCATGAGCACAATTAC